>NC_045159.1:10520074-10862574 GCF_900700415.2 Clupea harengus | reverse complement strand
GACAGGTTGGTTGAAAACAAAACAATGTTAAAAAATTTGCTATTTCATGGTTTCAGAGAAATGGGGCGAAAAGGCAGAAAAAGCCTCTGCACCACAGCTTCTGAGCAAAACAAATGTAAAACCGTGATATTAAGTAACACAGAAACAAAAAAAAATGTATGAAGACAGAGGAGAACAAGACACGTGAATAGACATGAACTACAAATCAACGGGGTTGGGAGGATTACTTTAAAAATGTATTCCGATACAATTACTGATTACCTGTTAAAAATTGTATTCAGTAACCTAATCCAAGTATCACAATATTAAAGTAATGTAACTTGATTACTTTCCGTTACTTTTGGATTTTCTCAAAGCCAAAAGTGCAAATGAAGACAACATAAAAGAGACACCAATGGCCTTATCCACTGTATATTGGTGGTTTTATCCATTTTGATGTCTGCCTCCTAAAAGGGCACACACCAGCTTTTTCAGATAACATACTTTCTGCATTTGTGCAGTAGTAGTGCTATATACGTAAATAACATCTGGTGTGGGCGTCCTACTTATTACTGAGAAAATGAACTTAGTATGCTACAAATATCAAGATGTACTATATTATCATAGCTATGTGTTAGACAACAAACTGAACTCAATACTAAATATGTAAATCTCTTTGTATGTGCCACTGTATTGATTGGAATGTCAGGATATCCTTTTTGGGCCCAAATGCAGCATTTCACTGAGATATTTTACTAGTGAATCACACATAATTTGCGACAACACAGACGAAAGTATGAACCATTGAAAATAAAAATAAACCGGTCATCCCCCACTTTTCTTACCCGTAGTTGAACACTCTCACTGTCAACAGTTTTTACAAACAAATACCTTGCATAATTTTACACTTTTTGCCCAATCCCCTTTGCAATATAGCGTGGGCCTACTGGGGGGAAATTCTAGTTCAGTTTGTTGCCCTGAAGGAAAATGGGCATGAGGGCTGTGTGGTTGTGGTTTGATGTGTGCATATACAGTGGGTAAAGTAAGTATTGAACACATCACCATTTTTCTCAGTAAATATATTTCCAAAGGTGCTATTGACATGAAATGTTCACCAGATGTTGGTAACAACCCAGGTAATCCATACATAAAAAGAAACCAAAACAAATAAGTTCAGAAATTAAATTATGTGTAATAATGTGAAATAGCACAGGGAAAAAGTGTGCACTGTTATCTTCGAGGACTTTCAGCTTCGAGGACAAATTAGTGTCGATATTTCCAGCCAGGGAAAGCATTTTTTGAACTCGAGGTCGGAATCAGAATCAGAATCAGAATCAGAATTGTTTTTATTGCCAAATAAGTTTACGCCTACCAGCTCATCATATGGACTTGTATATTTCTCTGTTGTCTTCTCGTGACGTGTTGTAAAGTGCGTATGTGTATGATAGTATAATGTTCTGCTTATCTATTTACGTATTTTATTTTTGTAACTGTACCGGAATACAGTTACACTTTTTTTGTATCCTAATTACATAACGCCGTTCCATGTATTCCATTACTCCCCAAGCCTGCAAATCAACAATGGTGTTATAACTTTACATTGATTTTTTACACAAATATCCTTTATATACAAATATCCTCGCAGTTAATTTGAAGTAGTGGAAGACATATACAGAATAGTAGTGTGCTGAGTAGATCTTCTTTCATATACCGTATAAGGAGAGGGTAGGATAGGGAAATAAACGTAACAAATTCGCTGGAATCACTAGTCCATTGCAGAACTAGTTGACTGATTCCTCAGAAATGGTCATACAAATATAGGAAATGCTCACCACAAATTTTCAAAAAAGTGACCTGAAAAAGGGAATCGGTATGATGACTCAAATATTTCTACAAGGTGGAAGGTTTGTTTGATATTAAAATTATGTTGTTTAAAAACTGAATTATAATTAAATGCAACATATTTAAAATCACACTACATGTAATTAAGTAGTTTAACTACATTTTGCAGTAGCTTGCTGGTAGTTCAACTACATTCATATGTGCATAGTGATTCATGTAGTTAAACTACTTTTTTGCCATTTTTTCTTGGTTAACAAAGGAAATACCAATTGTTTGGCCATAAAAGGAATGGAACGTATATGGCTATCGCTAGTGAGGCCCTGATGAAAATACTAATAACTACCTATACTACAACCCCTTCAGGGAATTATGTTTTCTCACAGCAGTGAGTTCTGAATCTGCTTTCCACACTTGTTTTTAGCATGTTTTCAGCCCTACACAATCCCAGTAACCTATGAAATTTGGTGCGTTTGTGTTCGGGGTAAGCTACACTCATTATAATAACAACGGCAGAGGTAGACAAGTCCCATCTATGTCCCTAGCACTTTTCAAATCAAAACGACGCCCATGGGAAAGGGGCACTCAGGTTTAGCTGTGGGGGAGCCTCACGTGCGTTACATCGCTGGCTTTGCTGTAGTTCAACTTGTTCCAGTGTGAAGTAGGCCTAATTGGTATAATTCAAAGTAGCTTCCCCAATACTGTCCATAAGGCATATTATTATAATCAGCTCTCCATTCTTTTGTTGTCGACATCCACATAGTCCTAAAAGTAAAAGAAAATGTAGAAAATGAATTGATAACTACAGCAACACTGTATCTTACTGGAGTGATTGTAAAAATGTAAACTAAACCCTTGAGACTCATTTAAAATTACCAACTAATCTATCAGCATTGTTTTCCTTACAGAGCACAGATTTTTTGTAACTTACTGCATCATTCTCCAGAATGTTTTCTAGCACTCTCACAATATCTCTGAAGGACGGTCTGTGTGTGTAGGGCTCCACCCAACAGTCTCGCATCATCTGCAAACTAGTCAGGGAGGGGTGATATTAAATACCTGCAACTGGATGATTGGGTAAAGATTGGTAACTAATCAGATTAAATTGTACAGATAAAGACAGAAAAAAGAGAGACAGACGAACAGATAGATAAGGCATTTTACAATAGTGAGAAACACAGCTAGAGCCACAACATCAACAGCCTGTTTTCCTTGAGCCTAGAGCCACAACAACAACAACTACAAAAACCTTTTCTCATGTGACAGTGGACTTCTGGTCACGTACAGGGTTCAACAGTACCCTTGCAAGGCACAGGATATCCAACTCTGTGCTATTTTCAGAGGTGTCAAGACTGCGCCTCCGTCACTTACATTTCCACCCTGCAACCCGCTGGTTCTGCATTCTTGTGTCCAGCACAGATATGGCGCACTACATCTTCTGACGAATTCAGATTGGGGTATGGCAATGTGCCTAAAAGATGGAATTGAATACATCTGTTATTCAGTTGTGTATGCTAAGCTAAATTCTGCAAAATGTTGTGGGAATATTCATTAAAAATAGACTCTATGGTAAACCTGACTATACCTTTTACTGTTTGCAGCGATCACAGAAATACTATAATTATAGTAGCTAGCTTGGTAGAACAAGTTTGCCCTGGTTTATGTATCAAAAAACTTGTATTATTATTATCAGTTGTAGTAGTAGTAGTAGTAGTAGTAGTAATAGTAGTAGTGGAAGTAGTGACAGTAGTATCTTAAATAGGTCATTCAAATTTGTAGCAATTATTTGAGAAAGACAAACACTCACCAAATGTTTCCATCTCCCACAGTATGATTCCAAACGACCAGACATCACTTTTGAATCCATAATATTTGTCCTTAAAGTACTCTGGGGGATACCAGCGAAAAGGGATTCTTTCCTGTTGTGGAGTTCAAAGTTCAAAGTTCAAAGTTCAAGTTCAAAGTACTTTATTGTCATTGTCACAAAAACAACGAGATAGACGAGGCAGCATCAGACAGCTAAAAAACTCAAATTGCTGTGGACATTAACTGCCACAGCTAAATAATAATAAATAACAATTAATAAGTAGATAAATAAATATCCCTGAGTAAATTAAAAAAGCAATATATATATAAGGCTAAGGTCTACAGCACATCATAGTATTGCCAGCACTGTGTTACGCACTTCAAGTGAATCGTCTTAAGGAGGATGTGTAAATCATAACTAACTTAGTGATCAATATTGTTTGAAGAAAAACAAAAAGAAGAAGAAGAAGAAGATGATGATGATGATGATGATGAAGGAGAGGTATAGAAAGAATAAAGAAAGATAAGAGTGGAATGTCCTTCTCCTGCTACTGGAACACTCACATGGTCCCCATGTTTTCTGCTGGTGCGACGACTCTTCATCCGCGTCAAGTCTCTGGCAAAGCTGAACTCAGCCACCTTCACCTCTTGAGGAAAGCTGTTTACCATGATGTTCCTTAAGGCTATGTCACCGTGAACCACCTGAGGAGTCAAACACAAACCTCGTACCCAAAACAAAAACTTCCACTGAAAAGACCAGTTACACCACATAATTCGATGGTAATTTGTTGGTTGACAAGTCAAGCCTTATTGAAAGAGTTACCTCAATAAAACCCCATTTCTATCCAAAGTCTATGTTTCTTTCATACAACAAGCACACACTCAGTAATAGTTTGCTGTGATACTTTGTTGTGGTGGATGGTGTGCCTAAGTACCATTTTGCTGCGTAGGTGATCCATGGCATGGGCTATGTGGTAGGCAGTGATGGTGAAGAGGTGCTGCAGGTCTTTGTTGGCAGATAATTTGTCTCGATTAATCTGCAGGAAGTTGTGCAGTGTGCCGACGGCCACAAACTCCATGACCAGGAAGTAGGGAGCTGGGATACAAACACATTGCACAATCTAGTTGTAATAAAGGTGATGAATAATTAAATATATGAATGACTCACCGAAGAAATGAAGGAATGAGTGAGTGCATAAATGAATAGTGTCTATATGGCCTCAGTATGGTATCCATGCCTGCTAGAGCTCAGAAGATCAAGACCTTGTTTGCTGTATATTATCCAGCCAGCATCAACCAGCCCAATCCTTTATCCCGTGTTCCATGAAGGAATGTATTGGAGAGGAAAAGGACAGAACATAAAGCAAAAGCTCACACTGTGTGATATCCCAGTCCAGCAGATGAAGCAGGTTCTTATGGTTGCCCAGTTTCTTCATGATGGCGATCTCCCTGTGCACCTGTTTGTATGTCACACCTACACAAGGACGTACAAGGGGCAGAGAGGGTTAATGACTTAAGTGGAAATTTGACACACTGCATACGTGTCAGTTTTACTATGCCATCATGTATGACTCTCTTCAAGGCATTTTTTAGCATCAACGCTTGAGTGACCACTGATATTTCTTGTACTGTGTTTGTGAAATCCAAACGTTAATGAATACATCTTAAGTGTAGGGGGTATTTATGTTCTTCATTAATGTCTCTTCCACTTGACCTGCAACTCATTTAGGCATGCATTTAGCCTCTCAGTTTATAGGTTTACAGAGGTGGGTAGAGTAAGCAAAAACTGTAAAAAAAAGTTACTTTAACTAAAAGCTTGTCTAATAATTGTCTAATTTGTCCTCCAATTTTTACTCAGAAGCTAATGTTTTGGGATTGACCTCCATAGATTTTCACTGGCAAGTGCCCTGGCTCAATATAACTGCACTGTTGACGCAGTCTACGAAGCAGAGGCCAATGCGGCGTTCACGTATATGTTTATTTAGCCCAAGCAGTCGACTTTGTATAAGTGCATTTTTAATCATAAATGTACTCGAGTATGAGTGAAAAGTATTCTGCATTAAATGTACTCCTGTAAGTACAATTTATTGGGGGGAAAAAATACTTAAGTAGTTCTGAATGCCATGTAAACGGAGTAAACGTTGCGTGTTACTATCCACCTCTGGAGGTTTATCATGTGGCCAAACCCCAATAATATGGCCACAATGGATTGTCTGAAGAGCCACTTGTTTTTTCTGAATGCATTCTGTGACTTTCTCTATCCCAAGGAGACTTGGGTACGTTCCAGTCAAGGACTAGAATTCAGTGAACAAGATGGGACTCTTACTTTCCTTGGAGACCTTGCAGGTGAACATGGAGTGGCCCTTGCAGGTGCCACGGTTCATTTTAGCCTTGTAGAACACCCCCTCCCGTCCAGCCTTAATAAGCTGCAGAAGTGTCAGGTCACTCCTGTTCAAATTTGTCACCTGGAACACATGAATTAGTAGCTGTGAAGCGCCCAGTTAATGCACTAGCTTTCTCGCTAATAGCTCTGCATTCTGCAACTGGTTTGAGTGTTCTAGCAAGTTGCCACATATGCTAGAGGACTTTCCCCATTCAAATAGGCTAGTGTATTTACCATTTGCGAAGGTTTCCACAATGATGTTGAGGCTGACTTGGTGTCCTGTATCGAAAGTTTGCCAGACTCAGGTTCGGGGCCTTCATTTTTTACAAAAGTTGCAGTGATGTTCTTTGGTGTGCAGGTGTAATCTGCTGGAGGTACATGTGGAGAAACCAAATGCTGTCTAAGCTTCAGATCTTGAACAGCCCTTATCAGTGAACGATACCTGGGTAAAGTTTTTCAAGGGAGTTAGAAGAGTATGGTGGTATATTCTGGTATTTTGAGAAAGGTGTTTGGCTCATTGATAATGACGTGGGTATGGCTGTTAAATATTCAGCTGTGTGGACTTACTTTTTTGTCCAGAGAAATGTCATCAGTAGGACTGTCATAATTGCGAATGCAGACACAGATATCAGCACAATGTGCCACTTGTCAAGTAGAAAATCTTCTAAATATCAAAACATAAAAAAGTTAATAACCATAATAAAGCACTGATGAAATCAAAAGCACATTCAAATAAACTGTCCTGAGGTTTGTTCTTAGGACACAGTCTCATCCTGCCATAATTCATCAGTTTGATATTACATTTGGATGTCATCTTTACTGTCCCTTACTGGCTTCAGTTGTGTTGGAGGAAATGTTACGTGGGACACTGGTGTTGTTTGACATGTTGGTATGGGGCTGTCTGGATCCAGAAAAAAACCTGAAGAGAATGATTGATGAAGTGTTAACCAGCCTCAAAACTGATCTTCCTCTGCCTCTTGTAGATGTGAGAAAATAGCATGAAAAGATGCAGACAGATGCAGAAAGATGCAGAGGCGTCTTTTTCCAAGGAAAGTTTAGACTGTACCCAATCTATATACTCGGCATATTCAGCCATAGTACACCATGGTAATACAAACTAAAAAAGCTCAGTTGCATGTGTGCTGTGCTTTTGGAAATAATTCCCTCATTACCTCAACCTATAGCTAATGGCCAGTACTGCTCATATCTAGATAAGTATGTGATGCACCATGAAAGAGCAAAATGGACGAAAGAGCAAAATCAAATCTGCTCTGCACATGTTCAACATTTTGAGCACAACACCTTTGAATTGGCAAAGAAAAAAGAGCCAACTAATTACCCTATTTTTAGGAAATTGACACACGACTCCAAACTGTCCTACATAGCCATAACAGTTACTATGTCTCATTTTACATTATACATAATGACAGTAAGTGACTGGCACTGTTTAGCAATCTAAAGTGAAAATGAGTATTTCCCATGATTACTAGCAAACGTGGAAAAAATTACCACACAACAAACACATCGAATGCAAACCATTGCAGAGCTATGTACAGGATGTGTACAGAAATCATCTATGGACAACAGAATTAGGGGTAGTATTTTCAAAACAACTATGACCTCTTGATACAGTAAGGTATCTGACTTTAAGTTCCAGTGGAAAGGCTCAAGAACATGCTTTTACTAATAAAACAGTATCATGTATTCTATACTAATAATAGTATTCATGAATATCATAAAGGATTAAACTGGGTTCACAGCTTCACAAACTAAAAAAAGCCAAAAATATAGAACAGAAAAGGAGAACTTGAAAGGTGTCCATTTACTTACATTGCATACTTAAAGTTAATAATTTGCTTATTTTTTTAAGTCATTGAGAGCAGGTATTTAGACCAATAAAAGACTAGTAAAGAGCAATAGACTAGTAAAATGCAATACTTACCCAAACATGCTATGCCTTTATATCCATGAAATGAGTCTAATCAAGCCAAGGTCACACAAAACACTTGTTTCCTCTTGTCCACCTACAAATTCTGACAGAGGCATTTCCTTTTAATGATGTCACAGGAAGACAACTTCTCAGTACTCTAAATTTTTTTATGAGTAATTCATGAACAAAAATAGCTATTCTCAGCACCACCCCTGGGGTCCACACGAAGGCGTCATCTGTTGGGTCATCTATCCCAAAAACTAGCATCTGTCGATGTCGGATAACTTCACTGCCACAGAAGAGCAGTTAATGTATCATAGATTTAAAAAGAAGCAGAAGTGTCCTCTACTCCAGATTTCCCTTCCCACGCAGAGTGCACCGACTATTTCTTGTATTTCTGTTGTGTGTGAGAGGACAGAATAAGAAGTGATGCTGCTCAGGGCTGCAGACCATTTCCTCTCACCCATCCCCCTTTGGTTAAACACAAAATGTTCAAAATATGTGATATTAGCAGAGAGCATGTACTGCTCAAGTTCACACATGTGGGTTTGAGGTTTCCTCTACAAGAAGGAAATTGTGTGTAAGACCTTTGTGTGCTGTTGTTGAAACACACTCAGGACAGGAAGTGGGCCTCAACTTGCAATGTGTAGTTTGGGCCTTCAGTTTTAAAACTTAACCAAAGCCCTTAATGTTCAGACAAAACTGGAGACACATGGACTCAGAGCGCCCCTAGTGATGTATTGAAGCACATGCTTCCCGTCGCTCCTGCAATCTACATTTATATTCTATGGTCTATAGAAACACTGTTAAAAAGGGCTGTCTCACCAGTTGCCTCCAGCTGTGTACCCCCGCTGTGCAGGCCACTCACGGGACCTGGGGTCCAGGCAGAGGTCAGCCTATCAGTTGATCCCAGGAGTCTGTGGGGCTCGTGCACAGTGGAAATTCACTGGCCAGATGGTCACCCCATGCTGGGTTTCCAAAGCAGGTCTGAACATGCCCTCTCATCCCCCCATATGGCCTATATAAGCTTGGGCCACCACTGGCCAGTTGTGGGTCAGAAGAAGCTGGAGAAAGTCATCATCAAGGAGTTCGGTGGACTGTTCAACATCATTATCAGAGACATTCACTTTCATCATTGCCGTGCGTCGATAAGATTGTGAGTGTTCTGTTGTCATATGTGTGTTTAGTAGCGAGTCTGTTTCATGTCAGTGTAGATCATATATGTACGTTTATTTGTGTAGGAAGCATTCACTGTCAGATCTCATTCATGCTACTTTAAAGATTTACCGTTGGTAACGGAGATACTGGAATGTCCACCGTTACGCGGCACGGTATTAAAGGGACATATCCGCATTTATAGCCGTAATATTCATCATGTAGGCTATACTATATTCATTCTTGTTGTTTATATACTTGTTAATATTTGTATATATTTGTTATTCATATCATTCATAGAAACCACTGTTCATGGTCTTCAACTCAATCACGGTCATTCAAGGATTCATGTGTGTTAGAAGTCCTTTACACGGATAATTCTAGCATTCATTACACGGATTCTATCATTCAGTTCACGGATTCATGTGTGAATACGAGTCCTTTACACGGATAATCATATTCACAGTTCATCTTCATTCATGTCCATCCTGCCATTCAAGGCATGAGTGTGTGTGCAATAAATACTGTGGCGAAGATAAGAATGGGCTCGAGACGTTGAATGGTTTTAGAACTTTTTACTGGTTCTCGAACACTCATTCATACTCGTACAAAGATTAACACTAAATACACAGGATTATATTCACAACATCTATAACACATAAACACGGTTGACACTTCAGTCATATATACAAAACACATCAATACAGAACAGGAACAATTCTACATCAACCACACACAACAATGGGACATAGACAACAGATAGCACTGTGGCTAAGCTAACAGCTGCGGTGTAGTACTCCCACAATACACCGCGGCATAACAACAACACCAGTCCGTGTAGCGGAATCCGAGCTACGCTACAATACTTCGTTACATCCGTCATCATTGGGACATTGACATCATTCATGTTCTGACCGGACAAACCTGTGGCGATTGTCACCTATTTCAAGTACACCAGCATACAGTCCTTTTTTGGGTTTCATTCACTTCAAATATCACCCTATTTTATAAACACCATGACAAATGCACACACAAATTAATAATTAAATCACAATACAAGGGATCAAAGTACCGATATAGTATTGTGATAGACAGTGGTGGAATGTAACGAAGTATTTTTACTTCGTTACTGTACTTAAGTACATTTTTACGTATCTGTACTTTACTTAAGTAAAAATAATAATGCATACTTTTTACTTTTACATTACATTTTTTAGCTATTATCTATACTTGTACTCCGCTACATTTCTACAATATGTGTTGTTACTCGTTACATTTTATGAACACAGTTTCGCCAAAATGTTGCCTACACAAAACTATGGATTGCGTTGCTGTTTTGGAAGTTTAAACCAATCAGGTGGCTCTATCAACTCCAATGATATCAGAGTGCGCGTCTGGCAGCAGCACTAGTGGTAGCTTTGCCTGTTACACCTAAACATTCAACAGACAGCCTGACTACTGCCTATTCAACATGGATCCAGAGTCGGCCTGGAGCCCTCAGATATGAGCCACCCTTGGCCCTATTTAAAAGATATGTTAGAGTTCGAAGGCCCCAAGACTGACTCCTGGAGGTTTCAATGCGTTTCCTGTCTCCCTCAAAAAAAGGAGTTGCTAGCCTTCAATAATTCGCCCTCAAATGTAAAGTAGCATATCGAGGTAAGCAGAGTGATTGCTATGCTAAGTTAATGTCCCTTACTGATATATGTATTTAATTCGTTTACTGACATGATATTATAATGTTATCTAGCGAAATGCATGTTGACATACAGCAATAGCATAAAAAAACATGATTGTATCTTCATTATATATTTAATGTATTGGTAAGATAAAGCTGGTAGGTTAGCTACGTCAAGTTAGCGTGACTTGTTCTGTCCAGTTTTACAATTACATTTGTTTTTCATGTTCCATGTTTCCCTTTTTTACACGTTTACAATTAAACAAAATATTTAAATATATCACATGGTGTCTTTATTGGTTTGGCTTAATGGTATTAACTTTGCAAATAATCCCTGGTAGATAACTTGTCATCCGCAGAATTGTAAGATATAGTGTGAACAGTATTACAGATGGTAGGCAAAATAAGTACACCAACCTTTCCAATTAACAAATGTTGTTGCTTATAATTATTACTAGTAGTGACATCTGTAGAGGCATGTATTACCTGTAGCTATTTCTTTATCAAAATGGCACAGCCTAGACATTGAGAGACAACCCATTGCGTGAGTACTTTTACTTTTAATACTTAAAGTAAATTTAAAAGTAAGTACTTTTTACTTTTACTTAAGTAGGATTGTTGATGTAGTACTTTTACTTTTATTTTCCTGGGTACTTGTACTTAAGTACTAAACTTCAGTACTTCCTCCACCACTGGTGATAGATAGTATTGCTATCTAAGGATACATAGTTGTATCGGTACAGCTCTATACTATATAACATTGTTCAGGTCCACAACACGTCATGTTTAAAAATGACTAAAGGGACAAATGAGAGGGACAGTGATTCCACAAGTTAAACACGACAGAGGCGAAAGTGTGTGTTGCTTCAGCCTTTGTACAAGCTTTAATAGTTACAGGTACAGCGTCACTCATATACAGTACAGCTCATCTCTCAACAGTTCATGTTCACATACATTAATTTGCCAAGTCTCTATGTACACCTTGTTCAACACCTCTGGGGTCAGTGCAAAGTAAGCGTCAGGTTTTCGTTTTTTTTTTTTTTAAACAAAACTTTACAAAACAACATACATTAAATTATTAACTCAAAATGTAAATTATTTTAAAAAAAATAACAAAGACAAATGTTTCAGTAGTCGATTATCATGCATGAATAGTCTGCTGATAATGAAAAGTGCTGTGTCATGACAAAGAAAAAAGAAAGAAAAAACCCTGATGAAATTTGAGAAGCTGAATCTAGAATAACAGCCAGTATGAAGTCTTACCTACAAATGACAACAAATTACTTTCTGACTAGATTCAGTGGTCAAAGACAATTCCCCCACACATTGTAAGCATGGCAAACATTTCACAAACACATGGGAAGGTTGGTAACAGTACAACGTACTGAATAAGGGACTAATCATGTCTGTAACAGTTGAGACTATCTTCTGTACCATATCAAGGCCAATACCATAATACAAAGCTTATTCTCCATGGGACATAAACACCAATAGATAGCACTAAGGTTATAAGCATGTGTCGTCTCAGCCAAATCTGGGTTGGCTTTATCCACACAGTTCAGTAAAACCACTCAGTAATTCTTCATGTCTCCCACTCTGGAAGAACAAAGTAACAGGTCAGGTTTGGGCTACAAAATCTTATTGGCACAGGCTAACTGGACTAGTGTGACATCACAGGGAAACATCCAACATCCCACCCCACCCCACCCCCCCCTCCCTCCAACCCCACTCCAAAGGTGCGTTATCTCTTATCTCCGAGGGATACGAGCGTCTAGTTTCATCAGGCTCGATCATAGTCTAAGAGAGTATTTGATATTACAAAAGAAGCTTCTGGAAATAAATTTGTAACGATGGATCCAAGCATGGCACCAACTGACATGTGCACTTCTTCCCTGATGGTACAGTTTCCGATTTCTCGGGAACGGTGACATTCAATACCATAAAACGTCCAGCAATAATAATAATAATAATAATTAAAAAAAAAGTACCATTTCATACACAGAGGACATAAAATGCTGATGTGTTCCTCTCTGTCCTCATAAATGGAGATGGATCAGACGCCTGGCTCGGCCTCAAGACCACAAACATATCCAGCATAAATCTTGTCATAAAAAAAAAACCTTTTCTTAGTGTTAAGACATTGGCAATGAGCACACTTACTCTCTCTTGATTCATTTGGGCTTGAAATCAACGGACAGTGCCGCAAACTGGCAACACAAACCAAACTACATTAATACATTTAGGTGAAAAAAAAAACTAAAAAAAAACCTTCTGGGGCCACAATGAACAAATGAACAAAAGGAAAGCAACAATGACGACACAGACATGAAACACAGCACAGAGAGACATCTGTGACGATTTCAGTAATGAATTTCCCTCTCAATCTGAGAGACCTCGACAGCTGTGTGGACATCAGTACGCCCTCCTCCACCCGACGTAACCCCCAAAGGTCCATAGGCGTCCAGCAAGAAAGCCCGAACGAGCTCACTGAAGGACGCAGTACTTCTTGTAGTCCATCTCAAAGTCCTCATCCATGCTGCTGGTGTCGGCCATCTTTTTGCCCTCCGTCTTTGGCATGAAGAGGGACCTGTCCAGGCCTTGCTGCTCGTAGAAGAGGATGTAAGCGGAGTCCGTGTCTATCTCGTCCGAGCTCAACTCCTTCAGACCAGTGAGGGAAGACAGAGCGAGAGTAGCACGGGAGTAAGGAAGAGGGATGGAGAGAGGGAGGAAGGGAAAGATGTAGGAGAGAGGATTAGCGCAAACTGAAGAGTAAACAAGATCTATATCATCAAATCCCACAAGAAGGACGAAGCCTATGCCAAAAACGAATAATATTTGAATGGGACAAAGCTGATTTACCTTGCAGCTGCTGTCATTGTAGCAGTACCATTTTCTGTTTGGGTTTTTGGCATATGTCACATAGTGGCCTCCTCCCAGAATTCCTGAGTGACACTGAGAACACACACACATGAACCAGATCAGTCAGATACCTTTCATTAATTATTCTACTCAGTCATTCAGGGCCAAAGTTAGTACAAACAATAGTATTTTATCTCTGCTGACTGTCATATTGATCCCTTGCCAGCCTGATCTGTGGACACTTACTGTGTCAGTGTGACCACAGTCTAACCACAGACGGACTTCTGGATATTGTCACAATGACAATATATTCACTTATCCAACCACTAAAAGTTATGATGGGTTAAAGCAATACTCACTGACACTGCATACAGACCAGTTTAAATCTGTACTCACTGACACTGCATACAGACCAGTTTAAATCTGTACTCACTGACACTGCAAAAACAGTTTAAATCTGTACTCACTGATACTGCATACAGACCAGTTTAAATCTGTACTCACTGATACTGCATACAGGACAAATTAAAGCTGCACTCACTGATACTGCATACAGGACAAATTAAAGCTGCACTCACTGATATTGCATACAGAACAGTGTAAATCTGTACTCACTGATATTGCATACAGGACAAATTAAAGCTGCACTCACTGATATTGCATACAGGTCATACATGGGGTCCAAACAACCCCGGTCGCGCTGGTCCTGCAAGGCTTCCAAATCCATGCTGTCCTCCGTGCAGCCATTGCTCTCCAGCTCCGACATGGACATGGTGTTATCACAGTCCCTGCTGCCTGCGTCCTCCCCCAGAGCCGAGTCCAGCCCCCCCACGCCCTCCGCGTCCGCATCCACCCTTGTCAGTTCTCCTCCTCCTCCTCCCGCGCCTCCAGAGGTGGCAGCTGTGGCGTTGGGCTCCAGGTCCATGGGGCTCTCGCGGCCACTGTCCAGGCTCTCCTTGCTGAGGGAAAGCTGCAGCCGCACGTCCAGCTGTGGGGGAAAGACGCGTCCGTGCCGCCGCCCGTCGCGCTTGGGGCTGTCACTCGGGCTGCCCTCCCTACTCAAGGGCCCACTAGGGGTGCGCGCCACACCAGGAGACTCTGGAGGGGGGAGAGGTACCATTCGGTCAGATCAACTGCTCAGATGTACTAATGACATTTAATGCTAATAATGACAAGAGAAGGTTTGGTCTTAGGTGTACTAGTTCTGCGCTAAGATGGATATGCCCTATGATATCTTTTTTCACACACAAAATATTAAGATCACCCTATGCTCGATTATTTCAAATTAGCTCCTAAAGCTTCTTTGCTGACACCATGTTCTCTGAGGTATCAGCACTGAAGAGAACAACGACAGAAGTGGAACTGGAGGCGTCTCTGCAGAGTCTGACCTTTCATGTCACTGGCCGTGGAGGAGGAGTTAGCACCATCTCCACTCCCAGACTTTGGCCCCGCCCCCAGGTCCCGTAGCTCGTCACTGGAACCTTCTTGCTCCGCCTCCCTTGGTGTAAGGAAGGCGCTGGGGTCAAAATTCTCCCTGGGGAACTTCACGATCTTCTGAGACTTTATCCACCGCCCGTTCACAAACTGGAACCTTTTCAAATGGACAATCTGCAAAACAGGAACAAGGGAAAGTTGATTATTTGACTATCTGCAAATTATAGACATAGGTATGCTTTTAAAACTTAACAAGTGGTGCCTCAAGAGTCTGGACAAAATCTTGTGTGTGTCTAAATGTGTCAGTCTTTTGTGACGTGTTTAATGAAGGACTATGGAAAGCATCTAATGTTGTTTACAGCTAAGGTCAAATGCTGCAGATTAATCCATTGAACCGTCTCTCACCAGGATGGGGGGCAGCCTCCAGAGGTCCAGCTTCTTGGTGGCCAGCCGGTGGGTCTTGCACTTGGAGCAGTAGTAGAGCTCGTCCTCGCCCAGCTCCTCCTCGCTGGTGAAGGCCCGCAGACAGCTGTCCAGACTGATGGGCTCAGCCTGGGCCCGCCGGCTCAGCTCCACACTCACATGCTCCTCTACCATCTGCACACACACACACACACACACACACACACACACACACACACACACACACAGTGGATTCAAGATAATGGCTCGTAAAATACACTCTGCTTGTGACATACAATAATTCACATACCATATAAACGCTGTTGAAAAACTCTAGGAAAAGACACAAGGACATCAAGGATCCTTGATGTTTCTCTGAGGAGGACATCTTTACATCAGGAGAAGAACGTACTGCATAAAACTGAACTAGTGGGGGGCACTGTGGCGCAAGCAGTAGCCCCGACCATATACGGGCGTGAACGCCCACGGGGACACAGGTTCGAATCTGACCCGCTGTCATTTCCTGATCCCACTCCCCACCTCTTCTCTCCATCTCATTTCCTGTCCAAACCTTCACTGACCTATCGATTAAAGGCCAAAAGCCCAAAAACAAATCTTTAATAAAAAAAATAAAAATTTTTTTAAAAAAATGAACTAGTGATCTGAGTCTCACCCTCTCCTGTGAGGTCTGGTAGCGGAGGTGCAGGGCTGTAGGGTCCCAGTCCACGGCGATGTAGGCGTTCCCCACCGTGGCCGGCTCATCACTGCACTCAATGGCACAGCCTCGGCAGAACCTGTCGCACACACACACACACACACACACACACACAGACCATGATCCTTCACACTGAGCCATCAGATCAATGAACCGATCACTATGGGCAGTAATCAACACTGACTGCACTAAGCACTCAACAGCATAAATTAAATGGTCTTTTACTCTAAATATGTATCCCAAAAATAACAGAATAACGTTCACAATTGACATCAGTCTGAAAAATGCCCCACACGCCACACATCTCTTATTTGCTATTCAGCAATGATTCTTTCCAGTGTTGAACTTTGCAAGTCCTTTATTTGATTAGGATTTGTTGGCCTGTATCAAGCCTCCAACTGTGTTCCTTATTGAATCCTGAGCCCTAATGTGTATGACTGTGGGAGTTCTCACCTGTACCAGGGGCACCAGGCACAGGAGTTGCCATCCTTCTGCACCACGCGCAGGGTAAAGGGGTACTGGTAGCCCATGCTGTCGTCACTGCAGGATAAGAGCACAGGAGGCACCAGTCAGAGTGAACTACTCAGTTCCTACTCCGTAAGAGAACCCCAAGAACCACAGTGACAGCACAACAGCAGTGATGTCTCGCCACGGCAACAGACACAACATAACAACTGACGTAACTGAACTGAAATGGCTTCTCGGGCCAGTAGCAGGAAAGAACGACACCAACTGACAGCAACGTGCTAATAACGCATCAGTCAGAAGTTTGTCTTCAAGGGACAACACATAACAATAAAAGAAAACAGTTCCAGTAAATCACTTTGGAGAGTGTCTGCTAAATGAATGGATGCCAGTATAAAAGGAAACCTATAAGTGCTGTACAAGTGACTGAGACATCGGGAGCACTGACCAGTCCTGTGCATGGTTACTGGCCTCCTGTGGGGGGAGGGGGCTGGCCAGGCGGGACACCTGAGTCCACACGGCGTCGTAGAGGTCCCGCGCCCGGGTGTGCACCGTGCACGGCACGATCAGTGGCATGCCAAACAGACTGGGCCTGTTCTTCTGGGACGACAGGAAGTACAACTCTGCCCGCATCTGTGAGTCGAAAGAGCAAAAGGATCTTCACGTCACATTCACAATCATTATAATGGCATTACATTACAGATGTATTACTTATGTTTATACAGAACCCACAAACTACTATACAAACTCGTTACTACACAGATCATTTGTTTTACAAAAAGGAAATCGAAACAACTTGCACTGTATTTAAAGTGTCTTTTATCATTGATCTGTGTACAGTCACGGAAACGCGATGCAGTTCTCACCATTTTCCTATGGATGGCGATGATGTAGCCAGTGAATGGGCTATCGATAGGTGGCATCTCGTGGCCATTGGGCATGCCATTGGCAGGGCTGGTCTCTGTGCCACAGGGTACCACGGTGCTGGGCATCCCCTTTGGCATCAGATCCAGCTTGAGGTGGGAGCTGTTCCCCACCATGATGGCGTTTCCATTTGGCAGAACTGGCACCTCTGCAGGCAGAACAGGGAGAAATAAAACCATTTGATACAATCAAGTACATCTCCATGTCCAGTGTGTGTCTGAACACATGTGCTTCTCCCTGTAGGAGGTATTTTATTCTGTTGAAGGTTACAGCCAATCTTCTTCCATTTCTTATAGAAATACATACTTTCTTTGCTGGCGTGCTACAGAAAGTTTGTTCTGGTTTGATTGTGTCACAGAGAGAGAAAGAGAGAGAGAGAGAGACTGACTCCATATGACTGTATGGAGTCAGGCAGAGAAACTGTATTGGTTTTATGTGGTTACACAATGCTGCTGTTCCATTATTCTTATTCTTATTCTAATTCTTAAATTCAAATATATAAAGATATATAAAAAGAATGTCAACAGAACAGGTTGACCCAGGTAAACTTCAGCATTTAGGCTAGGTATATTTAGACATCAGTTTATTTATAGCACAGCAACAAACTCTTTTAATATTTGAGTGGGAGTACATCCTGTCCTCTCCTTTTGGTTACTCAAACTACCTATTTAGCCATCGTGTTACAAACACCAGGGTGTCGGTGTAGATCACGGTGGAGAAAATATGAAGCATCATGAAAATTCCCTTCTTACGCAGGAAAGGGGTTCGCAGGGTAATCTAGGGAGGCGGAAAGCAGACTTTCCCCGTGATAAATTAATAATATGAATGAGTTTTTCCCTCACCATCACAGTTCTCTACGGGAGTAGAGACGGCTGATGAGGGGGAACCTGGCACGGGGATCTCAAACGCACACAGGAACCCGGTCACTGCACGCCGCAGTTTCTGGTTGTCCAGTGGAAAGTTCTAAATGAAGCAGGAGCATAGGCATGACCTTCACCCCATACTGACCATACAGCTGATACTGTAACATTAAAAAAAAAACTCATGCAGAAGTATTCACACAGACACACACACACACACACACACACACACACACACACACACACACACACACACACACACACACACCTCTGTTGGCCTTCCTACTGATGGTACAGCCAAGGTAGGATCATTGAAAACACTATATTGTTTCTATATACAGATACACACACACAGATATGCAGCGTGACAAGGCTTTGTGGCATTTTTTCTTTGTACCTTAATGTTGGATGAGTGGACCTCAGCCAGCAGAATCTGCTCAGGCCTGAGGCTGCACAGCTTGCTCAGGAGCCTCTTGAGACCGGTGTACTTCTCATCCACATTCAGCCGGAGGCCATACCGCACCGGCGTGGAGCCGTCCAGACGGATCACTGAGCGACACACACAAACAACACAATACAATACAATACAATACAATACAATACAATACAACACAACACACATCAGACCGCTCAGGGCAGGTAAGTACTCTCATTTGATCACTTATCCAGGGATTATGTGTGTAATCTGTATTTTCTTAATCATGGTAAAAATTATAATTACTCAATCCATTCACTTTCTATATATAACCCAGTTGGACTACATATATAAAAATGCCGGCAAACACCCAAGCCCCCAACACACACACACACACACATATACAAGCACATATGACTCACACGTACATTTGACTCACACGTACATTTGACTGACACGCACATTTGACTGACACACAAGAGAAATGCCTACCTATAATCTCTAAGTGCATGGAGTTGTCCATAGGCAGGGGCAACGAGAGGAAGTTGAAGGGATCGAAGCGAGCGCTGACGTGGCCGCAGGTCTTACACTTGACCTGGGAGCGTAGTTGACCATGGAACAAGTCCACCACGATAGAACGGTTCCTCCTCAGGTGATTCTCCCACGCCTGAGCACACAGCCAGCACAGAAACTGTTACCCTAAATGTCTCATGCCACAGTCCACCAGAATTTCTCATTTCATAGATAAGAGCAGTCCCACAATGTTGGTGATATTATACACTGTACCACCATCCAACCCTACTTATAATTGCCTTAAGAAAAAAATACATGATTAAAAGGCCTACTTGTAGAAAAGAGCATGTGAGGTGAATTCAAACACCTGCAGAAAATAATGCAACCTGCAGACAATAATGCGACCTGCAGACAATAATGCGAGATGCTGCACCTCTGCTCAGTCAGTCGACAACATGTAGCCTATTATATTAATATCCTCACGTTGTAGGGATGGAATATGGTCTATGCTTTACAGAGACCTAGTAACAGAAGATTAGACTGAGAATTATGCACACTAAAGAATTACTTGGCTGGTCCCAAGTTGAACCTGTAATTACCACGTGCTATTACCACGTGCTACACTACGTCATTAAGTTAGTTCAAACTACCATCATCTACTATCACTACTAACATAGTTCAAACTTACATATACCAGATGTACTTCAGATGTATTTTACCGATGTATCGTACCATGTTAGTTCAATGCTAATCTTTGTCCTTATACGGGAAATGTACCCTAGAATGGTGATTTAATTTGGATCTGGGGAATTTCACCTCTTAAAAGTGGCAAGAGTAATTCTTGTCCACACTCGATAATATAAATAGGGGCAGTAGTAAATATACAACCCTAAATTGGATCTCTGCAGGTCACAAGTTGAAGTGACACAGATGGACCCATTCACGTTTGGTTTCTAGACCACATGCCTGAGGCTACTTCAGACCTCTTCACATTCCTCTGAAGGAAAAGGGTGAAGTGGTTTTACAACATTTTGAATAGTTAACCATTTCAGGCTGTGTATCAGTTGCTGCAGCCTGCTTATTCTGTGCAATCGATAAAGAGCAAAAAACGAAGACAACACGTGTGTTTGTTATTGACTGTTTCCCAGTGTATGGTGTGTATTCTGGGCCTCATCATTCTGTCAGACGCAACCTTCCATTTCATATTCATCAGAGAGAAAACTGGGGGTTAAACAATTCTGTCTGCAATGGAAGAGTTTTTTTTTGTGTAGACTTGTGTGTGTGTGTGTGTGTGTGTGTGTGTGTGTGTGCGCATGTTGTGTTTGCTACACACAGCCTGTGTGGATGCACGTGTGAATGTTGCAAATTGAACGTATTCTTCTGTAATCGGAGATTGTGTTTGTGTGTCTGTGTGTGTGTGTGTGTGTGTGTGTGTGTGTGTGTGTGTGTGTGTGTGTGTGTGTGTGTGTGTGTGTGTTGGACAGAGAGTAGGTGTGTATGGTATGTGGCTTACTGTGCGTGTATGTGTATGTATGAGTATGTGTATGTATGAGTGTGCGTATGTGTGAATGCTGTACTAGTGGAGAACTCTGACCTCAGACGCCACCTCCCAGTCGGGTCGCCCATCGCTGTCCTTCAACTCTACGTAGGGCTTCTCGTGGACGCGGTTCAGGTCCTCATGGAGACCATCAAGCAGGAAGGCCAGCAGCTCCTGGGAGTCCTGCTGCTGGAAGCCGTTGAACCGCGGCGCGTACTTTGCTATCGTCCACTACGGTCACACAGAAAGAGAGAGACGTTTAACAAAGGGGATGGAGAGAGAGAGATTGTTGTTGACCTTGACTATTCCTGGAATGTACTTGAAAGAAAATAGCCCTCAAAAAAAGAGAATTCTTGTTGATGACCCAAACTCCCAGAGCTTAAGAGAGGTAAAGAGAGTAAGAGGGTGACAATGAACTTGGCCATTTAGAATGGGGAAGAGTACACCCTTGTTCACATCCGTCATTCACACTAAATCAACAGTGTCAGCCTTGAATCAAATACTTAACTTGGGTAACTAAACCTTTGTCATTTGATATGTGGCCCCAGTCTGGCATAGTTTCTGATTGACAATCAACCTATCCAAACTTCAATTATAACTAAACATCTCCTAGTTGGCTGAACCATTGGCAATGGGCCCTGAGGTTACCATGCTGCACACTTGTTGGCACCACTGCAGTGAACATACCCTGAGTTTAAGAGGTGCCACGCTTTTCTGGGTGCCGCTCCACAGCTCCTGCATCAGATCACCATAGCATTTGGCCATATGACCCCGCATCCCGATCGGATTGATCCTGGGTTGGAGAGAACACTGCTTAAGAGTCCAGTACTGCTGTTGGTCATGTTCAAGTTAGACGCATCTTAATGATATATCGTGGATAGACATACACGCACACAGATGTAAGCGCACACACACACACACACAAAAACTTAAATTCCATAAGGACACATCCTCACACAGTTGCCCACACACACACACACACACACACACACACACACACACACACACACACACACACACACCTGTTGAGCTCGTAGAGGTGTCGTCCTGAGGTAAAGTATTCGGTGAGGGGCTTAGTGTTGCTCACACACTGGATGCTTGAGTTCATGAAGCACGTGTTGCCAAGGTTACTGAGCCCAGTTGCCCCCTTTTCAGTAGGAACTACTAGAACAAAAACAAGCATCTGGTTAAACTCATGCACACCAGAGAAAAAGAAAAACAATGGAAAACACCTAAAAGATCCTCCCATGCTTCTGTTTTCCCACTTGACTTAAGCCAATTGATTTCATCCACAGTTTCTCTCTCTCCATCTGGCCTATTAAGACATTCAGATGGTTCAATCAATCAAATGGGAGGACCAAAAAACGTTCCACCCTTGGAAAACTTCACACATGGCCTTTACTTCAGTAAGGGGATTGTCAGTGCCCACACTGGCGTACCTTTGTGTCTGCTCATCCTGCTGCTGTTGGCTAGGAAGGACATCTCCTCGGGCCAGCTCATGTCCTTGTTCCGCACTGAGACACAACGGTAAAGACAGAGACATTTAGTACAGAGGACACTGGACAGTGAGAGAGCAATTTCATAGTACTAATCGGAACCCAGTGGGAAGAAAGGCATACCTTCTATAACCATGTATTGTTCATCTGGAATCTTCAAGTCATCCAGAGAGTGGTCCTCATCATCCAGAAGGGTGAGAAAGTTCTGTGGACAGGAATGTCATGGTTAGATGAGGTGTGTCAACGATGGAATGTATCCAATTTCTATGTATGGGTGTTTTTAGTTGACAAACTAGAAATTTGTTGAAGCAGCCTGCAGTGTTAGGGAGTTTGACACCCCTGTGCTAAAAGACAAAATATACATGTGCTACATGTAAATGAATATATTTACACGTGTATTTATGTATTCACTTCTTGTTTTTTCTCCAATTCTCTGCTTTACCAAAGAATGAATATATCATCCAGGCCATTGAGCTAAAAAGTTTGCAAGTCTCATGGTGGAGTCTCAAATACTTTGGTTACTGATTTTAAAGTTTTTTTCAATAACCAAAACTGATCATCCTCTCTAGGTGCCTATATTGCAATATGTCTATCAGTCTATCGTGCACATTACAGTGTGCAAACCTGACATTGCTGCAAAACGCATTTTAATACCTACTGTTTAATACACCTCAAAGTCAACTGGGTGGTCACTTCCGACGCAACTGGCATGCTAGCTACGTTGAGTGTTGAGGCCTAAACAGTTAACAATACGTGCGTGAGAATTGTTGACCGCATTGACCGTTTAGCCTACATGCATCACTGTTAGTTCCTCTTGGTGTCGCAAGTTATAAATATTATGCTAACGCCACCTCTAGACCATGTGCAGATGAACGCATGTTTTCCCAGCAAGTGTATGTTCATGAATGCCACTTTACATGTAGAAAAGGTCTCAGCGCGATTATGTGTGCGTACGCACCGTTGACACGCGTAGCCTCTACCGTTTACTAGAACAGGTCATTATCAATTTTAATATGTAATTATAATTATTATAAAATTATATTTTAAAATGTAATAGTATCATTTAGTTTGGGATTGTCAATTTTATGAAATCATGTGTACTCATGTGTTATCAGTTTTTATGTCATTGCATCATTTCACTTCAGACTTTCATTGTGTCAGATGTCATTGCTTTCCAGTCACCTCGTTGTTGTACAGCCAAAGCCTCATGTCCTCCTCTTTGATGCGGAGCCTCTGGGACAGATACTCATGGATGTCTTTGATGGAACCCACTCTACTGAAGCAGCCTGTGTAGACCAGCACTCGCTTCAGAGGGGCACTGGGAGAGGGCATGTTACCTGCACAGGAGGAGGAGGGGGGGGGGGGGGGGCAACATTTGAGCTTGCAAATCAACATTTATTTAATGCAGAATGCGCTAGTTGGTGTGTGCTTGTTTCAGCCTGGCAATTATGAAAAGCAGTTCTGTCACAAGTATCAGGTTTTGGGTGCCAAATGTATAAAAGACTCTCAAGTACCAAATATAATCAACAGAATGACTGTCTCCATTGTTAAGACCTGTTTTACTACAGAATGTAGCAGGACCAGCCCAAAGAGCCAGAATCTTTTGGGCTTCAAGTTCCAAGTTCCCACCATTGAAATAAAAAGCTAGTCATTTACATCTGATTCAGTATTCCAGGGGAATAATCCCCTTCCCAAATTTTGTCGCTGGCCTTATAACACAATTGTCTCGGATCGTGCGGACGGCCTGCCTCTGTGGCGAGACACTAAAATGACCTCACATGACTGGGATAAAAGTCCCCCTTAGCCCAGGTAACCACAGTCTTGTGACATTAATTTACGACCTTGAAGAGGCATTTGAAGAGCGCAAGGAAGAGGGGAACTGAAAAAAGGCTGCTGCTGGGCGAGTGAAAGAAAGAGATGCAGAGATAGCCGCTGAATGTCACGGGCCTTCAGCTCTAAAACGGATTTATTTTGTACAATTTGAGAGTGACAGTGAATACGTTGTGGGTTCAAATTGGATTCTGAGTTGCCACGGAGCAGGTTTGGGCCCCCAAAAGAGTTATTCATTTATGTAGACAATCTCGCCGGCTCTTGTGGAACGAAAGTTGTAAACTCCCTGTGCAACTGTGGAAAGTCATTAGCAAGACTAACAGCTACTCAGCTAGTGAATTTAATTGCCTCTCACAGCTGTTTAAAGTAGTGGACAGAACCTGCATGTAAATGTGCACTGCAAGCCTATGATCACTAAGCCAACTAGCATAACCATAGAGTCTCCTCAAGCCTATGACCATTAACCCAACTAGCATAACCATAAAGTCTCCGCAAGCCTATGATCACTAACCCAACTAGCATAACCATAGAGTCTCCTCAAGCCTATGATCACTAAGCCAACTAGCATAACCATAGAGTCTCCTCAAGCCTATGATCACTAAGCCAACTAGCATAACCATAGAATCTCCTCAAGCCTATGATCACTAACCCAACTAGCATAACCACAGAGTCTCCTCAAGCCTATGACCATTAACCCAACTAGCATAACCACAGAGTCTCCGCAAGCCTATGATCACTAACCCAACTAGCATAACCATAGAGTCTCTTCAAGCCTATGATCACTAACCCAACTAGCATAACCATAGAGTCTCCTCAAGCCTATGATGACTTACCCAACTAGCATAACCCTACTCTTACAGTTACAACCCGCCCTTTGAAGGCAACCATAATGCTGTTGTGGCCCAGGGTGAAAATGAGTTTGACATCCCTGACCTAGATTCTCCTCAAGCCTACGACCATTAACCCAAATAGCATAACCATAGAGTATCCTGTCATCTACGCTACTTCTCTTACTACAGCCCCGGTTGGTTGGATGTTGATGAAGTAGATAACTGTCAAAACAATGCAATGCTACACCTCTACTCTTGGTCTTTGCCTACATGCTATGCCATGCTTCCACGGATGTCCCCTTACCCATGTTGGCCCAGCCGTTGGACTGGGGGGTGCGCGGAGGAGGCTGCTGCCTCAGGAAGAGCAGGTGTCTGGGGAAGAGCTCTAGCTCCGCACGCTCCATATCCGCCTGTCTGACCACCTGCATATGAGGTCATGAGAGACAGAGACGTGGAGATGAGAAAGCAGACAGAGAGAGAGAGAGAGAAAGGAGAGATATAAAGAGAGCAAAAAAACCCATAAAAACAGAGACAAAAAAAATAATTTACAGGCTCAGAATCCTCTCACTACAACAATGGGACTGTGCTGTAACTGAACCAGGCTGGGCCACCCTTCTAACAATGATACAATGGAGAGGCGCGAAGTCACGTACCGGCCGAGGTAGGCTAAGGTTGGCTCCATACCAGTGGTACAGCGCCCTCCACACGGGCTCGGGCACAACCTCAAAGTCCTGCCCGTGGCGCAGCCTGGGGGAGCGCCTCAGCAGCCCTCCTTCCATGGTCAGCGTGGGAGCCTGGGCAAGAGAACAAAGGAGAGACTTTCAGGAGCAGCTCTGGGAAAAGGAAAAGAAAACCCACCTTCTCCCAAAAGAGGACAGACACACACACACACACACACGCACGCACGCACGCACGCACGCACGCACGCACGCACGCACGCGCGAAAAACAACAGTAAAAACAAAGCAATGGTAACTGATGGGCGGGTCCTACCTTAAGGGGCTCTGAGGTAACGAGTGTTTGGTTGTCGATGGCGCCGGGTCTCTGTGCCGACACATTCCCATCGGTCCCCAGGAAACTCTGGCTGTCTGTGTCTGAGGTGTCCGTCTGCCGCGCGAAGCAGATGTCTGTCGCCGTGGAGCTGGAGGGCAGAAGACCTGAGGGGAAAGGACGAGCCGTCAGACCACAGCTCAGAGTAGCTGATAAGAACACATACACTGGCTATACCACCCAAAACAATGGAGGGTTTTACACACAAATTGTTTCGATTTACTGATGCATTTGGGAATCTGTTCATTACAGAGTATAAATACAGACGTAAGCCTACCTGATCAATTAGTTACATTTTTTTCAAACCCTGATTCAAAAAGGGACATGCACATTACTGCATGACCTGCACACAAGTCTGCACAAACCACATCTGACTGTTCTTCATAGACCTATTAGAAATTAGAAAACTATTATACTACACTACTAGTACTATGGTAGGGTTAGTTTCCATGACCAAATCACCAAATCTTTATGTCAGGCCCATACCCCTGCACCAACTCAGGCCTATTCACCATGATCCATCTATGCAGCTGTATCTCTGGTGTACTCACTCCCACCGGTGGTCTCTGAGAGTCAGGCCTATTCACCATGGCCCATCTATGCAGCTGTATCTCTGGTGTACTCACTCCCACCGGTGGTCTCTGAGACTCAGGCCTATTCACCATGGCCCATCTATGCAGCTGTATCTCTGGTGTACTCACTCCCACTGGTGGTCTCTGAGGCCTCTGAGGCGCTGGAGATGTTGTCAGAGAATTTCTCCTCCGATGAGGAGTGAGAGTTGGCCATCCCCCCATCCCCCGCGTCAGGGGTGTGAGCAATCCCCCCCGAACCCGACCCCACTGGGCTCCGACCGGTCCCAAACACAGACGGCTGCTCCATCACGATCGCTTTACTGTCCTGGGAAACCACACACACACAACCCAACACACACACACACAAGTTTTACAACAAGGCATTTTGGGTATGAAGCTAATTTAGAATATATAATAAGGAATATTTCATTTATCCCCATAACGGTATTATGAAATTGAAAGCTTGCGACTCACATATTTGACATAGTCTTTCCACTGCTGCCACCACAGTGTGGCGATGAGAAACCAGTAGTCTCCTGGCTGCAGCCCATGTCTGCTCTCTCTCTCCAGCCAGCCTCTGCAAAAACACAGTCAAATCAGAGGTTTTTTATCCACCAGTACACAATAGCTGCTGTAAGTTATATAATGCTTTTATAAGATTTCCCTTGAGGCAGTATTTAATCAAGTGTAAATTACGCAGGCCGTGCATCTGCAGGTTCAACCAAAATGTTGGCCATTGTGTGTAACCAGGCGGCCAGTGTTGAAACTGAAACGTTTATGGTAGATACTGGAACATCAGCACTACCCTCTGTTTTCTCTCACTCGTAAGTGGATACGTTTGTAGAGCCCAACGAGAAGAAGACTCACCTGATGATCTGTCCCTCCTCCTCAGGAGAAGCGGGCCGCAACCCCAGGACTATATGGCACACCTGAGGAAACGTGACTTCAGTTGAACACTTGCAGAATATGAACGTTTACTTAGTAGAGTTATATTTTACAGGAAGAAGCTAAAGAAATGGAACTGGTAGCAGAGGCAAGGTAACGAGGTTGACAAGCACACACAAAACCAGTGGAGATAAGTGTTTAGAGGCTTTGTAGCCAAGCTGTCGGAGGCTGCTGAAAACTTGAGCCAGTGGTTCTGGCTGAGGCGCTCGCAGACCACTTGGAGTCGGGAGTTAACCTGAACTAAAACTGAGATACGTGAAATCTTGTCGAGGTCTAGAGGTGTATCTGTTGTGGTCACTGGTAGTGGCATGCTCTTGGACGCCAGACACCACTGTTGAGCCTTCTGGAGGTGTTGTGGGCCTACTTCAACGAAACACTGATGAAGGGAGGTGCCTGCTTGAAAACCCCAGTGAAATGCTCACGCAAGCAGCTTTGTTGTTGCTGTATCCTGCTGCTTAGGTTCTATGGTTGGGCAGTCATGTTGTTGTGTTTAGCCGTTACAGACAGCGCATGTTGTACTGTGAAGGAGGGCCTTTACGGATGTGTGTGTGTTGCGGCTGTCACCAGCCAATTGTGCATTTCAAGTATGTAGTAACTAATGACATATACATAAAAAGTAGGGGCATTAAACTGAATTCAGTTGGTAGTAATAATTGTTACCTGAAACAGCAGGTTGAGGAACTCGTCGGCCAGGGCACTCTGCACACTCCAGATCTGATAGTCCTCCAGAGACAGATGACCCTGCTGCAGAGCAAAGCACAAGGACCAGATAATCGCATTAAAAACATAATTTAGCACAAATACTAGCCCTATTTATTGGGAACAATTCAGCAAAAAATAGCATTGGCTAGTATAAACAATAAAAATAAAAGTAAAATGTGGTGAATCCATACTTTGGTTGTGTCGTGTGTTTTCAAAATGTCCTCCACGATGTCAGTCACACTGATGCTCAGCTCCTGCAAAAAGTGAAATAAAGTGAATCCATAAATTTGAGCTTTGTCTAAAACATACCGTGCAATAATGTCAAAGTGTAAACAAGACCAGGGTCATCTACAGCTGGAGGATAGCTGTGCTCTTACTGGAATGAAGTCGGTGCGGTTGTCCTTCCACACCTCCAGCAGTGCAGCCACCATCTCTCGGATCTCCTCTCGAGACAACACCCCGTCTCGATCCACATCAAACACTTTGAAGCAAACTGGGGAGGGGGGAGGTTGGTGTAACCACAAAAAAAAACAGAGAACAACAAAATTAGAACAAAAGGTCTACAGGGAACAAGGAGGGAAAATGTGCTGAGAAGTTACTTTTTTTGGGCTGCTTGTTGTTATATAAGCATTGTGTGATGTTAGCGCTGCAGTGATGTTAGCTTACACTTCTGCCTCTCAGCGCGTGGGCCCCTACAGCAGGCTGACAGACCACATGAGATCTCCTTGAAGTCGATGTGATTATCCCTGTTCTCATCAAAGGCATGGAACAAGCCTGCAACCAAAGAGGGAGACAGTATGGGCTCAAAACAGCAAACCACTGGATAGATCAAACTGCTCTTACTCTACTTTTTTTAACCAGCTACCTTTTTAGTAGGGCTGTGAAATGATAAAACATTTTAATCAGATTAATCACAGGTTTCTGTGGATTAATCATGATTAATCACATATTTTCTCTGTATGTTTTTGTGAGAACAAAAAGATTTATGACAAAAGACAGATATATACATTTAACATGTTTTCTTTTTATTATTCGTAAAAAAAAACCAATGGTGCTGTAACTGAGCAGTTCTTTAGCAGTTATCTTTGCTATTCCATATGGAACATTAATATAATCTTCATCCTAAACAGAATTTGGGCTTCTTAGCCATTGTATGGTTGAATAAAACATTTTTCTTTTCTTTTTAAATCAAACAGAAATGATTTGGGCTTCTTAGCCATTGTTTTTATAGGATGTTTGAAAATGTTTCTCTTTTTTGTCAAACAACCATTAACCACACCATGACACAATCTAATGCCTCTAAATGCCCTTTTACAGTAGTCTAGCCGCGGCTATCATATTACGTGCACTGTCTATCCCTATAGTGGTCGTTTTGTCTTCAATTGCCCAGTTGCTTGCAACAGTTTGGAACTGTTGTGTACATGCCTCTGCAAAGTGGAGCTCCTCTGTTTTCATGCACGTTAGTGTAAACGACTTTAACTTGCATTCGTCGGTGATTAGATGTGCAGTTACACCCAGGTAGTTATCGTTACTCACAGAAGTCCAGTGATCCCCTGTCAGCGCCTGATGTTTCATAGCAGCCAAGTCATTTTCCTTTTTTTTCTTTTCAGCTTCATACAGCTCGTGGATTTTTGTCATTATTGTGCAACTTTGCGGTGCTTTGATACTCGAATCCCCCGTTGCCACTCGGACAACTTCGGTGAACCCCTCGTCCTCAACAATATTAATCGGTCTACAGCTTTTTGCAATCCATTTGGCAACTGTGCTAGTCAACTTGTCACAGGCACACTTAATGAGAGGCCTACGTTGTTCAGTGAGGGTGGTTTGGCGCATTCCACTTTAACTCCCCTCGCCGACCAACGCATGCATCGCGTTGAGGTGGTAGTTATTGCTACGGTGAAACGATAACGTCTTCCCGCAGAGTGTGCATATCACTTTGGTTTTATTGAATGTTCCATCTTTGTTTTTTTGAAACACGAACTTCCCATTACAGCGGCGACTAATGCAGATTGGGCAGAATTGTGGGTATATTTGGAAGGTCATTTTGCGCATGCGTTAAATGCGTTAAAAAAATTTACTAATTAATCCTGTAATTTAATCATAACGCATTAACGCGTTATTTTTCACAGCTCTACTTTTTAGATGTACATCAACCCTTAGGGCTGGATTTAGGTTTATGTAATACTATCCTACTCTACCCCTTAACCTCATCCCACCCTACACACAGTATATAGTCCTACTGTCATAAGATGGCCCTGCAAAGGTAACGATAAGAACAAATGAATAAATTACAACTGTATCTAAATCCTGAAGCACAGGTTAAGGAGCGTTGAGCGTGACCATTTAGCACAACAATAATAACAGGGTAGGAGTTCATAATGCTACATAACAAACACACATGACTGAGCCAACAGACCTGGACCCTAAATGAGAGGGCAGTGAGACAGACAGCAGTGAGACACAGTGTTTCATTACCTTCACTCAGTGATGTGTGAATGGGGGGCGAGACCAGAGGCACGAAGGTCTCCAGGTCAAAGCGGCCCGTCCTCGACTGAGCCTTCAGCAGCCAGTACCGCTTCTCAAGGTCAATGATGTCTGCCTCCTCCACTAAGAAACCACAAGGGATGGACTCAGACATCAGGAAGATGCACAGAAGAAGAAAAAGGCTGCATTGCATATTAATGAAAAGGACTATGAAAACACTCAAACTGACAACAACTGATTTTTAGCCAGCTGTATGGAGGGTGTTGAGGACATCAATTACATTTAAAAAGGAAATTGCAATATATCAACACAACACCCATTATACAAAAAAATATCTGCACTAGAATCATATTGGTGATACTTTGTCAGGGTTCCACAAGGGATGTTTAAGTGGGTGAAACGCTCTACAAGTCTCACCAGTAAACAAACCTACTCCGCCTACGAACAAACCTCATGTCTTTAACCTACATTCACAGAGTTTCCATGGCTGCTGCTGGAAAGTTTCAGGTTCGGGGACGTAACTAATCTATTAAGATCGAGAATGACGTTGTTCATTCATCTTACATCCCACACTCAGGTTCAACTAGCAAGCCCAGATGGCTTACACAAACCACTAGTGAGGACGACCTAGATCCAGCTTGAATTATTACAACTCTTACCATTGAAAGAGTGTTCATTAGTTGTAAACTGCTTTCTCCTCCTTGCTTTCTTCATGTGAACTGTGGAACTGTGGAACTGCAGTGCTCACTACAACACTGAGTTGAGGTGCTGAACTCAAAACACCCATGCCAGCCCGTGAACAGCCCAAAGCAACAGTAGGAAGTGCTGTGGTTTACCCTTTAAACGAGCCTGACACATAAACAGAGCATGTTGTGGTAACATAGTTCCCTTCCCTGAAAAAGTGTCAGAGGCCCAGATGGAGGTGGTGTGGTTGTCCACTGTGTTGACTGCAAACTGCAGGGGTTAACTGTGGGGTTGTTCTCAGCAGCGAGTGTGACGCTGATATGCATGGTAAGTGTAATGGGGTAATGGTAAAGACCTCAAAATGTATGAACATGATTTTCTGTCAAACTAGATTAAAACATTCTGGCGAAGGCGCGCACACACACACACACACACACACACGTAATTCGCCTAAATTACATAGACGTTTCAAGTGCCCACACACACACACACTTGCTAAATAGAGATTTTAGCCTTGAGGACTTACAGTGGGTCACTCCGGCCAGCGTCTGGTAGAAGGTGGGTGTGTCACTGTCGTCGGTCAGGGTGACACACACGCCACTTGAGAGAAGCCAGCGGGAGAATGTGAAAGCATCCTTATTCTGCAGGATCCAGCTCTTAAACTTCTCATAATTCACCTTCTCCCCCTGAACAAGAAAAATCACAAATCATTACAGAACCCTGTAGAAGATTTTAGTTTCAAAATGTGTAACGAATTCACAATAACACGGTCTTGAGACCGGAAGGTCCCCGGTTTGATTCCCTGAACCGGCAGGAAGGAATGTGGGTGGGGAGAGTGAATGAACAGTGATTTCCCTTCCCTCGACACCCACGGCTGCAGTTCTCTTGACAGCTAACCTCCAACTACTCCCCAGGCACTGCGGCTGCTAACTGCCCCTAGTATGTGAGTATTCACTGCTCCAAATTCCTTGTGTGTGTAACATACTTATAAATCAGAGTTTTATTCCCAAGTTCTGTTTTCATTAAGTGTGTTCATTAAGACTTGAACCAACTGCATTAGCATGGCTTGCAGTCAAGACGTAATAACGCAAGTTGGAGATGTTTCACATGTAACAGTATACCAGTATATGATGGTAAACTGTGATAAGGAAACATAATACAGTCAATATAAATGCCGTTGTCAGAAAGAAATAATACCATAACAAATCAGCATTACAATCAGATTCTTAATGCCCCATTTTGATTGCGTAATACCCAGGTGCCAAACATTGACAAGAGACTGCTAAGATAAGAGAAGGATATGTGGCTCACGGATTGAGTGTGTGTGTGTGTGTGTGTGTGTGGTGCTCAGAGACATAAATACCCCTGAAATACCAGTGGGCTGGTTTTAACCAGTGGCTACAACTTAATTATAGTCAAAATATTGCAGTAGTACAAATACTACTGCTTTATTGTTTGTCTTGTGATGAAACTATCATGGTGAAATCTTTGCTTCAGGGTTCACCCACGCAGAGGTGTGTCAGTGTGAAGACGTGATGTGACATGACAATGCTGAATACTGTAGGGCCACCGTATCCACAAGAGACACGTTTCAGAAATCTACCGCAGATAGTAGATTCCATTGAAAACAACACACAACACAGTACAGGCACCGCCCATGTTTCCTCATCATCTGAAACATTCCGAACATCCAGGGCTAGGGCTTAAGCCTGGTCTCCTGCCAGACTACAGAAGATCGCCACAGGCACTCCAGTGAAAGGTGATAACTCTGTCGTATTTTTCCGACTATTAACCGCACCATATATAAACTGCATTACAGTATTTTCTGTATTTTTATAAAACAAACCAGTGTATAAACTGCAGTTTATTCAATTAGAAAATTATAATAGGAAAAAGGTAGAAACCTTCAGGGTGCCTGTGCAGCCTATTAACGAGTTAATATTCACAAGTTCATACGCACACATATTAACACACACTAGCAGCTGCCAACTGTTAAGATGGTTCCCTAAGCTAGAGATAGCTAGGATAGTTAAAAAGCTATGATGGGTAGAAGCCCTCTGTGCAGCTTCATATTAACATGAGTTCATATTTACTTCATATTAACATGAGTTCATATTTACTTCATATTTACATGAGTTCATATTTACTTCATATTAAAAATGAGTTCATATTACACACACCAGCAACTATGAACTGTTAAGATGGGAACTGTTAAGCTAGAGATAGCTAGGATAGTTTGTAGCCAAGTTAACTGGCATGAGATCTTGCACACCTCTTGCGGAGGTTCACGCTACATAACATCCCGTTAAATACAGTCTGGTAGGAATACTCGACAACCCCTCACTTTATTATTATGGACGGCTGAATGTGAATGAAAGTGTGTTATTTATCCGATGCTGTTTTTCTTATGTGAGAGAGGGAGTGAGAGAGACCCATTCACGCTTTATTTGGCAGAGTTACTGTGCGCGTTACTAACTACCAGGCAGGAAAAAATGCATTCCCTTGTATAGGATGCACCCAAGTATTAACCGCAGGGCTGCAGAAATTTTTGCTAAATCAATGTATAAACCGCGGTTCACAGTCTATACTCTACCAATACTCTATATACTGTACTCTATATGTGTAAGGAATAATAACATTTCTGAGAGGCCACCGAGAACCTCAGGGAGTAAAGGGTGAGGAGGTGCAGACTGGTGAGGAGCTGACCTCAGTGAAACACTTGCGGAGGGAAACAGGGATCTCTCCATCCACGGCCTGCAGCATGGCCTCTATGTCCTCCCGCGTGGCATAGCTGCCCGACTCACTGGCAAACAGGCTGAAGATGTCTGTAGGCGGAGAGGAGAGGAGAGGAGAGGAGAGGAGAGGAGGGGAGAGAGGACAGAGAGAGGGAGAGGCAGAATGAGGGGGAAAGGGAAGGGGATGGGGATGGAGAGAGAGAGAGAGAGAGATGTGTTGAATATTGTAATCATGTTAGCAAGAAACACTGGCAATTTGAGACATGTCCATGGGTATTTCAGAGATTAACATGTGGGTAATGTTTTTTTTTCAGCTTTGTGCTTTTTCAGGTTTTTTTTTTTGACAGACTGAAATACCACAGACTCAAAACACCAAAAAAACAAAGAACCACATAAACCTCAGGACTACCTGAGCAAAAAAACATAAGATCAGCACACCCGAGTCAGTGACTTACACTTGGTCTTTTCTTCATCCCGCCCCCTCGTCAACAGCACAAGCCCAACGATAAGGTTGTTGAAGTGCAGGCCTTTAGACGTCCCTCCAAATGAGTTGTAGATTACCTGAGAGAAAAAGAATGGGGTAGAACCACAGCTCAACACAAACATCAATGTGATCATTCCGAAGCTAATTCAAAGCTTATAACACTGAAGATGATGTAACACAATTTCCACTAAAAAAACACCTCAGATTTTAAATCCATTTACGGTATGTCTATAACTCCATATCATACAGTGTGAACAAGGTAAAAGGTTTTAAAACTACTCATACATTGCTCTCAAAATCAAGTGAAAATCAAAATCATTCCTGCCCCAGCCATACTCAACTGGAAAAGACGTTTTTGATACCCTATTTGAGGAAGAAATATTACTGCAAGGGGATTATTCTTCATCATCCTGTGGAAAAGTGCTCATTTACTTTCCAAGAGAACAGCAAATTTCACTGGTTTTCTTCATTATGTGCTATATACCAATGGCATCTGAACATTAATAAATGGCCTCCTAGGGGACTGTTTCATATATAGGCCAGTTGTTAAGTAGGCCTCCTCAATGCTATAGTATGGTTATAGTCTTATTAACCCTTGCTTCCATGAAGTGTGATCACAAAGAAACACCACAACGACTTTTCTTGGAGGTTTTGTAGAAATAACAAGTAAGCATTTGACTTGTACATAATCAGGCTATGTGTGTGTGTGCGTATTTTGTGAGAATGAGGAAGGAGTGCATGTCTGCGTGTGTGTGTGTGAGAGAGTGTGTGTGTATTTTGTGCAAATGATTGAAGGCCTGTGTGTGTGTGTGTTTGAGTGAGCGTGCGTTCTAAAGAGGTATAGTTTTCAGACGCAAGCCCATTTCTGGGAAGAGCTCACAAGCGGTATCATTTTTTGGAAATGAAAGCCCAATGAGAGGGGTGCTTTCCCAGCACAGAACATTCATTCATCCGCAGACTGAATAATGTGGACTTTCTTTACATAGCCCAGGTCATTCCACCATGGGCCTGTCTCCCTCACAAACTACAGTACAAGAGTGCAAACTCCCAAACACTCTGCCAGAGCAGTGTCTCCATAACGCAGCTAAACACCCACACCCTCACAAGCTCTTCTTGCAAAACACAATTCATTTTTTTTAAACAAACACCACAGATCACATTTTTTGACAAAACCGCTGGAGCTCAACATTTAACTCTTCCACCATCTCCAGGACACTCTTTTCATGTCCCCTGAGAATAGCCCTGGTTAGTATTTAAACCATCTCCGCCTTCTTTTGAGTAATTAGAATGAGTTGTAACAGTGGTCTTTCATGACAATGAAATTGGACATTGGCCATGTTTGTGTGAGTTTATACTATGCATATGTGTTAAGAATGCAGTGCACAGTGCTCCAATAAGCCAATGCATGGGCAAACCAGGTGTAACTAACTCAAATGTAACCACTTGGCCCTATTAAGCATGCAGCAGGATACAAACATGACCCTACAGAAACTGGCAACGGAAAAGGTCATACAGGGCAAAACACTGCCACCTCAAGACTTCACAATCAGGGCTGACCGTTTCCCTGAAATCCGTGGGAAGCTAAAGCTACAATACAATTAAAACATGCAGAAACCTGCCAAGGCACATTCCAGGAGACCCAAGAGCCACACACACACACACACACAATAACTCAACATTACAGATGGGAGAAATGCAGTTTGCCAGCTCCATAGCTTGCATGGACTGGTTTATCACTGGAAACAAACAGGCTCACCTCGGCCACCCGAGGGGGCACCATATCCCCCAGCACCTCCTTGAAGAAGCATTGCTGGTTCATGTAGTAGGATAAACCACTGGTCCTCCTGAAGGCATCTCTCAGCCGTTTGAGTTCCACATCAGTGACTGTAGGGTGAAAAAGACAGAGTAAATGAGTGTGAGTGAGTGAGTGAGTGTATGGGGGTGTGCGTGTGTGTGTGAGATTGTTAAAAAAAAAAAGAACAAAAGTTAAAGCAGGAGGCTAAAACACTGCAGGAAGCCTAAGGTAGTGTCAAAACCGTGGTTAGTTGCCTAGACTGTGAGAAGTCACGTATAATTTAAGGACTATTCAAGAATGTAGATAAACGTGGCAGTTTCAACCCCACTCACCTGCCAATGCAAAAAAATAGCACTTACAAGCACTTACGACAGTACAGAAATTAATCTGAAGTCAAAGTCTGCATTAGAAGTACATCTAGAAAAACTGCTCGGGCAAATGGAAGGAGGTGAAACCTTCATACGTTCATAAAAAGTCCCAAGAGGTTAACACTTAAAGGGATGTTTCGGTATGATGAGAGGTCCTTTTTTTTTACTGAATTCGATTGCGCAAGTTGGCAGGTCTTGTAGTACCACATGACGTGTGGAACATCTAACATTAGCTACAAACAGCATTTCATACCACAACACCGGAGAAATAGACCATGGTGAAGAGTTATAGGCATATGAGGCATATGATATGCACAACCAATAAAACTGAACGTCTGGTTGACGACGCGATAGTGAGGCGAATACGATGAACGCTTTAGGCATTTGCAAGTTAACGTTAGCTGTTAAACGATATACCAACAACATGAGCAATAAAGACTAAGGTTAAGTAGACCAGATTATTTGCATACTTCCATGTTGAAGTTGTTTTCGAAGTGAGATGAAGACTGTATCTGACTAGTTAATGACTGACGTACCCAGCGTTCAACAGATACACTGGCCAATGTAAGCTAAATTGGAAGGCTAAACGCCATAGAGAAAAAGGGTAGCAGCCAAGGTTTACTATCCTTTTACAGTTTAGCACTGTAATGTTAGCATGCAAGTATAGCATTAGCCGGTTAGCCATCATTAGCTTGCGTACTGACGTTACTTGAACAGCAACCATGATTGCTCTGCAACCTGTGCGCTGATTAACAGTCGCTTGCGAGAACTCTTTGGGCCAGTTAAGCTGCAGGATAACACATTAAGCTGCATGAACAAATGTCGGTGGGGACAATCGGAGATTGAGGCTATTCATTTTCTCACATCCAGCAGACAGCTAGCGAGCGACAGTCTTGTCAGGCTAACCATCATTGTGCCTTTGTTGCATTAACGTTAACTCACCCTATTTAACCAGACATTCAGAGATTCTAGTTTCAACTGTATCACAATCTTGTTGACATAACAGAGCAGCTGTTTAATTTCTGGTTACTGTTATATCCTTGATTTCAGTCAAGGGTAACATTGCTAATGTTAAGCCTGCTATGGTCATAATTAGCTAACCCTAGCTAGTGTTAGCTAGCTAGCGTTATCATAACATTATGGCTGGATACCTCTTTTGATGGCCTCGTCATAAGAGAGGAAACCGATCCTTGACTCTTTGGCCCCCATCTTCTCTTCATTTCATGGCATGAAATATTATGAAATTAAATGCATATCCCAGAGTGTTGTTTTGATTGTTAAAAGAAGCTGGCAAGCTGCTGTTAGCTTCTGAGTAATTCCCTGCAGCTTGTCTGTTTGCACACTGGATGACACCTCCCTCCGAGCCTCTGGTCCAGACTCCGATACGAGTCGATGCCACGTCACGTGACAACGACCTGTCAAGCGCCGTCATAACCTTACTTAAATTTGCGCCATATAACTAGTATCAATGACTTGGCTTGTACACTGCGCAATAGTTTCAGACAGTGTTTTAAGAAATGCAAACCTAAACAATTTCACACTATGGTGAACAATCTAATCTGCACACCACCCAACTATGACTCGTGCTTCACAGTTACAAAAATGACTCCTTACTCAATTACTCAATTGTCATTAGCCCAAAGCAGATGGCGATCCTGCAGCCTTATTGTTGAAACTATATAGATGAATTTGCAGTTAAAGCACTGTCAACTCTCTACTTTCAAGTAGCCTATGTTGTGATATAGGCCTACTGATGCATGCATGCCTACTGCGTCCCTTGTGTGGGCACGTTCAACCTGAAGACGGTGTGCTACGGGACTTGAGGTATGCTACGTTTATTCGATGTGTGATCATAGGTATTACCCAATCAGCAGTAGGCTTATGTCTATATAAACCTCACCGAATTTTAAAAAGTCAGAGGCACGATGGAACCAACTAAAGTAATTTACAAGTGCAAGATAAGAATAAAAAGAATAAATAAATCAAATGAATAAATAAATAAGCAGGTGTTTAAACCGACTTCATCAGGCTCCAAAAAATCTTCGAAAAGAACATAACAAATGGCATTCTCAGCTGTGCTTGCCACAACAGGGTGTTCGTGGCAGTATGATGGAAATTTTGCCAGAGTAGTATAGTAAACGAGTAACTGTCGTGTAAGCGTATGCAAATATTTTATTTTCCATTACATATTTAAATATTCTATCTAGACAAGACAACACTGGGTGGTTGTGAGTTTGCTAAGGATGACGCTTAAGGAGGCTTACTTAGAGTAGCAGAGAATGTTAGCCATAGATACCTTTGTACGCCACCCTTTTTGTGCTGAATTACATCTAGTTTGAATTTGAGAATACACACTGCCTACACAGGCTCTGATCTTACTGCACATCACTGTTCTGTACAATGTCTATGATATGCATGCATCTATGATAGGCAGTATTTGCACAGTAGCACTCAATGTTGCCCTCTACCAGAGTTTGAGTAAACAACAGCTGCACACATAGTGAACCTTATTATTGGCCTTAATTGTCCAACGAGGTGGTAAATACTTCATCTTTTACAGAGGAACTTGTTTAATTAGGTAGTAAAAAGAGACATTTAGATTTTAGATTTTGCAAAAGAAAAAAAATAACGTGATAGTATAGGGAAAGTCCAGGTGTTTTGAAGGTAAACAAACTCAAATCAAACCATAGTAATATAAAATGAATTGCCATAACATAAACAAAGAGAAACAAGATAAGTTGTTAAACTGTGAGAACTGCTGTATATAGTTAAAATAAACAGCTATAAACACTGATGTGCTTCTTTTATTGTCTGAAATGTTTGCTTTTAGATGATGAAAGGATTAATCTTTATAGCAGAAAATGTCCTAATATTGCAGTGAAGTTGTTGATAATGATGTGAACCTCTTTTCTTCATTTTCCCGGATACGTTTTTCCCATTGTCAATCCCAATATATTCCAGACTTCAAATCAAAACGCATCTTTTATCATATTTATCCATAGATAAATTAGCAGAAATTAGTATGCATAGTCTACTTCTCTGCTATAGGAATTCAATGCGTAACTTCAGCATTCTTACAGTTCTTTCTATTCTTGTCATGAACCAACTGGTGTCTTTTCAAACTGTCTTTTATTTTGAACGTCTTCCCACACAACGTGCAGAGGAAAGGCCTCAACTCAGAATGCAGCTGCCGGTGTTTGCTTAGGGTTCGGCTGTGGCAAAAGCCCTTCCCGCATTCATGGCATACGAACGGCCTCTGCCCCGTGTGAATGTTCCGGTGCTCCAGCATGCCCTTCTCCTGGGCGAACGTATCTCCGCAGTCGGGGCACTGGTACGGCCTCTCCCCCGTGTGCGTGCGCACGTGGTTCCGCAGGTTGAACTTGTCACGGAAGAGTCTCCCACAGTAGGGGCAGCTGAGGATCTTGCCGTGGATGCGCCGGTGTTGTGCCAGCTGAGTGTGGGAGGCGAAGGTCACCTTGCACTTCTGGCAGGCAAATGGCATCAGCCCACACTTGTGTCGGCGCAAGTGCCACAGCCTGGTGAAATTCTTTCCACAGTCAGAACATGCATGACTCCTAGTAGGTGTAGCTTCTTTTGCATCATGTTCAGAGGACATTTTCGTCACTCTGGTGGTGGTTTTCTTGACTATGTGTCTTCTAGTGGTAGTCAGTGGTGGCTGGCTTGTGTCCGAAGATGGTGATTCTATCACAATTTCTGTGCTGCAGCAGTCCTCCTCCACTGGCTCCTGGTCAACAGAGTCTTCCTCTTGCCCTTCTACCCCTCCCTCCTCAAGGTAAATTGCCCCCAGTCCTACTTCAACATTAAAGCTGTCAGACTGGCAGAGTTTCAATGATGTTTCCTCCTTTGGTGCTGTTGTCCATGGTCTGTGATCCTTTCTCTCTAGGGCATTAGTTTCAGTTGCTCTAAAAATAGGTACAATTTTACATAATAGATTAGACCAGATAGCAGGAGGAAATTAGTTTAGACACTGTTAATGAAACATGGTGACAAACTAAATATGAACACAGGCTTGACCGTATGTTACAGAGCAAATATAGGCAATTTTTAAATCTGTAACCTCTGGACCTTAAGAAAAAAACAACCTGGCTAACTGATGACATAAAAAACCCACCGAAACTCTGATGCACCAGGCTTCTCTGATGAGTTTATTGCGTATTGCTCCCCAGCAGCTTCCTCTCGTCTCTCTCTATACTCCTCCTTGTTTCTATTTCCGAGGAACTGTTCTGCCAGACGAATTGCCTCTTCCATGTCCTTAGGCTGATGTTGAAACACCCAACCACTTGCAGCTCTAGGCAGGAGGGTTACAAACTTTTGCAGTGCCACACGTTGCACCACCTCCCCTGCACTTCTTCGCTCTGGTTTTAGCCAGCGCCTGGTTGCTTCATCCAGCCCTTCACCTAGCTCCCTGGGCCCTTTCATAGAATCAAAACTGGCTAAAGTGAAGTTAACTTGCCACTGCTCTTCTGCCACACTTGCCTGACTGCGCAATCTGTCTTTAACAACCTCATACTCCTGATTCTGGAGTGAAGGGTCCTGCCCTTCACACTTGTCCATACCAAGGAGCTTCCTCACCTGTGTGCCCCATTTCCTTTGAGGAACCTTGAAGGCAGTGGCTGCTCTCTCAAAGGCAGCAAAGTATGCCTCAACATCTTCGCCGGCTTCAAAACCCCTCTCATTCTTTAGCCTCCTGGTGCTTCGGGGATGAAGAAGGTGGGTCAGTACCTCGGTCTGAATCTCCTCCTGCAGTGCAATGGCTCTCTGAAGCTGACTTTGCAGATCCATGAGGGATCTTACACAGCGTACCACATCCATGCTGGGGAGGAAGCTTTAGATAACAGTCTATCATGTGAGGGGAAACGTCAAAAGGTAGCCTTCAAAAGCAACGCAACCCAAACAATTACAAAAAATCTAAACTGATTTATATTTAAAGATATGTCCTTATTATCCCACGTGAGTATGTCGCGCATACACCTGTTAAAATAATAGGTGGCACGTCAAAGTATCAACTGTTTCCTCTTAAAACCAGAAGGCGTTTTGAATTCAATGTTTCCGTATACCTTTACTTTTAAACGATAAATTATATGGTTAATTATCTGTGGAAAAAACCCTCAAAAAACGCACTTCTGTTAAATATTGTTCTTGTAAAAGACTTGACTGAGAGTGCGTGAGGCTGCTTTTCGATTTCGCAGGCGCTGTCGCTGCAATGACGTTTTCCACGAGCGCCTACCAGTGACGTCAGTTGTAAACAAACATGGCGTGTCTTCTGCTAGAATGTCTGTAGTTAAACGTTACGTTTGTCAATCTTTTATAATTATGTTGGCTTTCTTGTACTCCGCTAGTCCAACGGCATCTGAACCTTGCCTTCGAAGATGGATGTGATATGGATGTGAGCATGGTGTAAGATCCATCATGTTCATTAAGTCAACTTCAGCGCGCCATTGTACTGCGAGAGGAGATAACATTCTTCCCAAAGCCCTTTAAGGCCTACCACCCAAGCTTCAAAATACCTATAATAAAAGTTATTAAGGAGGTGGAGGCTGCGTTTTAGGGAGTGCCCACCACAATGATGTAAGTTAGCGGACATGATCCTGACGATCTGCAGTCAGGCATGTGCTGCCACATGCACATCACGGGGGGCTGGTGCTAATATAATATAGAGCATAAAATAGGCTTTTTTTTATTGGTTGGTAGTATTGCCGTGTGATTTTTTATTTGGTTGCCTGTAGTTTTCATTGTATTTGTTGCTGAAATCATTCAGTACTGGAACATAAAACAAGCACTTGGCAGCATGTTTATTGTTTATGTACAAATCACTGTTAGCCATTTCAATATTCATATCATCCAATATTTTCAATGCAGCTGTACATTGCACAAAGCACGATAATCTCCTGATCATTTATTTCTTTTGTATATACATAAACCTAGGCCACATACACACATCACCTGTTGAATATCCTAAACCATCACAAACTCAGTCAATATTTTCTTGCATGCTGCTGATATTATGCTTTTGCAACTGTAGTATTTTAGTTATTTATAATATTTAACAGAACAACAAGATCAAAGTGATGATTTGATGCATTGTGCAAGTGGAAATGTGATACCAGGGACCCTGTTACCATTTACATTTTTTAGCTTACAATGACTTATTAGTAAGGACGGATGCTGTTCCCCGTGGTGCAGATGGTTACAGATGAACCAACCCCAAAACCTGCATACAGCGCTTCCGTAAAGTTTGCCTGAAATTTGTGAATGAGCTCCATGGACTCTGTGATGGCATAAAATGACACAGAGTTGCCTGCATAATCCAGATAAACACCAATGCGAGAGGCTCGGGTAGCTTCCGGCAAGTCTTTGTCCATTTTGTTATGCCAGGAGGAATAGCCAGAATCTGAGCACAGGAGACTCCAGGATTTGTCATTGTAGCCGAGGAGGCTGTTTGAATTTTTGCCTTTGCGGCTGATTGTCTTGTAAGCAACACCAATGGAGAACTCACCGGTCCACTCCACCTCCCAGTAGTGGCGAAAGCCACTGAGAGGCTCACTGCAGAGAATCTGACAGAATCCATCGAAGCGGTCCGGATGGTTAGGATGGAACTGAACCGTCTTTTTCCTAATCGCCTTGCGACCATTGTCTGACAAGACCAGCTCTTTGTAGGCTGTGTTTTGGTCAAACGTGAGGCTAGAGGTGTCTGCAGAAAAAAAAACGGTTGATTAGTTGTTTTGCTCTTTCAACAAAGCCAGTCATTCTAAATGATATAGTTTTGCCGTGCAGTAAAGCTTCCTCTACTGATACTTACACTTTAAGAAGTCTGCTCTGTGTTTGGGCTGCTGGAAGTCCGATTTTGCTGGAAGTGCTGTAGATAAACCACACCATAAATAAGTGAATAACTTTGTAGCCTACATTCTACTTGAGCCTTTGTATATACTGTATAGTATCAGGAAAACTATTCTTTAAATTCACTTTTGTCTTCAATTAGGGACTAAATATAAATTCATAGATACATTTTTAACGTTACTGATGAATCATTCAACTGTACTATGGGTAGTTTTTTTAACATCAGAACATTTTTTAGTTTTGCATGTTTAGCTTTCAGATGCTTGTAAACCTGCAAATGGAACAAAGTATTATGCTGTGTGACCATGTCCACATTGGAATCTAGGCCCTTGTCTCTCCCCTACCTTTTAAGCGTCCTGCAGTTCTTGGGATAAGGATATAAACCGGGGTGTCGTTCACTGTTAAACGAAATGTAAATATTTAGCTTTTGTGCTTGTTGTTGTCTCATTATTTACAAATAAACATTTTACAAATATACCATTCGACTCTTTGATAGCTTGGTTGATGGAATAGGCTACTATGGCATAGGGTTTACATCCTCTATAGAAGACTTGTCAGAGACATATAACAGTTTACACACACAAAGCCCAAACAAGCCCACTTTGTTATTTGTTTCCCTCCTTATCTTGGTATGTAGGATTCATTATCATGAGAACGTGTGATTGTCCTGTACCTGTTTTGGAGACTTGGCTGAGCTCTTTCTTGCAGATGTCATCTAAGTGCTCCCTCATATCTGTGACCGTCTTGGTGACTTCACCGAAGGAGAACTCGGGGTTGACGAGCACTTTCGGAACCATGGGCTCAGGGGGAACAGACAGCGTGGGAAAATTCTGCCATGAAAAACAAGTGTGGTGTCAGGAGTAGTGTGAAGTAGTCCTAATAGGCCCAGAGAACTGATAGTCCATTTCAGCATAATCAGTAAGATAATAGCTTTGTTTGCATGACACCTGTCGTTGATATTTTGCAAGTATAAGTGATGTACAAATTGCACATAGGTAGAGCAGATGAGCAACAGAAAAAAAGACAGAAGTAGAGCCAACGAGGAATCAAATAAGACTTAATAGTACCTAGTAGATCATACCTGAATAACGTATTTATTGTAATTTAGTGCACACAATATACTCCTTGATATTAAACAGACTTTGTGCTTGGTGTGTTCATGGGTTTGCAGTACCTGCAAGAAGTGGATGTGGTCCTCTGTGTCCAGTATCTGCCTGAGCTCAGCATCTCTCCTCTGTAACTCCATGATCTCCTGCTCCAGTCTCTCCACGTAGCCCTGGGCCTGTGTTTGACATCCAAACAAGACACGGTGCCCTTAACTGCTGAGTATGTTCTGCAAGCTTGTTGCTATACATCTGAGAGTTATGGAAACTCTATGGTTCAATGGAAAAACGAATGACTGGAATAGAGGCATCTTTTCTGTTTTGTTTTACCATAGACATACAGAAATAGACTTGCTTTGTGTCGGTTGTTACTGGTGTTTACACATGGAGGTCCCAGTATTTGCATTCTCCTATTAGCAGCAGCCTTTCATACAGTGAAAACATTTTTGCTGAGTCATTCCAATGATACTCATTTACCAAAGTCACTGCAGTAGTGCTTTGCAAATGGAGGGCCCTAATTTCAGCCAACGAGCTAGTTTAGCAGCGAACAAAGTCTGTTGTGCATGAAATAAAGATATGGCATATGTCGTGTGGGAGCTCTGTGTGACCCACCCATGTTTGCGCATAGGATCTTGCTCATGGTATCAAATTCCCAAAATGATTCTGCCAAGTTAAATTCCCTTTAGTTCATGCACGGCGGACTTTGTTCTGTGCTCATTGCTATGCTCATTGCCAGTTTCCTGTCAATGAAATTACGGCCGGAGAGTCTGTCCCCTCAAAGACTTTTGGACATACATCTCCAATGGGTCTCGTGCTGCATAGCTGGTTGGCAGTCATGCCTACCTGTGCCATGGAAGCCTGCAGGTTGGCATGAATGAGCTGGCTGATCTCTGCGTGCCAACGCTCCACGGCCTGCAGCATCTCAGAGAAAATCTTATCACTGTCCCCTTGCGCTCGATGGGCATTACCCTATAGACAGAAGAGATAGAGACAGAGAGAGATATTAAATCAGAGTACTTCTATGCAATACATGCAATTAAACATGCACACTGTTCGGAAATCCAATTAGAACGAATTAGAGCAATTCTGGCAAAAGTTTGTTGATATTTGAGCTGAACAGCTAATCAAATTACACCCCTCCTGCTCCTGAGGCTACTTGTTGATGGAATAGAATACTGTAAGGTCCGGTCTGAGCCACTCTGTTTCCCATTTACAGAGCCAGCCAGGACACGAACACCAGAAGGTTTTGTTTAAGTGTACACAGAGAACATACAGATAGAGAACCGTGATGAGTTATCCGCTGAATTTGACAACAAATGTATTGGATTAGAATCACAAACTACAACTTTAACAGAGATGGCTGTGGTAAGGTTTCAATGTCTCATTTGATCTTTCTAACTGTTTAATCAGTAATACTACTGTAAGTGCAGGGACTTTTTAAAATAGCATTTATGGTATTCTTCCGCATCATTGCTATTTGCTACCTTGTTCGTCAGAATATTTTCAAAAAGAAGTAAACCAATAAATGAATTACTTCTTTGTTTTACATTGGAATATATTGATAATACAGTCTCGTCAGGTACAGGTCATAGGTCTGTGCTGTGGTGGAGATGTCTGCAATGGTGTACATTATACTTCAGCAGGACCCACCTTAAGTACTTCTACATTATGGCGGAGCTCTTGCAGCTCCTTCATCCTTTCCTGAATTATATGCTGAACATCTGACTGTGTAATCACCAGCACTTTCTGTGGAGACCATCAGAGAGAGAGAGAGAGAGAGAGAGAGAGAAAGAGAGTATATTACATCTGATTAAATTTGGCAATAAAACCATGAAAGCATCATTTTTCTGCCACAGGCCTGCCAAGCTGCTTGAGAATGTTTCACAATTCAGTTCACTGAGTGAAGTCAGATGAAACAGCTAGAAAATATGCAGGCTATTTCAAGGTCTTGGAAACAGATACGCATGACTGTAGATTTTGTGAACTTTGCAGGCTAGCCAGAACAAAATGTGACCACATTCTGAGTCTTATTGTACAGTTGATATGATAGTTTTAAACAAATGTCAAGCATACTACTCCTTGATTGTAATACCCTACAGTCCTCTTTTATTATGTACAGTCCTTTATTATTCAGTCAACCAATGAATTGTCATATCTTTTGTGCATTCCTTCAAGGATTCTCCTCGAAAAAATGTTTTGTATGTATATATATATATTCACACATGTTTGTGAACTCAATGACTATTAATTCACCTGTTTCTCTGTTCTCTCCTCCTCCGCACTCACTATGTTGTGGCTGCGATGCTCTCGCACGGTGCACAGCACGCAGACGCACATCTGGTCCGTGCGGCAGAACAGCTCGAGGCCTTTCTCGTGCTGCGGGCAGATCTTGCGGTCCAGGTGGCCCGTCTCGTCCACCAGCTTGTGCCGCTTGAAGGTGGCCGACTCGTAGTGCGGCTTGATGTGCGTCTCGCAGTAGTACGCCAGGCACACCAGGCAAGACTTCACCGCAGGGTTCCTCCGGCCTGTGCAGAAGTCACAGAGCGAGTTTTGCTTCAGGTAGGGGAACGGCGTGAGCTCAGGGAGAGGTCGCGGGTCATGGGGGTCCGAGGAGCGTATACTGGGGATGTTCCGGCGCAGGACAGGGCGCGGGGTGAAGCTGGCGCGGCACTGGGTGCAGTTGTAGACGCCGATGTGGTCGTACTGGTCCCAGTAGATCTTAATGCACTCCAGGCAGAAGGTGTCCCCACACGGGATGGTGACAGGGTCCCTCAGCGCGTCCATGCAGAGGGGACATGTGTCTGGAAATGCTGAATCTGTCATGATGGCTTTGGAGAGGGAGAGTGTGTGGCTGTGCTGTGTGTCAAATCCAGAGGGAGAGCAAAGTTGTGCTCACACTCACAGCACCTGTATATATAGTGCTGTGAGAAGTGTGGGAATCGGTGATGGAGATGCACAGGTGAGGAGTGGTGTGTTTTGGAGTAAACAGGCAGAGGGAGGTTGCATGTGGGGCACAGGGGAGGTATTTTCAGCAGAAACTCAAAGTGTGAGTACGTGTGACGGTGAAACATGACCAGCACATGAAGCGTGTGTGTCAGAGACTAGCCTGACTTGCCTATATGTCAGTTGTCTCCTCAGCAATTCAATCAGTTTTCTGCAACACTCTGCAAATGTGGCCAATGCATATCATTTCAAATTTGTTGTTAAAGTACTAATGTTTGTCTCTTGAAGTACAAAAATATAATTGCTATGCTATGTCACTTGCAGGTGAGCTACTTAATGGATGAAAACATGCCAAGGGACGTTGTTGCTGACAAAACAGCGAAACTCAGTTTTATGGTGGTGTTAGTGCTGACTAAACACCAACTGGCCCCCAGGCCATGACTGCCAGTGTCTACTCAGCATTAACCATCAAACAATATCATTTTGTTGATAACAAGAAAAAAGTTTATTCATAGTTCAGACAAGGTTATATGAGTGTCCTGACAGAAGCAAGGGCAGAGGAATAGTCAGTGAATCTTAAAACAGTTAACACTATTGTTAGCACAGTGATGGAAAAAATCATTGCAGCATTTACATAGTAATGTGGATTTAAAATATATTGTACTCCCAAACAACAGAAGTAAATGTCACATTTTCATGTGTAGTAATGTATAGTAAGATTAGATTTAAGAAAACAATGTAATCGATTGATAATCAGCAATAACTTACGTTATTAATTCAAGTTGAATACAACATACTGAAAAACTTTTCCTATCCAGGTTAGCCTAAATATGTTTAAGCGATACTACTTATTAGATGGACCTGCTGTCACCTCTTACTGTAAATTCCTTTACTATCCCCCATAATATCCTTACCCTGATACTAAATATGATCTCCATCTACAGGATTAGGAAGGCAATCTCTCCAATAGAGGCAGGATCTTGAGCTCTTTTCTCTTCAATGATGACATTGCTCTGGCTTAGTCAAATTACTGGAGGCTGTTATTTGGCTCCATACTAATCAGCTCTCTTGAAAATCCTGTTTGACAAGTATGTAAATGTAAATGTAGCAATGTTTTTTTTCAAGGTCTTAATATTTGGTATTTGTTGAAACCGAGCTGGAAGAGGTTATGATTTACTGACTTGACCCGGCTGCAGAAGGTGGTGGATTTTTGTGTAATCTCCACAGTGACCACAAGGGGACAGGCCTTAATAAAGCAACACAGAAAAAGCCTGTCCACCTCCTCACTGAAATAATGTCCAGTCATAAACAGCCAAGTCATGAGATCCAGGGCAGTGCCAAACAGTCTTTCACATGAGCACAGAACTAACTTCTCACAACCAGGAGAACATTTGTCAGCTTTTCTATCTATTGATTGATGTTACACCACCAATTACCCCCTTTCTCTCTCTCTGTCATTCTCTCTCTATCTCTCTCTCTCCATGTCACAAACTTGGCCCCTTCATTGAGTTCCCCCCGCAGTGTCATTGTGTTACTGTGTTTAGTCAAACTGGAGGTCATTTGAAGTTCAGAAGTGGTCTGAGTGAGAAAAGGAAGGAAGGAAAGGAAGGAAGCAAGCCAGCAAGCAATGGGGGTTGACGGTTGACATGGAGACAGAGGAAGGAGGCAGCGAGTCCCCTTGTCGTTGTTATGTTGGTTGTTTGCCGTCGCCAGGGTGACCAGATCGGGCCTACTGATGTCACCGCTTTTGTGGGGCTGAGAGAGATACAGTATCTAAGCCCAGCTAAGACGCATGTCCGTTCCACCCACACGCTACTCAGACTCTCACCCGAGGCAGGGTGAACACACACATCCAGATTGATTTTCCACCTTACAGCGATTTAATTCAGATGAGAGTCACGCCCAACAGTTAACAGAAACTATGTCTTCTTTCTTGTCTTCAGAAACTTTGGGTCCCATAAGATCTCGGAACATGCCTATCCTATTCTAAGCTATTTGAAGGTGTACACTTTTAGAACTCATTTAAAAATGAGACATTCTGTGTTGAAATGGTATCAGGATGTTCTGAGTTATTCCCAGTGCATTCAGCCCTACTGCTAATCCTCTTACAAAAAGTAACAATGCACTGTTCTAAGCTTTTGTGGTAGCTTGTCTATAAGGTGTTTGTGTGTACGTATGTGTTTGTGTCAGTCTGGTTTGAAATGAGTCACACAATGCCTGTTTTGCGTGTTGCATCAGGCCTTGTTGTTCCTTACACGGTTGTTATGCACATAAACACATAGTTGCTACAAAAGCAAAGTTGAGCTTTAAAAAAGGAAGAGTGGGAGGAGTATTATTTGCCAGCCAGTTTTTTTTTTTTTTTTTTTTCATTCTGTCCTTTTTAGGAAATATCACCTTTCAGTATAATTTTGTATTGGTGGAGGGGGGAAAAAATCTATATTCTGTCAATCATTAGATACAATATGGCAGGCTGACTCACTTCTTGGTGTCCCATTGTACTTTGTCCTATTCCATTCATTGCATTTGGCACTTCCTTGTTCCCAGTAACTCTGGTCCCTAGTGTTCTACCTTAGCAGAAAACATTCCCATTTACTGGCGGATGAGGAGAGGTCCTGTCAGTGAGATACATCACTTCAAGTAACAGAATCCAGCAGGCAAGCAGCCTCTCTCTCTCTCTGTCTTACATCCCCCCTCCCTCCCTCCCTGTTCTGTTCATGTTGAGTGTCTATCCCAATTCTGTGGGAGCATTTAAAAGCCAAGACACAAACCAGGGCAGACCAGAACAAAGCTGAGAGGTCAAAACAAATGGATTAGAGGAGATAGAGAGAAGAGGAGGAAAGAGAAGAGAAGAGCAGTTGGCTAATCTCTTTAAATTTTCTCACTTGGGTGTCTCGAGCCAGTGCTCCCGGCTCATTTTCCTAAGCAGTTTTTCCACAGTATTAACAAAGAAACTTCAGAGGTTATTTAAAATTAAAAGTCTTTTTTAATTTTCATTTTCAAAATTATTAATAATCAACATACAATGTACAAAAAAATGGGGAATGGGGGTGTACAACAAAAGTCTTTGGTCAAAGTATGTTCATATGTATAGAAGTGTGTTTGTGTGTGTTGCTGTGTGTGTGTGTGTGTGTGTGTGTGTGTGTGTGTGTGTGTGTGTGTGTGTGTGTGTGTGTGTGTGTGTGTGTGTGTGTGTTTTGGTCCCTGTGCAGCTCCAGTTTCAGTGAATGTTGGGGCGTTGGGGTTGGGAGATGACCGAGAGAGATGAAGTTGGTTGGGCTGGGTACATTGGGGAGCTGAGCTGGTTTTACAAGATCTGCCTGGGCCGTCCATAGCCCGTCATGCCAGCTTGGGATGCCCCCTTGTTGGTGCCCATCTGAAGGCCGATCACACTCTGGCCTTCTTTGAGCTGTTCATCAGTGAAGTCCCGCTTGTTTTCCTGGGCTTTCCTGCACATTCACACAGAGATTTATACATTAGGGATTTACTGGTGACATTTTTTGTTTTGTTTTTTTTGCAGCGGTTTGGTGTTAATGTATCGTATTCCTAGTGGTGACTGACACTTGATTGATAGAGATACTCATTTTACTCACTTGTGAAACCAGGCAGGGTCACCTTGGTAACAGCCATCATCCTTGGTGACGGCCAAGCTACCAAGTGCCATCAACGTTCTCTGCACAGCTGCTAAATCCTTACCTAAACACACACACATAAATGAGAAACAGCATAAATACATGTTTTTTTTATGTTTCAATTTTTTTTAAACCGCTGTGGTCAATATCAAAGAAAACATACAGATGACACGTGCATTCTTGTTCACACACACACACACACACACACACACACACAATGGCTGGAAACACTGTTTAAGATCAAAGTAGTTGAGTAATTGTCACGAGTGTGTGAGTAGTGGGCCTCTGCGGCTGAGTCTGTGTCACACCCACCCTCCCAGAGGTCTACGGTCTGGAACAAGTCAGTTTTGTTGATTCCATAGCGTTCAGCAGCGTTGAGGAACTGGGAGATCAGTTCCATCTGCTTGAAGGCCATCCCTGACACCTGAACCTTCTTAACGGGCTTGGTTGCACCGTAGAGACTGTTGATGAGATGACCCAGCACCTAAAGGACGAGGATGGAGAGAGACAGAGGAATCAGAGAGATGCTGAAGCGCTGGTTTTAGTTGAGGGGCTTAGATTGAAATAGGAATATGAAATAGCTATATGCTTCTAAAAATACATCCTCCTGGAATGACCACTGCATTTTCTGAACTCTCACTCATAAAGACACACACACACACACACACACACACTCACACACACACATGCACACTCGCTCCAGTGAAGTGCTTATTGTGAGGCGGGAACTCACACATCCGTCCTTCAGCCAGTTCTGGAAGCCAGTTTTGCTGGGCTCGGGTGATCCCACCTCGGCGCCGCACTGGGCCATGATCCAGGCTACCAGCCTCTCCTCCAGCTCGGGGTCGTACTTCTTGTCGATCTTGCTCTGCACCTCGCGGCTCAGACCGTACGCGGGACCTTTGTTTGCCATGACTGTAGCTTCTGCCAGGACACAGAAAGAGAGACAGACCGAGCGAGAGACAGAGAGAGATTGTGAGAGGTTATATTAAGACAGGAAAAAACAACCCTGCAAGTAGCCAATGTCATCAAATCTAAATATGATGGGGAAGGAAGGGCAAGATGGATGCCATCTATTTTTTTCAATTCAAATCTGTAATTATTTTAGGAATTAATTTAAAACAAGTGGAAGAGTTGGCTGAAGGGCTACACATGAACACATGCATGAACAACATTACACTACTCCTCCCATAGATACAGTGTAGCATTTAATTGATACTGACACATATGCCGAATCGAGTCCCATTTATTCTCCTACACTAATGACGTAGATTAACACATTCCCTGAGGCCAATTGAAATGAGACACTAGCAACACAGAGGCCATTGGTCTGGGTCTAAGGACAGGGCAGTACACACAGGACAAATGCAAACCTCACTTTGTATATATGTCACTTTATACTCCTTCCTACATTATGCATCTCTAGATTAAAAAATACATTTATTGTACAAATAATTTGTGTGTCACAAGCGTAGGTTACTGAGGCATGGAGAGCTGAGCTTGGTATGATTCTGTTTGTCTTCTACTTAAAGTTGTTTGTTTCTCTGTATGGTCAAGCTATTTAGACAAGACAAGTGATACTACAACATAAATCCCATTTTTCTGTTTTGTATTTTCATTTCACATGTGTTGCTAGCAGGCAGTTCCTAGGATGGAAACACAATCCAAGTATGTGACTTTGGCCCTTAAACGGAGCATTTATAATGAATGGAGAGCACACAATGCAGATGTTCAGCACAGGCAGCAGCTAGACTGGGCACCCTTTGATATAACTCTTGAATAACAGCAAACTTACATAATGCCTAGGATGTACACACTTTGAAATAACCAATCTCAACATTGAACTCAGTCTGTCAATATCTTGCATTATAAGACATAAAATGGGTGAAGACCCATACTTGAGTAGTGCTGTAACTCCCAACATCACATGATAAGGCAGCACAATAACAGTCAGCTGCCATTGTCTCTGTAAACTAGAACGTAAAGTCTCCAGGTTCGTAAGCATCCCATAGTTGTATCAACGGACCAAAGAAAGCGCTGGCAGGATGTGTGTATTAGCGCTGCATTAACGGTTTACCCTCAGGAGGCCAAACCCTTGTCACTCTTACAAGGGAAGCAGCAACGACGCCTTGCTAAATCTCTGCCATGGACACTCCGTCAGAGCTAACACAGAAAGTGCTGCAATGATTTGTAATCTGAGTTTCCTGATGTTTGCTTTCTTCCTTTGTTTCTCTCTCTCTCTCTCTCTCTCTCTGTGTTTGTTCGAGTAAAAGCAAGTAAAACAAGAGAAGGGAACAGTGTCAATAAAGTGCAATTAAAGCCTCTGTCTGGCACTATTTCCTCTGGAGGTTTTTAGAAGCGTGGCAAAACCACACACGCCCGCGAAAATACTTAAATCCATTAAACTAACACAAGAGAAGTTGTATACAGAGCTTGGCAATGCTGGTTGTAACAGTTGCTATGGAGTACAGACACACTGATCCGGAACTTCACATCACATGTGGGGTTAATAAATAAAAGACTGGAATGCAGCAACACATTACGTTAACACTACTTTACCTTTGTGAGAGTTGTGATTGAGAGTTACATGTTAGTACTCTTAGTAACTAACACGTAACAGTAAAAACTGTTTTTTTTTTCATGTTTGTTTGTCTTTCATGTCATGCTAGTGGAAGACGCCTGATCTTTGCCTCTGAAGTCTGAAGTCTAACTGTACCTCACGACAGGTATAATTATCAACAGTAAGTAATCATCTTTTCTGCTTTTTGAGCAAAAAACCTTTTGCCCGTCTCTTCTCTATCAGCTGTGGTTATCAGTAGAGATACCCTATCTTTAGTCCCTCTCACAGACTTTGTTGGTGAGTGTGTGCTGCTAACAGCTAACATGCGGGACCACACAGCGAGATGAAAACATCTCTCCAGAGTGACGCTGTGAGCCAGCACTCCGGCGTGAGAGCCAGGGCCGGCAGCAAGGAATAATAACACAGAGAGAGAGACGAGCATGAATGTATCCGGACCGAATAGGTCCCCAGTGAGAGACGGTTATGACTTACTGCATGATGTTAAATTATTTATCAGGGCTCTAGGAACCTTAGAGTAAAGGAACTCTTTTTTTTTTGCTCTACTGTTAAATGAACAAACAAAGAGACTAATGGAGCTTTCTATCACTCGAGTTCATCAGAGTGTTTGCCAGTCTGTTCATCTATGTGCATCGATAACTGAAGATGGTATATCGATAGACCACTCAAGTTACAGTTCAGGTTTCAACATCATGTGTTAGGCAAGGCGTTGGCTCACTGCTTCTCTCTAACTCTGGCCCTCGCAATAGGAGAGCTGTGTCTCTCTCCCTCTTGTGCCTTCAATCTATTGACATAAGTGTTGTGTTTATCCGTGTGTTTCTGATTATAGACTGCTTAAAGATGCGCGGATATCAGGGTGGACCTTTTGGGTTCACCGTGTGTGAGGTTTCATCATGCGTCAACCATCTGTGAAGCGAGATATTCACACTGGCTTGGGCTCTCTTCCTATCCCCACCCAGTCACTTCCTTTGCACTGGCCAGCTGTTTTACTCCACCTTTCTCTCTTTCCTCTCCCTCCTTCTCTCTCTCTCTCTCTCTCTCTCTTATCTCACCCTCTTCCACTCCCTTCCTCTCTCTCTCTCTTTCCTCTCCCTCTTTATTTCTTTCTCTGTTTCTTCCATTTCCTTCTTTCTCTCTCTAAGTGGCTGGCAGGCAGGGCTTTATGCCAGCAGGGCTTTGCTAAAACTAATAAGATAATTACAGTTGAGAACTGCTGCTTGGCACTGATGCAAATTCAATTACCTGCTGACAAATTACTACATCTCTCCTATCGCTCCTGTCAGTGACGTGAGCCTCTGTTTGATGTTAGTCATGACTGGTGAAACTCAAATGTGACTGTAGAATCAGACTTGAGCATCTGTTTTAAGATACTGAGGGTCCACCCTGCTGGAACTGTTTACATTAACTTTGTCTCCCCCTCCACAGCGTCTCAGTATCGTAAACCTATAGAAGTGTAAATGGACATCCAGAGACAGAGACCAAACAAGCGTAAGTCAAAGCACTTTGAAAAGACTCTGAAAGTTCTACGGTTAGACGAGACCGTGAACGAGACGAGATACCCCCTCCCCAGCACTCAGTGACATCACTAGCGTGGATACTCTGAGAATTTTTTTCCAGGAATCATTCTTCTTACTCAGATGAGTCCTGGCACCTTTAAGCTCCATGTTCTGTCTAAGATCTTTTTTAGAATATCATCCTCTAGAACTGAACTGACTTGAACTAACCTGAACGGAACCGAAAATCAATTTGATTCCATTTTAATTAAACCCACAGGACATCTGGGATCTTTGTCAGATTGTGTATTTATACTGGCTGAATAGTGTTCGGCAATTGGGTGGAGGATATTTCACAGTGTGTGTGTGTGCGTGTCTCATTCCTGTATGTGCTTCCTGTGTTTGTGCACTCCACCTGGATAAGTATGATGTTATCCCACACACATACACACACAAAACCTTAACTACAGGAAACAAGTACATCAAGAACGCGCTGTTCTACAGCGGGAACTTTCTCACAGGTGTGCTATATCAAGCGTTACGTAATGGTCTACTGTTTCAACCCTTATTTTGCCCCTAGCTGAATCTCTTATGAAACTTTTCAGATTGACTCACACAGACACGCACAATAGTGAAAAAGGGGTTGCACTACCACAGTAACTTTTGGTTAATAGGAATGTTTGAGAGAAAGAGAGAGAGAGAGAGAGAGAGAGAGAGAGAGAGAGAGGATGTATGTGTGTGTTTGTGTGTCTTTGGGCTTGTGTGTGTGTGTGTGTGTGTGTGTGTGTGTGTGTGTGTGACTTCCTCTCCTCTCCTTCCTCTGGTCTGTTCCAGCGGAAAGTGTTGTAATGTCACTGTTCAAGGCCTTGCTAATCAGCCATTTTGTTAGTGTACTCCTGTGTACATTTGTGTGTGTGTGTGTGTGTGTGTGTGTGTGTGTGTGTGTGTGTGTGTGTGTGTGTGTGTGTGTGTGTGTGTCTGCTGGCTTGCATTTGTGTGTTTGAGTGTGTGTACTCTGTGTTCTGTTCGTTGAATGCAAATTTGTGACCAGTAGTATGGCAAGTAATGCAAGGAATGAAGGCGGGAGAGAGGAAATGGGTTTCGTCGTTCGCCCCTCTCCTCTCCTTTCCTCTCAGAGCTGAGCTGAGCTGCATTCTGTACATTTCTCTCTCTTGTGGTTTAGAGGCTTTTGGGAAGGGGAGAGATGCCTCACGGAGTGCCGGTCATATGAAGTCATCACCAGAGACAGGTCTTAACAATAACAACTCCAAACACACTCGTAAATACCAGTTTCCTAATCTCCCTTTTCCCCTCTCTCTTTCTCTCTCACTCACACACACACAAACACCCACAGAGACTGTTTCTCTCTGTATCTCTAACTCTCTCTCTCTCTCTCTTTGTCTCTATCTCTCTTGTCCTCCCTCCCCCGTTCTCCCTCCGTGAATGCGATTTCCCAATCTACAAATCAGTCACAGCATGCCCGAGCCAACGATAAACACAGCATAGAGACAGAGGAGGAATGACACGACTGGGTAGCACACTCACATGGGACGGCGGTCAGCAGTTTGCCATTTAAGCTGACTGGGGGAGCATCTCCAATGCAATCCCCAGGGAACGCTTCAGACAGTGTGACTCAGCTTGGAGATCAGCCTCTCATCTCATTTACTCCCGGACATCCACCCCCACCCCCCCCACCCACGTTTACCAATAAACATGGGCTCAACTGCAGGGGGCTAGGCTGACTCCTTCAGATTTAACAGGATGATGTGTCCACAGTGTGTAGAAGGGGCTCCTCTGTCTCAGTATCTATCTGTAACATGTGCCCTCTGCCTGATTCTGAACATTTCCATAGGGCTTTGTGCCTAACCTTGCAGCTGTATCATCCAGTGGGATAAGCAGAGCAGCATGTTAGGTCTCCTGTTCAACTTGTCTTGAATTGCCTCTTTTTTCCTGAATTCGGCTATACCTTCTAAACCAGTCTTGATTTCTTTTTCTTTTTCCTTTATTTTCAGTTATTTTTCTCTCTCTTTTCCCCCATTTGGCTGAGAGTCTGGAATGTGTCCATTTGGAAATGGGGAAAAGGAGAGGGTAGAGAGTACTGAAGGCTCAGAGAGGGAGAGAGAGAGAGAGAGAGAGAGAGAGAGAGAGAGAGAGAAGGAGAGAGAGAGTGAGAGAGAGAGGGAGAGGGTAGAGAGTACTGAAGGCTCAGAGAGGGAGAGGGAGAGAGACAGAGTGAGAGAGGGAGAGAGAGAGAAATAGAAAGAGAGAAGGAGAGAGAGAGAGGAGAGGGTACTGAAGGCTCCGCTCATAGAGAGAGAGAGAGAGAGAGAGAGAGAGAGAGAGAAAGAGAGAGAGAGAGAGGAGAGGGTACTGAAGGCTCCGCTCATAGAGAGAGAGAGAGAGAGAGAGAGAGAGAGAGAGAAATAGAAAGAGAGAGAAGGAGAGAGAGAGTGCTGCAGCTTCAGCTCAGGCTCTGGCCGCTTTGGCAGCAGACATGTTCTAACAGGGCTGCTCCCGTCCCACCCACGTCTCGCCGGCACTAACGGCATCACGGAGTAGAGGCCTCCTCTCTGCTGAACAATCCCTGTTCACTTTGGCGTCAACTACCAACTCCACATAATCAATCATCCTTTTGAAGCCTAATGTAACTACTACTGCATCCATAAAGACATAATTGTATTTTTTTTTCTTCCTCTCAAAAATGATGGCAAAGCCCTGAAGATTGGCTATTGGTCAACCAGACCCTATCATTATCCATGAGAAGTATTCAGAGCAGGAACCCTAAATATAGCATGAAGGTCTTTGCATTGTTCTGTCTTTCCTTTTGAAATCATCCTGGCAAGATGTGGCCAACAGGAGCATTCGCACCACACATTTGTTTCTCTTACATCACAGAGTAAATCTGTTCTAGCTGTCAGGTTTAAGCACTTCACTTCAATGAATGCCTTTGAGGCAGAAAAGAGAAGTATATTTTAGTGCAACTGGTTTCAATTTCAGAGTCGCGGCCCGTCTCTTTGAGAGGAGCCAAAACCCGCTGTAACATCAGTCTTATTAATACCACACCGCATTCTTTAGGTAAGTGAGACAGAGAAGTGAGATACTGGCAGAGGAGGATGTGATAAAGGCCAGGGGATATCTAGACAGTACACAGCATGTATGCAGAGAAACATCTGTGTAATTCAGTCAAGCCTTATTCAATTCATTAGAATGAATTAATCGAGAACATCATGTCCTAGTGGAGGAGGCCTGCGTGTTACGCAAAGGCCATGGGGTTTTTGAATATTAAAGAGAAAACTGTACATGTAGGAGTGTTTGTTTTGATGTGCTATACCTATGCCCGATTAATTAATGGACATGACACACACTCATACACACACACACACACACACACACATTCGCACTAACACTCACACACAAAGAGAGATCCCATGCTGGTATCTACTGTATCACAAGCTTCTGACTAGATTTTCTTCTGTAGAAGAAATCTGGACTAAATATTTCCCAAGAAACACTAAGAATCTCAAAATACACGGAAGGTTTTTAACATGCAGGTAGATCTACATGCCTCTCTTGGATGCCATTGCTAAAGCATGTGCACAGATGGTAATTGAGCTAACTGCTGCTTGCTTGAACACTGCACATTATTTTTGACAGGTAAGCTACATCGTGGATTTTAAGGATAAGGGTACATTTTGTCAATGAAATCGAAATAAAAACAAGAATGTATACATTGAAACGGCAGTTTATTCTGTTGGTTTGTTTCCGGTCCTAGTGTTCTTGCTCGTAGTCAGTTTTTTTTAGTTGTTGAAGCTTTGAAGGCGGAATGCTAACCGCAGTACTTCACTCCACCTAACTGCTTCCAAGACCTTTTTGAGGCCTCTCAAATGCGGGTATCCCTTAACTAGTATAGATTATTTTGAAGACAATTCAGGCAAGGCAACTTTGAACTGGTTGCAATTTTTGTTAAGCTGCTTTTTTGTTGTTGTTGGATGCGACGCTAGCTACTTTATTTGCTTTAAAAAAAAAAAAAAAGAATAACAGATCCTTAAGACATTAAATATCGGATAATTAGATAATGTTTCATTTGCATAATTAATGGTACATTTTTGCTTCACTTACTTATGTTGAAGGAGTGCTGTGTTCTTCTGTGTAATCCTGGGCAGAGGTGCGCTCCGCTACAGTGAGGTGTGAATGTGTGCGCGCGTCGCAGATCTCTCTTCCTATTTACTACAGAGAGCAGAGTTTGCTGGGAGTGCCCGTTTAAAGTGATCAGACATGCACAGATGACTTCACCGACTTCACAAAAAAGGGCTACACAGAGAGAAAGGGAAAAAGAGGAGGAGTGACAGAAAGAGAGATCCAGTGGGAGGTAACCACGGCCGTAGAAGGCCATGTACTTTTTTTCACTTCTTTCTCTCTCTCTCTCCCTCCTGGGCGTGCCTCTTCCTCCTTTTCCTCCTCTGGTTTGTAAAAGCACCTCCATATTTGGGAGCAGGATTGAGAGCTCGGGACCATTGCCAAAGGGCTCGGTCAGAGCAAGCAAGAGAGAAATTCTCCAAATGCCTCATTCTACCACTTAGGCTGAGAACAGAGGGAGGGCGGGAGAGGGGGATGTCAGGGACTTGAATGAGAAAGGCTGGTGGTATTTGAATGGGGTGAATGGGAGGCAAGAGTGCATTAATTACAGGGGGTGGGAGAGGGGTAGAGTCGAAGAGGCTCTGGGATTCAACTATGAATGTCATGTGAGCTGTGGTTCTGAAGTCTTTAATGAAGGGAAAAAATACACTCTGGCAGGAATGCTGGAAAAGAGAGAGAGATGATGATGATGGTGATGATGATGACTAAGTGTTGGTGAACTCTCTGACACTCGTCCGTTAGCACACAGAAGGCACATGGCAGCGAGATAGGGAAACACCCTCTTCCCATGAGTGTGTGTGTGTGTGTGTGTGTGTACGTGGCGCAAGGAGCTCTGACGTTCAGGGTTAGCCGCACATCCATGCCTTCAGGCCTACACTGACATCAGGCTGATGAACAAACACTGGAGTGATGTCAGTGTCTCAGATGAAACTCTCAGGATGGATATACAGGCTACGCAATCACTTAGCTGACAACACCCTACACACACTTTTCATCTACAGAAGTTCATGTCTCCAGCATGTCTGTTTCTGTTTGGTTGTTATCATTAAGTTAGATTTGCAGTAATCAGCAACCAGAGCCCAACAAATGACATTATGCACTGGGTATAGCAAGTCCGAAGAGTTATATGGTTCGGGTCTGAGTTTGGCAGGTTAGGATATATTGGCTGATGCCCGATTTGATTTTTTTACTTTGATATCATGGCAGTAGGCCAAGTGGCTGGTGACTAAGGCTTTCTCTTACTGTTACCAGCGAAGAGCTTTCCTTTATAAATGAGCTGTATATATTTCTAGATCTTATGGGTTGGGGCACTATCAGATAGGATACTTTGGTATCCAGTTTGTAAAATTGTTGCATCCTTGACAAAGTTTGAAAAACAGAAAAAACACAAATGTTTTTATTGCAACTCCTGAAAACAACCTTTGTATGACGAGGATAAAAACAGACAACTGACCAATCAATCATCACCATCCAAAAGGCCAGTCAGTACTGGTAGAGTTTACTGTAAACATGTCTTTCTATTCCCTTCCTTCCTTTCTTCCTTTCTTTCTTTTTTGTCCTGTAGACGCCTCTTTTTGCCTCCGCTGATCCTACTCACACCCTCAGGAAAGGTGCGGTTGAGGTCTGCTGAGGCCAGACACCTGCGTTGAGACAGTGGCACCAGGTGTTTTCAGCAGCACTGTCACCTGTGTTAGTCATTCAGTCTGACTTTCTGCAAACAGTACGGAGCAACAAACAAGGCTGATGTTGCTTAATCATTCATTACTCAGTGGTAGGAGATGATTAATTGGAAAATGCTTCAACAGCCCCACCTCCTATCTATCTCTGTCTCTTTATCACTCTCTCTCACACACACACACACACACACGTTTGTTTGCTTGTTTGTTTGGTATTGGTATGTGATAACTCAATGTCTGCTATGTTTACTCTAGTTTGTGAAACATTTTACAAGCACAGAGTTCTTGTGAAATTTCTCCACTGGGTGACGATGTCAGTACTTGACAACCGAGCACTCTTCTCAGGAAGTGTCTGTCAGTTCCAAGAAATGAGTGTGAAAATGACATGATATATGATATTTTATCACTTTATTATGTTCTATTTCAGTGTTATAAACATGGAGAGACATGCCAGAGAGCTGCAGTTGAAAGTAACATGCATGTGTGCGTGTGTGTGTCTTTGTGAATGTTAGAGGAAGAGTTAGAATGGTTTGGTTTAATGTCACTGGGTGGGTGCATATTCATACAGTATGCAGTAGGATAGTAGAAGGCTTATATCAGTGTGTGTTTGTGTGTCATGGGTCTGTGTGTAAGTGTTTTTGTGTGTGCACTGCTGTTAATAAATGGTCATGTCATGATATAAAATGATTGATAAAGGGAGTGAGTGAGTGAGTAAGATCTTATGTTTGCCCACCACACATTCACGGTGGGTGGGAGTGTGTATGTGTATAATTGTGTGTTAAACATTCCTCTAACAAAGTCAGTAGTCATCACTAGTTGATGTTGTGTGTGTATGCATGTGACCTAGGCTCTGGTTGTGTGTATGTGTGTGTGTGTGTGTGTCTTCTCATACGTGTGTGTGTCTTCTCATACGTGTGTGTGTATATGCGTGCACGTGTTTATTTATGTTTGTGTGTGTGCGCATTTCTCCTCCTCACTCCTCGCTTGGGTACAGCAGGTAGCCGCTGAACATATTGTGTCCCTGCGTGTCGCCGCACAGCTCTCGGCCTGACTGCAGCACCGCGAACACCTGGCTGCCCCGTGTGAGTGTGAGCAGCACGGTGTGTGAGGCGCTGTCCTCTGCGTCGTCGCGGTTGTCCTCCCACACCGATGCCACCGGGCGCCCATCCTTCACCAGCATCACGCGGTGGTACAGCCGGTTGCCCGACGAGCCCACGTTGGAGTACACCGTGAGCGAGAAGGAGTACAGCCCATCACGTGGGGCCGTGAAAAGGCCTGTGAAACACAGCATGGGTTTGTATATAGATGACTGTTAAGAAGGCAATCCAGTTGTTTTGAGTGTTGAATGCTGAACAGTAACAATAACCGTACAATAACAGTGCATATTCGAGATCAAGGATCTTCTGGGATTCATCTGGGATGCATCCATAGCTCATGAGTAGATCAAATTAGCCACTATTTGCATTTATTGAGCAAACACTTCTATCTCAAGCAGCTTGATCTAAACCAATGGTTTGTGAATGAATGCACCACACTCGTACCAAGAGCAGCGTTGTATCCACTGGCAGAGTTAAGAGAGATATCCTTGTAGGGGATTGGGACATTGCTTGTGAAAGGACCGAAACACTTGGTCATGGGGCTCATGGTTGCCGTGAACGCCACCTGCCTGCCCCCTGTGGACAGTTTGGAAGGAAAAGCACAGAAAGTGTAAGTTTGTTTTAAGGGCTGCAGGGGCATAGAAACCTAAGGATAGTTTTTTAGAAGCACAACAGGAAATGAACAGGAAGCCAATATCAGTTGACGCTTCCAGAAATAAAACCTGAATTTATCACCCCACAGTGTTGCCTAGTAATTCTGTAACAAGTAATTCTGATTTACAATAAGGTCTTGTCTCTCAGGTATCATACTGTGTCTGATTCAAAATGTAAAGCAACTAAGGCCAAGATTGCCCACAGATTCCAAGAGGTGGGTGCAGGTGGACACCAGATTTTAGGGTGTGACACACAGTTTGGTGTCTGTTGTGGGCGTATGTGTGATTTGTCGAGTATTACTATTACATCTCAGCAACTGAAATTCCTGTGGCAGGGTAGCAGTTAGGTAGCAACTGTACCTGCAACTGCCTCGATCTGGTCGTTCAGCTGCTTTAGTGCTTGCCATTGGCCCATCATGCGTGTGAAGACACGCTCCTCCAGACGATAGAAGTCCTGTGCAGCACAGCAGCACCCACTCTGCCGGTTAAATGCACACTCACAGTCCCACCCTCCGCACGGCAGGGAGCCGTCCACCTGCACTGTGCAGGGACAGAGAGGGAGGGACGGGAAGTGAGAGAGAAAGAAGAAAGAGCACAAGGGACAGAGGAGAGGGGAATAAAGACATGATGACAGAAAGAGAAAGAAAGACAAAGTGCAGTCAGAGAGAATTGGAAAAAAAAGAGAAAGGGAAGGTTATGGGCAGAAAGAAGCAAGAGTGCCATATAAGTAAATGGGAAGAGGGATCCATTTGACCTTATATATCTTTTAGACTTGTGCTGTGTGAAAAGTGCTGTGTGTGAGTGAGTGTGTCCGGCCTTAAACTTCACTGAAATGGATACTGTAACCTCCATTGAGCATCCAATGCACAACCGCGGTGTCTTAAGCACTTAACTTGCTTCTCACCTGTCCCTGCATCTCAGTGTGTCTGTTACAGAGTGTGTCTGTTACAGAGTGTGTGTGTGTGTGTGTGCGCGCGTGCGTGCGTACATGTGTGGATATATCTGAGTGTATGAGCACCTGGGTACCTACATGCTGCCTCATTCAAGTCCGAGGTCATGGAGATTGAGTTTCTTACACACAAACTCAGCACCACCAAGAGGCCAAAACATGTCATGTCAGCTCTCATCTTTCCTCAGAGCCGGCTGCACACACTCACACACACTGTAATGACAAAAGAGAGGGGGGAGAGAATCTTACATAATTGTGGTATACGTCAAACCGACACTGTCTTTTAACACTACACAGGCTTTTGGTGTAAACAATAATTTTTTGCTAACTTTGTTACATAATTCAGTATGGGCTGCTAAGACAAATAACACCTGTGAGTTTGGTTTTTGTATTGTAGGAATCCAGACCATTTCCAATTTTCATAAATACATAATTATAAATACAAACCCAAGTCTTTTTTTTCAAGACTTGAGGAAAACAAACTTTAAATTCCTCTGGATAAAAACATGTAGATTACTTTCAGGGTTGGGGAGTAACTAGTTATATGTGATTGGAGTTACGTCATTAAATTACAGTTACTAATCAAAATCATGGTGATTATGAAAGGGTTACATCCAAATATATTCTTTGCAGTAAAACGCTTTAAAGCTTAGAGGTACAATATAACAATCATTCTGTTGCTTTGCACCTTTTCACCATCTAGACAGGCTCTACTCATTTGGCAGTATGCCTCACTTTGTTTTTGATTGGTTCTCTTGTTTGCCAATCAAAAAGTTATCAAAAGTTATCAAATGTAAGAAGTTACATTACTTTGATTAAGTAATTCAAATAGTTATGTTACTTATTACATTTTTAACAGGGTGACAAGTAATATGTAACCTATTACATTTCAAAAGCAACCTTCCAAACCCTGGTTACTGTAAAAAAAAAAAATTGTATAGACAGACATTCACAGTAACACTGATATATGAAGGTAAGTGTTGCATATTTTAGAGAGACCTCACCACAATGACAACAGATTCCTTCACTCTCCCACTCTTCTTCTCTATTCTTCGCGTCTTCTCTTCTCTTTTTCAGGGGTCAAAGATGAACCTGTCCAAATTCTTCAGATCTCCAAGTGTACTCCTCACAAATGATCTGAGCCTGGCTCATTCACTCACTTAGTCACTCTATTGCACATTCACATACACAGACACTGTACTAGCCACAGAAAAAAATGGCCACCGCATATAGTTATCCAGCCAATATCTCTTCACAGGCTCTCAGCACTACCTACACAGCGATGATGTTTACTCACTGACACCATCAAGCAGGCCAGGAGCAGGCAGGTGAATGGATGGGTCCCCTCTACCTGCTGGTTATATCCTGGGGGGGTTGTTACATTAAGACACCACAGCTGTCACACCTTTCCCACTCCCACTTATGTCCTCATTCGTTTGGGTGGAGGGACTCCACACAGAGACTGTCATATTAGTCTATTATACCAGTCCCCATTCCCAACAGCCTCCTCTCTAGAGATATCCTATGGCACAGTTTATAAGAGCCTATAGAGGCCATGCAGTGTACTGTGGTATTGTTATTGTGTTATTGTGCCATTGGGCAGTGTTCTCAAATGGGCTCAGATGACCTCTTTAAAGATGTTGATGGATGGCTGGGTGTTAGAGAGGGTAAACAATCCTACAGCTGTGGGCGGTGTGTTGTAAAAATAACAATAACAATATTGATGGTCACACTTTATTTTAATGGTCAGGGTTAGGGGTTGGGTTTGGTCATGGTGGTGTTCAGTGAACAATTACAAAGACTGAACCTGAATGTCAGAAAACTATCTGTAAAGTGTCTGTAGGTGGACTATCCAAATTAAAGTGTTACCATAATAATAATAATAATAATAATAATAGTTTCATATACAATCATTTATTTTTTTGTCTGCGCGCTTGCTCAAGAGTACCTTTGGCAACTGTCTGAGTGATTTATGAGTGATTTCTTTCCATGCTATATATTCATTAGTAGGACTGGTGTGCAGTGACCTGATGTGCAGTGACACCAAATGTGTTCTTTAAATAAAGCTGACTGAACCCATAGGGAATAGTGCTTGCATGAGTGTATTACTGGTGTTATTGGGCCATCGGAGTCACCTGTAGCATGGATGGAGAGATACGATCAGACTGGCTAGTGTTTTATTTTCAATAGGGGCTCCTGTCCATCCCCATGGTATAGTATTTCACCTGGAATAGACCTCAATGGGAGACCTAGTTTACAGGACAGTTCCTCACACCTACGCCATTCCTAAATCTGCCTGGGTTTATCCACAAGTGTTTGGGTGAGTGTTTGTGTGTGTGTGTGTCAGAGAGGGGAGGGTGGTTGTGTGTTGGGATGTCATATACATAATAGTGTTGAGTGTGTTGTGTTAATCTGTCTGCCTGCGAGTGCCTGCCTTGTCTTCGCAGATCTATCAGGTATCACTGGTGTCAATTCCATCTGAGAATCCAAGTCTTAATTCCAAACTCCAGCAGAAGGAGCACTGTCCTCCTTTGTGACATTAATATCACCATAATCCCCAAGTGTGAAATCTGATTCAGAGAGGAACAGGAGCACAATCTTTAAAGAAACATCTTAAAACCCAATCTTATTTTCCTCACTCAAAGCTAAAGTGCAGCTCATTCTGAACTTAATAGCTCCAGTGCAGTAGAGTCTGCTCCACTCTACTGAATTATATTCTGTCCCCAGTGCCCTGTTCACTGTGGAGTGTGGATGTTGTTTCTTTCAGTGAAAAATGATCAGGGAAAATACCATTGTTTTGACATACTACTGAATGTTTACCATATAATAGCCTTGGGGTTTATTTCAGTTTATTTAAGACTGGTTGCTGTAAATGTAAAATGACTTAACAATTTGAAACTACCGTATTCCTTTACATAAGCTTTCAAAATCTAGAGGGCAACGTTGAGTTAGATAGGTGTCATATATTGTTCACATCCTTCAATAGCTGTCTGTGCATGGAAGATCTTTCAAGTCCTGAATCTTCAGTTGTGAAATGGCTTATCAGTGACTAAATCTGTTTGTCTAATCAGCGTGAATAGCACCAGAGGCCTCTTGGGAGAAGGGAGTGGCCATGGCGTGAAAGAGCACATCACCTGATTCTGTGAGTGCTGCTTTATGTGGAAAGGAGAGATTTTTTGGTTCGTCTCGTGGAGTGTATCAGAGTCACTAGAATGACATCAGCTAGCTTGCAAACTGATAAAGGGGCTTGTGTTTCAGGACATTGCTTAACATTGTTAGATTAGGAGTCGCCGAGGCTGTGGAACAGCACAGTGGAGCTGTGTAGAATGCCTGACTGTAATGTTTAATCTTCTGTAATGTGTTGTGACGTTAATTGGAGGGCTGTATATCCTCTCACATGACCCAACTGTTAAATGGTAGATAGATCAGTGCTTTAAAATTTAAACAAGTCCCTTCTTTTTCAAATGAAAGTTTATTTCTGCTAACAGACTTCTGAAACCTATGATCAGATAATAGTGCATTTTTTATTTGTGGCAGAATGCATTACTGTACTTTTTTCATTATTATGTGTGGATGTGTGTGTGTGTTTGTGTGTGCGTTTGTGTGTTCGAAGATGTGTGTGAGTGTGTTTCTATTCTGTTGCGTAGAGCAAGAAGCCACTGAAGGTGTTGTAATGATTCTGGTCGTCACATAGGTAGCAGCCAGGGAGCAGCCTGACGGACACCTGGTCCCCAGCACTGAGCTGCAACGTGAGGACCAGGCTGGCCGCGTCTTCTTGGTCCTCGTAGTTCTTCTCCCTCAGGCTAGCCAGTGCGGCGCCATTGCGGCTCAGCTGGGCACACGCAGCTAGGAGGGACCCGGGGGAGCCGGCGTCGCTGAACACCGTCACGGCTAGGCTGTAGACACCGGAGTGGGGCACGGTGAATATGCCGGTCCTGGGGTTGTACGCCATGCCCATGTTCAGGAAGACGGCCTCGTAAGCCACGTCAATATTCCTCCGCTCCGGGCCCACGCAGCGGCGCCAGTCCGTCAGCGCCACGGAAAATGCTGTGCGGCTCTCTGAGGACAGGTAACAGCATGGTGACCAATGACAGAGAAGATAATACAACACTCTCATGACTCAGCAGTGTTAAGAAGCTGGTGAGAGAAAGAGGTCTACATTTTTTTTATTTTTATGAAATGTCTCAGTTTCAACACAGTCATTTCTCATTTACAGCCAACACTGATTCATCACGGGCTAATATACCCCTCCGCTACACACAGACACCCCTTTAAGACATGCTTTAGTATGATTGAGACTGCGTTTGTGCCCTCTACGTAGGACTTGGACACACACACACACACACACACACACACACACACACACACACAGACATAAACATGCACCCATACACACAGACACAATTGAACACATGTGCACACACAAATGAAGGTGAGTGGAGCAGGAAGCTCCTGGTTAAAGCTCCTCACCCAAGTAATGTGAGAGGATGGTCTGGGTCTGGTCCAGTGTGTCCTGCAGGTCTGTGAGGCTGGAGTTGAGGCGCCCCTCCATCTGCCACATCCGCTGCTGCATCAGACAGCAGCTGCAGGACATCGGGTCAGTCGAACACACTACACGCAGAGAGAGAGAGAGAGAGAGAGAGAGAGAGAGAGAGAGAGAGAGAGGATGTATCAGTGTAGACAGACATGTACACAAACACACGCATGCATGCACGCACACACACATAAACCTACACACCCTACACGGACTGAAGGAAACATAGAAATGAATATATCATAGCACAATAGTACATAGTATATGGCCATGTGCATATTGCTATGTATGCACACAATTAATCATATGTTTATTAAAAACACAGAGAAAGAGTATTGGTTATACCAGTGGACCTGAAGACTCTACTCCCTGCTCACATAAATACACAGTCGTGTACACGTATACACACACAGGGACACACACGTATACACTCACCAAATTATGCATATAAACCGACAGAAAATAATTGGCATAAATCTAACATGTTTTATGTACAGTGTATCTATCCTGTCCTAGAATCCATGTAAGTCAGCTCTCTCCCCTCCTGTTTCTCACTTACGGTTCTCAGGAGCAGGTGGTGGTGTCGCTCCGGGACCATGCCAGGAGTAAGAGTGCTCGCTGCCCAGCGCCAGCGCCAACCCAAACAGACCCAGAAGAACAAGAGCTGTGCCTTGGAGCGACACGTTCACACAGTGATTGATCATTAAACCGTTCTACAAAATCAGAGGAACTCTCAAAGGCACTATACTAAATGGATTAAGAGGGTACAGAAAAACATAAACAACAACTTTCCTGCGGGATAAATAAAGTATCTATCTATTTATCTAAATATTACATCACAGTAAATGGAAGCAAATTAGAAGTGTAAATACAAAGGTTCTGCATAAACCCTTGGATTATAAAACGTCATCTTTTGATATGTTTTGAGATGCAAAAATGGCACATACATCAGATGGTTGACGATGTCTGTAACAGGTGCCCTAATTTTCTTACCTTTCATTTTTCCTGTCCCTGGTTTGTCTCAGTGATAGTCTCAGCGTAGTCTCCAGATGGCACAGAGATGTCTCCGCGATATCTCTGGGTAGTCTCAGCTCAGTCAGTTAGGTGAAGTTTTTCTTGGAGTCCCTTATGTATTTGACCACAGCACCCCACCTTCCATTGTGAACATATTATGGGCTAATCCCTCAGCCGTGTACAAAATGTCAGATCTGATATAATAGAGGAATGTGAAATAGCAGACACTTAAGCTGCCTGGTTTCAGAGAGATTTTTGTTGGGTGTGCTGTTTTTGGCCCATTTGCCCTGCATCTTTTCCACCCTGTTTCTTTTATTACAGGGGCCTGATTATTGAAAGGAAAAAAGATGAGGAATAATACAGCGACACTAGAGAAATAGAGGATGAGTGGAATAGTACAAGTACAAGAAAGGGAAAGTACATTATGGTCCTATCGCAGCTGTGAAGTCTAGGGTATCTGGTGTATGAAAGAATGGCTGGAGTTCGAACATGTTGTGTGTGTGTGTGTGTGTGTGTGTGTGTGCGCGTGTGTGTGTAGGTGTTTGTGTGTGTGTGTGATTGTGCACGCTAAATAAAACACCCCCTAATTCAGTACTTTTCCCTGCAAGCACTTTATTTAGGACTTTTTATCCACACATTTCAGTAAGAGATGGCAGCACCCGACACTCCAAAACAAGACAGAGCACCCTCACACACTCAGACGAATGAACAATCACTTTCACATATGAGAGATGGAGGGAGGATGAAAAGGAAAAGAGAGAGAGAGAGAGAGAGAGAGAGCGGGAGAGAGAGAGGGGGGAGGAGAGGAGACGAGAGAAAGCAGTGCCATCTAACTCTCAGTCCTCTTGAGCCCCCAGTTCATCAACCACTCAAGGCGCTGTCCTTATCCATTCCTTCATCTGCTTAGCTGACCTTTTCTGTCTTTCATTTTATTACTAAATATTACTATGATTTATCACTCATTATCTCAGTGTACCAGTCAAGCAGTCATACATACATTGATACAGACAGTGATAGTTGGGGGACAGTTAAGGGGGTTCTTACTGGAGAATAAGGCATTTCGCATGAATTGCATTCAGTAGCTAAGGCACAGGGATAGATACAGCCAAGGGGACTTTTAATACAAGCATCTGAGGTGAAAGAGAGACTAACTCTAGCGTTTAAAAAGCTCCACTGTTGTTAGAGAGTAGGGGGGGGGGGGGGAGATGAATGAGGTTGGTGTGGTTAGTAGTTAGTGCTGGTTGTGATCTGTGGAAATGCATCATACAGAGCCTTCTTCATAGCTCCAGTATACACACATAGAGTATATCAACGTAACATTTGCTCAAATGCATATAATCATCAAATGTATACAATCTGTGACCTCTTTCTCTTCTCTCTTCTCCTCTCCTCGTCTAAATTCTCTCTGTCACAACACTGCTTTTCTCTTCTCCTCTCCTCTCCTCTCTTCTCTTCTCTTCTCATCCCTCACCTACCCTTCCCTTACCTCTCCTATCCTGCTCTCCTGTTCCCTCTTCCCCTGCCCCTCATTCGTCCTGTTTGACCTTGCTATCGTAGCTCCCCTGGCCCTTGTATGCCCCCACGTAGCCGCTGCCGTCAGGGACGTCCTCTCGGCCCACTTTCCCCTTCCCCTTGCCGGACTCGTCGAAGCGCTCTTTGTGGGAGCCTGTGAACTTAGTAGTGTCTGTCAGCCGGTCCACTGCCGCTGCTTTAGCTACTTTCTGCAGGGGGAAATGGTAAAAGTCGGGGAGAGAGAAACAGAGAGGAGTTGAGGACATGAGTAGTGAGAAACGATTATTATATTGTGGCATTCATAAAGCCTCCAGGGAAACGGGAGGTAAGAATTTCTTTGTGGTTTCATTTTTAGAGCGGATTTCGACAAGGTATCCTCCAGATGACACGGTGAGACTTGTGAGGTTAAGTTTTAATGTAGCTTACACATTAACGCAGATCAACCACTTGGTTATGAAGGAACAATTTCCACATAATGAACTCAGTAGAAAATCCTTACAAGAGTTGGTTAAGGATTTTCATATGGAAGCAGGCTAAAAATACAGATGAATTTAGATTTGTGTAGCCACATTTGATGGTACATTAATGAAAGTCATTTTTGCATGAAGATAATTGTTTCCAGAGTTAAAGTTCGGGAAAAGTTTGGCTAAAGTTTGGGAAAAGTGCTACACTCTTGCTATTTCACTCACATGTGTTTACACAATGCCAGTTCATTAACAGATATGACGTAACTTTCTAAACTGAGATAAATTGCTTTTCATGTGAGACTAATTATACCTTATATGCCAAAAAAGCTGCTTACTACTTCATCCACATAGTTCTTTCTTACCACCGCAGGATGAAAATGGAGAAACTAAACTAAATCTAGGGACATAAATTGTGTATGGTAGCCCAGATACAAGTGGTGGGTCAACTTACCCACTGGCTCATCTTACCCCACTCTCCCCTACTAGGTATTGAGTCAATCATGTTGAACTGTAAATGGATTGGTTATTATGTGTGTCTGTGTCGATTGGCTCATACTCACCGTCACGCCTACGTTGGTGGGTTCCTTGCCTGCGATGAGGCCATAGACTAGCTGCAGGGCCTCTTCCTGTCCCTTCCCCTTAAAGCGCTTCGGAGCCAACTCCGTCATTGCCTGCTTGAACTGCTCAAACGTGATCACACGAGCAGTCTTCGCCCTGACACACGTAGGAACACACACACACACACACACACACACACACACACACACACACACACACACACACACACACAGAGAAATGTATTAATTCACTGCGTCACAGATTCTTTGGACCATAATGATTGACATCTGGATTTAAATTGAAGATACTTGTGTCTTTGTCAGTATGTCTCACAGAGGAATATATGTGATAGTATGCGCATTTGCTCTGCAATTATGCATCTTGACAGTCAGACTGCACTATCAATGGCACTACAAAATGTGCGATGAGGTGAGTTGCCTCACTTCACTTTGCTGAAGACGATGTCCACATCTGTGCTAGTGACATTTTTCCCATCGATGACCTTGCAGTCTTTGCACAGCTTGACAAAGTTCTTCCCAGTCATCTCCTTGCCAGTCGCCTTAGTGTCTCCATGGACGGCAAACTTCTGGAATGCTGTCTCCACCTCAGCCACCGTCACAGTGCCTTCTGCCATTCTACCAAAATAAATAATTATATATAACAAAACAGAACACAGAGGGTTAATGACAAAAATCTGAAACCAGGGTTAAGATGCACGTGTATACACAAAGGTACACGATTGCTGTTACTGTGACAATGCACTGAACAGAGTACAAGATTAAGAGAGCCAATACATTCCTGGAAAAGTTAATTATTATTTTAATTATAAAAAATAGTGACTAGAACACACCTTCACAATGATGAAAGCAGAAGGACAAGTCCATGTCACTCATAGAGTAATACTACATTTTAAATGGTTCTATTTTATCTGAAAAAAAACACCCCCTTAATTTCACGTCCTGTTAATACAGGTTTATTATTTGAGGTGCAATGTTGTGCGTGTGTGTGTGTGCTGTTCTTGCATTGCTGCCTGAGAAAGGGTGGGCCGCAGCAATGAGAAATAACTGGCAGAGGTTCAGGCACACCCTACTGTTCTCCCATGAGCCTTTGCACATTTAGTGATTCCATTAGAGGAGCTGATTCACTGCACAGCACAGAAATGACCACTGGATGTTACACACTTGCACACACACACACACACACACACACACACACACACACACACACACACACACACACACACACACACACACACACACACATATAAACACACACAGACACACCCACACACACCCACACCCAGACACAGACACACACACACAGACACACACACACAGACACACACACACACACACACACACACACACACACACAATCCAAAGAAACATAAATGCTCTCTCCCTTTCTCTTCTCTCTTTTTCTCTCTGTAACACATACAAAAATGTAACTTTCTAACTTAATAAACGTCCCGCCATCACCATCATCTCACAACCATAATCTAAGTGTTAACCCAAAGGTGTGATATATTGTTTACATCATCAGGAAGCAACAGTTTATTATCAAACAACCGTCATACTATTTAGACTCTGAACAAACATCTTTGGCATTAAGACAGCTGTAATGTATTTGTATGAATTATTATTTGTACAAAAGACACTGCATTACAGACACTAGAGTAAATGCATAGCAATAAAAAAGTAACACATCCAACATGGCAGGAGCATCCCAACATCCAGTCTCCTCCAAGTCAAAGACAAGGTATCTGTGTGGTAGCCAAAATGAGGGCAGAATCCAGTCACGAGTGTGAATGTATGTGTGTGTGTGTGTGCTTGAGTATGTGTGTGTGTGTTGTGTGTGTACTCCAGACTGCAAGGTTAACGTACCTGAGGGTAAGGTGACAGAATCCAGAGAGTGTTTTGCTGTGTTTGTTCCGATGCTGCTGTGGTGGCCAGTGTGTTTATCCCCTCCTCCGTCTCTCTAGTGTGTGTCTCTTGGTTACACTGTGATGCGCGCACGACGGAGAGAGATGCAGAGATGGTGAGACTGAGGGAAAGCAGCAAGGAGGGAAGGAAGAGAGAGAGCCAGAGAGCTGTAGAGGGGGGAGGAGGAGAGATGGAGAGAGCGAGAGAGCTGTAGAGGGAGGAGGAGAGATGGAGAGAGCGAGATAGAAGGGGAGGAGGAGGGGGAGGAGGAGAGATGGAGAGAGCGAGAGAGCTATAGAGGGGGGAGGAGGAGAGATGGAGAGAGCGAGAGAGAAGGGGAGGGGAGGGGAGGGAGAGCGAGCGAGCACAGCCCAGCACAAACGGTGACATCATACTGCTCTGGGTCTGTCATCCTCTCCTTCCTCTCTCTCTCCCTCTTTCCATTCCACTTCATCTCTCTCCACCCTCCTTCCATCACTCCATCCTTCACACTCTGTGTGCTCTTTTTAGTTCTCTCATCCTCCTCCACTCTCCTCATATCCCTTCATCATTCTCTGACTCTCTCTCCGTGTCCTTACTAACCACACCCTGCTCTCTCTCTGTCTCACATCCAGGGAAGTACCATTTCTGTTCCCATGGGAGGGACTGATGCAACTCACAAATGCACTCATGCACTCACTAAGAGCTTCCTTAGTTTAGCTTGGTCTACCTATCATTAGGCCAATTGTTGCATTATGTGATGTAATAATAGTTTTTTTCTTGGTCATTTTTCTATTAGCTGAGTGCAATCATTCATTCACAGCTGGAAGCCATTCTAGGGAACTGCAGTGACAACTATTTACAATGGTGGATAGCGCACATAATCCAGTTTTTCAAGAGACATGTCTAGACTGTTAGAGTAGCCATCATTCAGTATCATTTTAAAAGTCAGCCAAACCAAAAAAGCCAAACATACACTAATCTAAGGCACGGTCGAGCGTCACATTTCAGATATGTTCACAGACAAGCAAAAGATGAATGAAAGTTGATTCCCTGCACTAGGCATAAATTAGTGCCACAGCCGTGAAATATGCCAGCTGTATGCCCTGTTGAGCTGGTTATTAGGGATACTGTGATCAAGATGGATCTGAGATGGCCGGGTTTGATATGGTTTTTGCATTGGTTAATGTCAGTACTTGATGTGGAGCATTCATGTATATGATTTTATACTGAGGACGCACAAAGCCTTCTATTGAAAATATACCAAAATGTACTCTGATTTAGAGTTTGATTTTTCAAGGAAGTTTATAATTGTATGTTTAGATTGCTAAATAATCTTTGAAGCATGGTTGCATTTGAAAATAAATGTGTTTTTTTTAAGTTGAATCAATCACCATAAAGTAAGGAAAGGTCAGAGACTTTGGATGGTTTTTTTATTTTTATTACCAACATCACACAGTGAGGTGGAGTTACCAGAGAAGGAAGATGTTTCACACAACACAAGTTTTACTTGCAGTCCAGCTAACACTGAAGGAATGGTCAAATTTGTCACTTCAGTGTTTGCAAGCTTTGCATATCTGCACTCACGTGTGTGTCCTTTCCTGTCTGTGTGTATGTGTGCGCATGGAGTGATGGAGTCAGTGGCTGGTTGTGTTTAGGCCTTCATGGCAGCCACAACGGTGTCGTAGAGGCTCATGAACCTGGTCTTGATGTCCTCGAACACGGGCCCGGCCTTGGCCTGGAAGGTCTCGGCGTGGGGGGCGATCTGATCCTTCAGCTGGCCAGCGGCCTTCACCAGCTGCTCCTTGTACTCCTCGGCGTAGGGGGCGGCCATGGTCCTGAGCTCCTCCAGGCGCTCGGTCAGCTTGGCGCGCACGACCTCCACCATGGGCTCCAGCTTGGACTTGGTCTCCTCCACGTTGGCGGCCACCTTCTGGCGCATCTCGTCCATCAGGGGCTCCAGCTGGGTGCGCAGGGCCTGGACCTCGGCGCGGTTCTTGGCGGCGTACTCCTGGAAGACGGGCTCCAGCTTCTGGCGGTACTCGTCCACGTGCTTCTGGAGCACCTCCTGCAGCTCCACGCGGTGGGGCTCCATCTTGGTGCGCAGCTCCTCCACGTCGGCGACCACGCGCTCGCGCAGGGTGCGGGTGGAGTCCAGGAGCTGGGTGGAGAAGGCATCAGTGAAGGGGGTCAGAGAGTCGGAAGCGGTCTTGGCATAGTCCTGCAGCTGGTCCAGGTTTTCTGTCAGCTTCTTCCTGAGGAAGAGAAGAGAGGAGGAGAAGAAGAGGAGAGGAAGTGTTAGAGGAGAGGAAAAGCAGAGGACATTGGTATGTATATGGGGAGGGCATTGGTATGTATATGGGGAGGGCATTGGTATGTATATGGGGAGGCTTTGGGGTTACAGTGGGGAACAGTGAGGCTTTAACTAGTATTCTGTCATTCTGATATTGGGTGTGGGTAGATTCTAAAGAGGAAACTTGACTTTTATGATTTGATTGTAAAATTTTGACAAACCGTTATCTTAAAAGTTAAAGACAAACTTAATAAAATAGAATGTTGTAATCTTGGTAGATTTATCACATTAGAGACACTGCTGGTGCAAAATCAGTGATAAACTAAATAAATCTGTAATTGTATTTCTACGTTTTTCTCTTTGTTACAGGATTTGTAGCATTTAACCTCAAATCAGTCTGGCTGCGATCACTTGATTCTATCAAGATTGTGTGGGGTCATTGTACCCATCACTCACACCCCAACCACACCCTACTATTATCAGCATCCCCCAACAGCTATAGATCTACAGTGTGTCAGGAACAAGTGACCTAAAACATTTTATCTCATTTCAGGCTTTTGAGTGAGAACAAACAGATATGGCCAGTGACTGCAAGTAAAACAGTACCATGGGTATCAAAGTCCATAAAACCAGCTTGGGAATTTTAGACACAGGTATTCTACAGCACCCAATGGTATGACATTACTTTAAGTGAGCATGCAGGTCCCCATCAACATAAAAAGCAATGGCAGCTGAGAGGGTATCTCCTTACTTGTACTGCTCATACTCTGTGCCGTCCAGATGGTCCAGGGTCCTCAGGGCAGACTCCTTGACCTGGGTCAGGTACACCAGGCTGGCAGCCTTGTAGTGCTCCAGCTGGGAGGGAGCATCGGCCTGCAGGGAGCGGGCCTGGGAGCCTGAGGGAAGAAACACCGGGAAATCAGAGGACTTAATTAAGGAGGAGTTAAGAAGTTAACAAGGCCTGATTGAGGAAAGGACTAAATTAATGAGGAGTTAAGAAGTTAACTAGGCCCGATTGAGGAAAGGACTTAATTAAGGAGGAGTTAAGGAAGTGAACTAGGCCCGATTGAGGAAAGCCATGGTAGACGAGTAGTCCTGGTGGATGGTCTATGGTGCTGAATCCACCCAACACTGAATTAGCCATACGGTAAACTGGGCTCCACAGAAGTCTCCAGAACACTAAAGCCATACATTGTACATAATGAGCTGAACCCATGACCTTGGTACTGGTAAAATCCTACACATTTTACTACAGATTATACATATACATATATATATATCCAATAATGGCTTGCATGGCTTTGATACATTATAGCAAGTCAGCATGCATTAAGGGCTTTGGCCTATTGTCTGTGTGTTCTTTGATTGTGAGAGCATAATGGAAGAATACTCACCAACGACCAGGAGAAGGGTCAGTGTAAGGGCCACGAAGTTCATGGTGAATCCTTGTGATAAAAGAGAAAGACAGAAACAAGAGAAAGAAAAAAAGAAAGAGAAAACACAATTTAAAACATTGCTTTTCAAACCCATTCCATACCTATTTTCATTGAAACATTACTGCACAGGTTCTTTGTTGAAATACACTTTTTGTCACACACTACACATCTCCTGTGCTTCTACATTCCTACACTCTGTTCCCAATCTTTAATGACTCATTTCTTCCTCTTAGAATAAGACCCTCCCGTTTACTCATCTCTGTCTTCAATTCAATACCATCTTTCCACTATTTTCTCTTTGCCTCTTTCTATGATCTCTGAATCTCAATTGAATGTGTCATCTGTCTGTCTTTCAGTCCTGACTCCATACTCCTCTCTGCCATGCTCACTGATTCTAGTTTCTCTATCCCCCCCACCCTCTCTGCCATCATTCTTTCTCTTGTCTCTGTCTTCAGTGCTCTCTTCTGTTGCTCTGGGCTGGCCATCTTACCTGAGGGTGCTGCTCGAGGTGAGTGAGGCTGAGGCAAAGGGCCCGATGGCTTTTATAGGCCCCCTGTGGTGCCAGGAGTTGGACCTCAGACCTCACGCATGGCAGTTCAAAGGTCACTGAGGGAGGAGGAACGTCAGTTAACTGCATTGAGCAAATCAGCTCATGCACCGAACTACAGAGACACACACACACAGGCATGCACGCAAACACACACACACACACACACACACACACACACACACACACACACACACACATTTCTGTACATTTTCTCATCTAACACCCTAAGGTCATTGGCATCTCAGAACATGACCCATTTAACGAAATATCTTACTCTAATGTAATTGATCAACCATCTCACCACAACACTGACAAGTATCCATAAAACAATGGTTGCAACATTGTTGATTAACTAATCTTTTGTTTTTTGTTCTTTGTCATTAAGTCTATCAGCCACTAAAGGTGATTGGATAACAAATGAAAGAATAAAGAACAGAGGAGAAGTCAATTGTACTTAGTCAAAGCTTAGTAACAAAAGTAACAAAGCAACAAAAGTAGAATCTGTAAGCCATATTTTGGTCTTGCCTGTGCTAAAGTCACACCTCACATTTACATTTACATTTACATTTAGTCATTTAGCAGACGCTTTTGTCCAAAGCGACGTACAATGGAGAGAACAGTCAAGCTAAGAGCAATAAGGAACATGGTGTAACAATAAATACTACTTTACATAAGAATTAGTAATGCTAATCCACATGCTTCCAGACTCTGTATAAAGTGTGCTGTGTACACACTGACATGTTGTAATAATATTAGCCACTGACTGTGATGGTGAACCATCAGATCTGAAATACAGTGACAACTTGCTGACCAAAACTAGTGAGGCATAACCATTCATTTTGTACATGACTCAGTCCACACATTTTAAGTCACAATCGTTGTAAATCACGTGGCAGAACAATGCACCACCACTGCATTCCATTCCACATCGCATTCCATTCCAACACTTATGCTAACATATGCTAATATTTAGCAAACAGAGAGGATATTCTAAGGTGGCCCTAATAAGTTCTCCTTACGTCACCTCAGGCAGTGACTCTATACTTGGCACTGGGCTTAGGAGCGTCTCAGAGAGATGGACAAAATCATGTTCCACGGCACAGAGGGCATCCTGGAGAATTTGGCCTGCTCTGCCTCTAGGTGTGCTGGTGGGGGGTGAGATGGAGGACCCTGTACAGGAAGAGGTGCTAACTCTGGCTGGTGTGTGCCAGTCATGGATTCTGGCTCATGTGTTCTCTCATATCGCTAAAGACCGGGTGCCAATCGTTGCTCTATATAGGAATCGGATTGCTAATGCAATCATTACTCTTTTGGATTTATTTTGGCTGCACTTGTGTGTGTACACATGTATATTAGTGTATGTGTGTGTGTGTGTCTATGTACATGAATATTGTTAGATTTATTGTCGGAATAAACATGTTCTTTCGCTAAGCCGTCTTCCACAAGTCTCTTACTCTGAACGAGATAACTTGAACCAAGTTCGGGCCTTGGCGATTTAATCAGGAAATCCGTCGAAGTAAAGCATAGTCTTTCAATGTATGTGTGTTTGAACTGGAAGGAGAGCTGCTGATTAGAAATGCTGACTCTGGGGCGACAAAGTTAGTTATGGTGGCAATAAAAATGTATGGTTTTGAAATGACATTATCTCACCTAGTGACGTGTCAGACCTCCTACATGCTGAAGATTTTACAAACTGTGTTCTGTTGGCAGAAGACCAATTATCTAGCACATGTTGTTCTAACATTATGTGAAAAGGCAAAAAAGAAGAAAGGTCATTCACCTTTGTAAAGAAAGTCAGAAAAAAGTAATAGCATAAATTCATACATAGGAGAGATTCATTTGCATGGTGTTAATGCTATTGTGATACTGATATGACTTATGATGCTTAGCAATAGTGAAAAACCCTATTTTCACAAATAGCCATCCAGGTCAGCAACAGTTCAACTGTAGAGGGGCCATTGAAACAAGAGCTGAACCTATGACCTAACATGATTGATTAGATCATATGATTAGGGACAACAGTAAGAACATATCATGCTTAGCTAGTTGCTGTAGCTTGGGCCCTTTTTCCCCAACAAGCTGCCGGTTCGTTCATATTGACTCTGGAGTTGATGAGGGTGGGATTTGTTCCAGAGTCCACAGTTATCTGGTCTAGGTAAGGACCTCTTGTATTCTGTTGTGGAGCAGTGATGGGGGCATAGGAACTTTGGACTTCCTGAAATCTGTCACTCCTTTGTGCTGATGAGCAGATAGTTCTGACTGCATAGGGGAACGCTGTGTGGTTTAAAAGGTCAAGAACGTATGGACTAGAATAAATGAGCAAAGTCCACATGTGATAATACAGAGAGTAGAAGATCTGCTTCAGCTCAGAGTGGACACCTATGGCTTAACCATGCTAGTCATGGGCATTGGGAGACTATGGTACAGGGGGAAAGGAATAGAAGCTTTGGGCGAAGTTCATCTATTTAGCTGCATGTTGCTGTGATTAAGAGAATAGTCTGAAGGCTCCACTGCCACACTCATACTAAGTGAATTTCCTTATGGAAATGTGCAGTCAAACATCCAGGCTCTACTTTTTCAACTTCTCGAACATCTCAGACTAAAAATAGCTTCATGCTTAGTAGTCTACATCTCCATTAAGCCCAATTGTTAGTCAGATTTATGTGCAGGGCCTTTTTTAAAATAATTTAATCAGAACCATTCTGGATGATGACAATACAAGTTCATGACCAATACCAGAGAGCTGTCCTACTTGAACGACAGCTACACGCAGACATCTCTCTGCTGACATCTAGAGGTCAACATCTAGTATGGCAATTCAGTGTTATGCGTTCTGAATTGACATTTATTTGCACCTCTTATAAAATCGAACTGAATTATGACCTTTAAGTAACCCACTTCAATTCCTCTAATAGATACAGCTATATTTGTATTGTGGAGTAAGAGCCATTTGCTTATGAATACAAGGCAACTTTTTAAAATGTTTTGAAAAACCTGACCCAGTCCCATGAACTCTGGCTTCTATATATTAAAATACTGACCATGCAGTTCCACTGAGCCTCCATTCAGCACAGAAACAAAATCATATAATTCTGCACCCAAGAGCCATAATCAATTCTCATAATCTTATTCAACTTGATAGGTTCTTGTGATATCTGAAGATGAATATCAGTGGTAAAGCCACAAACACACACAGGCTTACAGGTATACCCCTTTATTGGAATGCTTAGAATATAGGGATGTGCCACCAGCCCAGGCAGAGTGCTCACGACTCAGGGGGGGAAACGTTCACTTCTGTTAGACACCACCACAGACACAGTAAACACACAACGCTACTTCATCAAGCTCAACACTGACATATGTTATATACAGACTTATGCTTATTTACACCTCACCTAACACACAATGCTCTAACGGAAGCTTACGCATTTTAATGCTCAGGTACAGTGGTGCATTCTCTCTCACACACACACACACACACACACACACACACACACACACACACACACACACACACACACACACACACACACACACACACACACTCTGTAACAGACACACTGAGATGCAGGGACAGGTGAGAAGCAAGTTAAGTGCTTAAGACACCGCGGTCGTGCATTGGATGCTCAATGGAGGTTACAGTATCCATTTCAGTGAAGTTTAAGGCCGAACACACTCACTCACACACACAGACACATAATTTCAGGGCCACATTCTGTTCGACTCAAGTGTGCAGGCTATCTTTATCATGACGTCACAAGGGGATAGTGTTACCATAGTGACCAGTTCGACCAGCCTAGGTGTCGGATAAGCAAGATAGACGTTACTTTTTAACTCTACACAAAGGACAAAAAAAGGAAAAACAAACAAAAAAGTTGTTGCAGAGAGAAAGGCTGACAAGGTGAGAAAGACTATGAGAGAGAGGTGAAGTAAGTGCATTCGTTGTGTGAGGATAATCAAAAGAATTCACATCACTTGTGTCTCATGTATATCTTGAATGAGTGCATTTAACAGAGAGTGAGTGAGTGAGAGAGAGATACTATCAGTGAAGGCCTTTTTAGTGTTGTGATCTTCACAGCTACTTTGGCTGACTGCTGCTGTTGTGAGAAGGCATAGAGATTCTGGTATTCTGGAAGAAACACACTGAGCAGCAGGCAGAGTGAGCCAGGCTACAGTTCACAGGTTTTCTGGCACAGCAAAGGTGACACTATGCTATAAGTGTACACGATAGTGCGGTAAACGGTGCACTTGAAAACCTGGACGGGGAAAGACAAATTTGGAAGTGACTGTTCTCACTTTTACTGTAAATGTCAAGGTTTGACATTCTACCAAAATGTGGCTTGAATAAAAAGTAATGTAAACATCTTTCACCGGCTTTGAGGAAAGTAAATTACAACAGGGCATTCACATCGGCTGTCCGCAAGGGTGAAGTAAAACAAACTAAAAGCTGTATGAACAAAAATTAGCAGGCCAGTTACTTAAATATTACACATTATGTCTGTACATTTTCAACTAATCAGAGCTCTCTATTAAGTGCTTGACATTGCCTTCATGGGGTAGAATAAAATGTATCTGCACACCATCCACCAGGGGGCTTTACTCAAAAATGCTTGCTCTGCGTGTTATGTATACATCAGAGCAGAGTACTGCATCCTCCAGACCTCTCCCTCCCCCTCTCCCTCTCTCTCTCTTTTTCTGTTTAACATGTGTGCTCTTGTGTTTTCCTCTCTTTCAAATGACACCTGACTGTGTTAGTGTGAATCCGAGTTGAATTTAGTTCCCTCTTTTTTTTATTAGTTTAAGAACTCTCTCTCAACCTTACGCCCTCCTTCTCACTCTTTCTCTCTCTCCAGTTTGTTGTCAAACACTTTCTCCCTCATTTCATTGCTACGTTATAGCCCCCCCTCCCCTTGGAATGAATGAGAGCCACACTCTCTCACGCCAACCACTCCTCCCCCACCCCTCAGACCAGGGAGGCCCGCCTCTCCTGTGGTATGTCATCCAATAGCTGCAGCAGCAACTCGTGGAGGGGTGTGGCGATGGTGCTGTAGCCGCCGGCAGTCAGGTGCAGGTAGTCGAACATGTCTCTGACCGAGACGGTTCCGTCGGAGTGGAGGAACGCGGCACTCATGTCCAGGAACTGGACGGGCCCCATGCGGTCCAGCGCCGAGCGCAGCAGGTTGTTCACCGCCGCATTCTTCTCCCGCAGAGGGTTGGAGCGTTCCCCCCGGGGCAGCAGACCCTGCGGAGAATAGAGAGGGCAAGAGAGGGAAGATGAAGAAGAGGAAGGACACAAAGTGGGTGCTGTCTGGTATATGGCTGGGCAAGGCCAAGCAGGTTTATTTATACAGCACAAATCACAAATCATTGGTAATTGAAAGTGCTTTAAAAATGGGCAGACAAAAGAACATAGAAAAATAAAAGACTAAAAAAAAGTAGAGAACAGATACATTTTGAGCCTAGATTAGAGAGGATGAAGAGGATGAAATCACTCACTTTGATTTTGAATAATTTTAGTCTTTTTGAAGCTGGCTTTATCCAACAAAACAGGAAAGAAATATCCTACTATATTTACAAGAAAATGTGCCCATATTCTTGGTGACTGTCTGGCAATTTAGCTACATGGGCCGACAAGTTTCTAGATAATGAAATTCAGGATGACATCAGACAATAATGCATCTTAGCCCATTGGCAACATGAAGTCCTTTGCCAAAATCCACAACACAAGACACAAAGACAGAACAGAACTAGGTGGCACAGTGGGACAGAGGAGGCAAAAAGCTGAACTTAAAAGAGATGGAGACAGTCAGTGTTTGGAGAGACGAGATTTTGTGTGTAAAAAGGGGGTAGAATGTGGCAATGGCTTTGGAACATCTGCGGTAAGCATCGCTAGCAGTCTCACAATTCAATGTTGAGTTTAAGATGGTAAACAGTAAACCACATAAACCGCTGTGTATACCTAGGCAAGACAGAATTCTGTTAACTCTTGACTGGATTTTAAATATTCACTGATAAAATCCAGAAAGCATTGAAACATGCATGGCTCTGACTACCTCCCAGTGTGAGCCATTTTCTTACGTGTTGCTATGCTATGCCCTCGGTTTGGCTCTATTTAACCACAGTCATACATGTTTCTGGCCCAAGTATCAGTTTTGGTTTGGTTTAGTTACTTGGTATCATTTTATATTACTTTTGCAATATGTCATTATTTCTACACTTACAGTGGGGAAAATAAGTATTTGACCCCCTGCCGATTTCGCAAGTTTGGCCACTTGCAAAGAAATGCATGATCTATAATTGTAATGGTAGGTCTATTTTAACAGTGAGAGACAGAATATCAACAAAAAAATCCAGAAAACTGCATTTTACATAAGTATTTGATTCCCTACCGAACAGCAAGAATTCTGGCTCCCACAGACCAGTTATGTGCCCACAAGGCACACAGATTAGTCCTCATTAGGCCTAACAAGGTACACCTGATCTCAACTGGTGACGTGTATAAAAGAAACCTGTCCAAAGAATCATACTTCACACCTTCAACCTCACCACCATGGGCAAGACCAAAGAGTTGTCCAAGGACGTCAGAGATAAGATTGTAGACCTGCACAAGGCTGGAATGGGCTACAAAACCATCGGCAAGCAGCTTGGTGAGAAGCAGACAACTGGGTGCGATTATTCGCAAATTGAAGCAACACCAGACAACTGTCAATCGCCCTCGGTCTGGGGCTCCATGCAAGATCTCGCCTCGTGCAGTATTGGTGATCATCCCAAAGGTGCCGGATAACCCCAGAACTACACGGGGGAGCTTGTGAATGATCTCAAGGCAGCTGGGACCACAGTCACCAAGAAAACCATTGGCAAAACACTACGCTGTAAAGTCCTGCAGTGCTCGCAAGGTCCCCCTGCTCAAGAAAGCACATGCACAGGGCCATCTGAAGTTTGCCAATGAACACTTGAATGATTCTAAGGAGGATTTGCAGAACGTGATGTGGTCAGATGAGACCAAATTCGAGCTCTTTGGCATCAACTCGACTCGCCGCGTTTGGAGGGGAAAGAATGCTGAATATGACCCCAAGAACACCATCCCCACCGTCAAGCATGGAGTGAAAACATTATGCTTTGGGGCTGTTTCTCTGCCAAGGGTACAGGATGACACCACCGCATCGAGGGGACTATGGTTGGGGCCATGTACCGTGGAATCTTGGGCGAGAACCTCCTTCCCTCAGCCAGGACATTGAAAACGCAACCTTAAAGATTTGGAGAGAATCTGCAAAGAGGAGTGGACCAAAATCCCTCCTGAGATGTGTGTAAACCTGGTGACCAACTACAAGAAACGTCTGACGTCTGTGCTTGCCAACAAGGGTTACTCCACCAAGTTCTAAGTCATGTTTTGCTAGGGGATCAAATACTTATTTCCCACGATCAAATGCAAATCAATTCATAACTGTTATAAAATGCAGTTTTCTGGATGTTTTTGTGGATAGTGGGCAAACTTGCAAAATCGGCAGGGGGTCAAATACTTATTTTCCCAAAATATAACAAATCCAAAACCACTCAAAAAATGTAATATGCGTTTAAAAAAAACTTACAAGAACAAGAGCTCTCAAATATAGTGAAAGAACAGTTCTCATATTATGTAGTTATTCTTTTATATGCATTTCAAACTTCAATGACCAAAAAAACCCAGTCAAATACTATACACCAAAAATGGCAAAACGGTTGCATCTATAAACATGGGAATACCTGGACCGGCAATGCCTGAGACATCATCATTCACTACAGTACGCCATTCACTGGGCTGGACTAAGGTGGGACAAGGAAGTGTTTTGCCCCATGTAAGTGAATGGGCTAAGCACTTACAGAATAGTTTAGTGCTATATGGTCATATAGTCTGGGTTAGCTGTATAGGTCATAAATGATCATCATCTATGATGTTTGGTGTGGTATTTCATTGCATAAATGTAAAAAATGCTTGTAAATGTTTTTTTTTTTTTAAACGAGGATATCTGATTGGACAAAGAGCATTGTCAGTCAATACGCCAGCCAATCGGATCTAATTGTGGAGTAACATAACATATGGTTATGTGCATTCAGCAGCTTAGTGTTTTCAATGTTAGCCTGCTGTCAGTGATCTAGCTTTAGCGTGCCAGCTGAGAGTATTAAAAGATGTTCATTAAACAATTTTGTCATGAGTCCAAAGTCTGTATAATGTTATATTAATACTATGACAATAGTTTCAATAATTTTAGATATGTGTTCACTTGTGGCACCTTGGCTAGCTTACATTAGCTACTCGCTAAATAGCTGCCTGGGACATAACACTATGAACTGGGACCCTGCCATCACAGGCATTGCTGGTCTAGGTCTCCCTATGTCTATGGTCACATCTTTGACAGTAGCTACTTCCACTTTGGGTGAGTTGCTTATTAGGTCTGATTGGTCAACATCACTGTCTGGTAAGTAAAACTATTTAGAATTTGTCTTCAGCTGATTCAGACTAGTATTTTCATAGCTTTTTGTTTGTTTTACGACAAGTAATGACAAAGTAGTAGTCGATAAAAATGTGACAGATTACAATAGAATGTTCTATAAAAATAATAATATTTTAAGTGAATTATCGAAATAGTATATTTAGCCTTCACTTCAGATTACAGGCGTAATTGCATCTGCGCAATCTTGACTCCAGAGTGTTCACGATGTACATTCATTCTACAATGCCAAACAAATACAAATACACACTAAGATCAGATATAAAAACTTACCAGGACAACGACTTTAGACCTGGGGAGGCATGAGCGTACATACTGAGTGATGGTCAGAATCCCCCCTGCCACCTGTTCTGCATTGTGCTCGTGGTTATTGGTTCCTACCCACAGAACTACCACCTACGGAGAAAAAAAAGCAGTCAAATATACCACTTGTTCCAAGCCTACAGCATTTCACGTGCTTCCATTCTGAAGATATTAGAGTTTTACAAATAAAAATGCAATGCATAGTGCACGTAATCCTTGCACATGTGTTTCAAGCTCCACCATCTGGGGAACAGAAGGTCTTCTTCTGAGCTTTCAGTTGTACTCTTCTACACCCCTGCTCATGATTCTAGAATTTTGCATGTCACTAAAAGACAAGTAGTACAATATCTCTCCTCTGTGGGAAAGGGTTGTAGGTAAGATATGGTTTGAGTGTAGCAACGTATGACTGTTCTGCTTGTTGGGGAAAAAACATATGATGAATCTCTTTCTCTTCCTTTGGTGCACATAAATGTACAGGATCTGTTGTAGTTGACGTATTTTGTCTCTCTCCTTCTCCCTCATTCTATTCCTACCCGAGGTCTGATGTTCTCTAGTTCTCCGTTCTGGAGTCTCCAAAAGACGTTGCAGGTGGTATCCCCTCCGATTCCAAAGTTAAGAGCGTGAAGAGGAGAGAAAAGCTCTCGCCACACCTGCAACAACAACAAAACAATCATCATCATCATTTTCCAAACTGAATATTGCTTTTTTAATATTAGGTATGTGTCCTGTATAGCATTCTACTTGCTACTTGATAGAAGTAACTGCATAAACTTCATAGTACTTTTCCACCTCTCTGCTCACACCGTTACACTGCCATCTTTCAGTGTAACTACTACTTCTATACAGAGGCAGGGATCATCTCATTCTTGGTGATAGCAGGCAGGTGATATTTAAGTTGTAGATTAGGTCTCCGACCACAATCTGTGACGTGCTGATTCATGAAGGCTCTATGATCTTTGATGCTTATTCAAAAGCACACATTCTACGATGTATAAGAACGTAGAACATATCTTCCCTTTCCTTCATACAAGGGTAAAAATCTGTTCAGTAATACCACATAAGTATTTCTAGATGTACACCAGACATAGGAAGTAATGCTTTTCCCACTCTACTCCAAAAGAGGCCACAATTGAAGCAGCTATACCCAACCTCGATTTCTACATCAAAAGCATTTCTACCATGAGGCTGCAGATTCCAATTCCATCCATAGATAACCAACAATGGAGGGGATTTAGCCTTACATATGTAAGCTGATAGAAATACACACAATGACGTATGAGCACTTTAGGAGATAAATCAGCGCACTTAAAGTAAAAATGTATTTTTAAGAGAATTTTTAAGATTAAATAATTTAACACCAACCTCATACTGCTGCATGAGTTGAATCATAGAGTCTCCGACAAACAACACATCTGGCTCGGCATCTTTACACTCCTGCACAAAGCGATTGTGCTGCAAACACACACACGAGAGAGAAAGAGAGAGAGAGAGAGAGAGTAATTCATCAGTTCAAATATACACACACGAAGGGCAAACCGGTCATGCACTTTGGGCCTTTTCTACTCTTAATTTCAGCGTGGCTTTTTCTATTGGCCAGAGATAGGCTAAGGCTCATCAAGAACATGTGACAACAAAAACAGTGGTAGTGAAATGAGCCTGCCACAGTATGCACAGGCAGTGTAGCTTGGTCCTATCTCCGTATGCAAGCATTCAAACTGACCACAGAGATGGCTCGGATTTCATTTCATTCAAAACCCATTGTCAGCACTGTGCGTGGGGGGCATGTTAAAATGGTCAAATTCTTGTTAGTGTACACACAAGCACACACACACACACACCTGGGACATCCACCGTCCGTCTCCTTGAACATCCTGAACTGGTACGGGCACAGCAGCAGGGTTTTGCTCCTCCCCACTCATCCTACAAAACAACAGCTTTTAGCCCAATAACCTAAATAGCACACTTAACAAGGACACTACACGAACAGTCATCCTAAGTCCGTGGACCATTACAACACACACAAAAAACCATTAATATTGACCTTTGTAAGACCGCAAAATTATCTTCAGGTGGGTCTGCTTGCTGCTGAGTACTTTTTTAAAAGAAATGTGTTTATGTGAAGTTTGGCACAGGTGCAACTGCTATTAAGGGGGCGGTGAGTTTGGAATAATGTTCTGCAACTAAAGATGCAGCCTTGTCGTTATGATGACAGGAGACGGTGACAGTTGTCCCCACGTTCTTGGCCGCGCAGCCTTTAGTAAAACGCACAAACAGTGCACTCTGCATTCGCTTTCAATTCTTTGATCTTCTTTTGCAACCTGCACAACAACAATCCGATTACAAGGCGAACGCAGAGAGTTGGACAGCTTCCACCCTGATCTCTAGAGATGAAAGACGAGACCATATGATCGCCGTATAGCCTCTAACACAAAGGACCCGGTTGTATGTTTCAAGGCCTCGGTCATACATGATGCTCAGGGAGCTCGATGCTGACAGCTAGTAAGCACACTACTTCATGGAGGCCTGTGGCGAATAAGCCGAATGAATCGAATGAATATTCGTACTAAATATGGAAGCGTCGTGACGATATTAGTGCTTGCAACAAGACAGATAAAAAACAATATGTGAGAAGTATTCTGACGTTGGTGACTGCGAATCTGCAAGCAGTCGTTTTAATAGCATCAAATCTCATAAATCACACATCAGAGCAGAGCCATTTCATATGTTCCCGAAAAGAAGTATAAAATCCATCCATCCATTTGGATCTTAAACCTTCAAGTTACCAATAAATCCCACATGCCCGTGTTGCCTACCTACTAGGCGGCAAAGAAGATTCTGTCACGTAGACTGCACGGTGCACTAATGTCAGTCTGATCGAAGATGCTGGTGTTGTGGTGCGGATGTTGCTGTTACGAACGCTCGGGTTCTCCTCCTTTGTTATTCTGCTAGATGGCGTCGAAGTAACCAACAGTAGTCATAATATGGCACCCTGTATGGTTATCTTTGAAAGCGAATTACGCGAATGTTGCAAGAAAATCACAGAATATTTTGGTAGAAGCGTGTCGATTGTCCATTCCACCCCTGCCTCCCGCTCTCTTCCAGCGTTACCGCCCTCGTCCTACACACTACTTCCGCCTCCAGAAGTCGTCGTCACGCACTTCCCATTAAAACATGCACCGCCCCTGTGCCCTGTACCAAAACAGGATAAATTGGCACCTAGTGGCGATGCTGTGTAAGTTAGGGTTGAAAAAAAAAAAAAAAAAGATAGATAGACAGACTATATATCTTTCTATAGATCTATATAGCTATGACTATCTATCTATGATCTATCTATCTATGAGGACTTTATTTCCCCCTAGATTCAAGGATCCAATATGAAATCCAATCAGCAACAGGAACGGTCAATTACTGTCAAAAATTCCAATGCACAAGTGGTGGATGTAGCCATCCCAGCATGAGAGCGGCAGAAGCTAATGTTACTTTTCTGACCGCACACAGAAAACTATTTGACTTGGTTTTCTATACTGGTCTATTGATTGGCCACATAGCCGTATAAATAATTTGTTCCTGCAACCTACATGTATTTAAAACACATACAGACAGAATGGATGCCTACAATACGCATATCAAGAACATATTAGACTATTCGCCAGAGATTGGAGCGCAGGTTGGCTAGATTATTCTGAAATCAGGTTTCACGACACCTCTAGTTAACTCCGCCTCTAAAAAAGAAAATGTTCTACCTTGAGGAAGTCAGAATGGTCGTAACAACGCCGCACTAAGCTCATTATCCTCACCTTTATCGATTGATTTGTAAATTTGAAAACTTAACCAACGACAACTGTATAATCTTAAAATCAGTCTCTTTCTGAGGTCAAGTTCATCCCATGATTCGAACATGGATATGCTTGTTCGCTGTGCTGGCAGGTTTCGCCACGCCAGGTGAGTGAGTGTGGGTGTTTACAGGTCTGTCGACAAAATTCTGAGAAAAAGATCAGCACTCGGCTACTAGAAGTGAAATCCTCTCGCAACAGCTGGGCTGAGGGCATTTCAGGTTATACTTCATTTCATTTTAACCTGGATTAGACTATAGGGTACATTTTCAGATAAGCTATTTCAACTATTTCATGACAACTAAGCTACATAGAGCTGTCCTGTAATGTTACTTGCAAAGTGTGTCCGCCATTTATAAACTAAACGCTGCCACACTCGTTCACTCTGGATACAAAAACTAAAACTTTTATGTCTGTTTAGTTTATAATCAAGGCTTTAAGTTAATTGATGACAGTCTTAGATACAATGTAGCCTATATGGGAGGAAGTGGGGACATTTTTAATTCTTAGAGTGCGACACCTGTCCTACAGGGACCATTGGCTTTAGGCTTATCTGATGCTGATACCTCAACCGACTAACACAATTCTCACGGAAGAGGTTAAATGATCCTTAACAGGGTGTTTAGATGTAGGATGTCATTCCTTCATCAACATTTGGAGGATAAAATAGAATGATATGCCTTTTTCCAGGCAATAATTTCCACACATTTTCATACCATAATAAGTAGATAAAAGTATCACTGCCAAGCCCTGGAACTGCAAGTGAGTGAGTAATTAAGGACAAAGTATCAGCTCATTGTAAGGAGTGGCCCAGTAGAGGAGATGTCATGACATTATTGAGAGAGAGAACGTGTACAAATCAGTGCTGATATGTGGATTTAGTTACATAGTAGAGGTGTGTAGTGTGTATGGCGTTGTAGTCCGCATAGCTTAAGTGGAAATATTTGTTTTCAGTGTGTGGGAGTTGGTTGTTTGAAGGCCGAGGACGGTTAGGACTGTTTGAAATATGACTGTAGAAAGTGAGTCAATATGCCATATGTTATACAAATAATACAATTGAACTACTCAAACAACATTGTTCATTGTCCTTCCATAGTGTCAAGGGTCTATATCTAGTAGAAATGCTGTGATGACTAGGCCTATTGTCAGTGCGAGCTAAAATGTTGACACTTGGCTTATTTGTTACGTCAGAAACATGAGAATCTGTGTATCTGTTGGAAACATAGAAGACAGTACTGATTTAAATGGCTGTTTTGGGTCTCCTGGACAGCTTGTCCATTCATGTTCTCACTCTTGTGGTCTGACATGTACTGGCTTCACCTGTAGGCCCAAATCTATCAAAATGTCTCATTGGAAAAAAAACGTCTCTCTTTTGTCAACAAAACAAATCATAAAATATAGCTGCAAGCAGCCCAGCAGGGCATAGTTGCCATGGAAACTTGGCAAACATCCCACAGAGGCTGTCCAAATATGAAGTGAATTAATGAAGAAATTCAAAATGGCCACCTATATATTTGGCAATTGTCTCAAGAGGCAACTCAAGCACCTTAAGTGGCCCTCATACAACCTTGACCCACTGAATCCTATCTCTTAATGCTAATTATTACCTGGGAGTCGCCGGGTCTGGGACCCCATTTGTTCACAGAGAACACAGGGGTGTGAGACCTCCAGCCATGATCAAGATCTATGCATGAGGTTGACAGTATGTCTCTGGTCAGGGAGGAAGTTTTGAGGGCTTTCACAACTTTTCACGTTTTCCAAATAACACTATCATTACCACTAGGAATGAGATGTATTGAATTATTGACTATGGAATATATTTATTAAACTAACTCTTACATCCGGATCCCTTCAGTCCTAATACATTCCAAAAGGAGGATCCCAAAAACTCTTTGAACTACAGGCCACCTGTTACCCACATATTGTCCTGCAAGCTGCAGAGGAGTGCCAGCATAGACATAGTATACTACTATGTATACTATGTCTATGAGTGCCAGTGTGTGCCATGATCTAGGGTTACCAATCTTTCCAATAATAGCCCTTAGTAGAAATCTTTACATTTTAAAAGTATTAACATTTTAATTAGTATTATAATCTAATGTTACAGCACTTATACAAAGTTTTTAATGATCTATACATTGCATCTTTCCTTCTACCTCTTCTCTAGATCAGGTTGTGTTATGTTGTTGATGCTAATGAAATGGCGGTATTACTTGTTCTCCTTGGGTTCCTAAGATGACCATTGTTCGTAGCCCAGTTTCTTCCCCCAATACAGGTTGGTAACCCTGGGGGGCTGTCCCACCCCCAACCCTTTCTCTTTACCTAACGCTGTTTTTGATTCTTGTATGGATCCTAAAGCTAAATGCTGCATGTAAGCTAATACGTTTTCTCCTGACTGACGTATGTATGAATCCATCTGCTTGCTCCTATTTGCTCTGCTGTTCCTCCCTTCCCCCCTGTGAATATTTGGAGCTTTTACAATCAAATCTAAATCTAAATTGTTTAATTCAAATCCATCTGTATGATGCCCATCCAAGTCAATTTAATGATGAGGTTGAAACAAAGCTGCCTTTACAATAAAATACACAGATACCCAGGATACAGCTTTGATAGCTTTTCATTTGATGAAAGTATAGCATCAACTGAATTAGCTTGTTTGAGAATAAATGAGTTGGCTCTTTGCCAGTTAATGACAGGGACAGTAGGATTTATTTTGTGCAAGAGGGGCAAAACCAGGCACGCACAAAAAGGACTGGCAAATGGGGCAAAGTGCGGGCTTGGAAATTGCAGGCTGATGTTGGTAGACAACTTCAAGTTCCACAGTGTATTGTTGCGACCGCTATGAGACCAGACATGATGTTGTTTTCTGAGTGTGACCGCATCGTTTACTTTATTAAGTTAACAATTCCCTTTGAAGATGCAATTGAGGAAGCATTTGAAAGGAAGAAGTATGTGGCACTGGTTTTGATTGATTTTTCCCATTAAAATGCCCTTAAAATGGTTGCAAAGTTTTGGGCACCCCTTCTGAAACCCCTTCTGTACCAACTTTGTTGCTTCTATCTGCTGTGTAACAAGCTGACTTTAATTTTTTTTTTAGCTTAATTCCCCCTACAAGCAGCTTTCTTCTTCTTGCCAGCTTTACTGCTTGGCCCCCAAAAAAGCTGTTTTGATTCTGCATTAGAATGATGATTGTAATGCATGGACTTGGTGTTAATATCACACCATAGTGGATGATCCTCAATTAACCAGTATAAAAGCAGAATGAGTATGCTATTTTCTATTTCTTATTTCTAAAATGCCCTGGAATGTACATTCCTAAACACACACTACAGGATGCTACAAAAATTAGCCGTTATGTGACACTGAGACTTTTATTGCTCAAAGGCTTTGCATCCAGATTGATTTCTAAGCAAAGTGAAATGGCCCGTGTTGCTGAAACAGGAGACTCCATTACGGGCCATTTAACCACAGGTGCCTCTTGCACACATTTTTGTCCATATGATGATGAATTAGAATAGAACAACCACTGTTTTGTTGTGTGATTAAGTATATGTTTAGCCTCCTTACGTCACAGTAAGAAAGGACTGTAATCCAAGCGGTCTCAGCAGTGTGTTTTTTGTACAGTGCTCATCAAACTGATCAGCTTTTTTTTGTATGGTTTTTGGCCGGTTCTTTCAATGCAGATCAAGATAGAGGGTAAATTCCACAGTGGTGGTGATTTGCTACAGGTGTTTTGGCCTGCCTACAACAAGTCACCTCTTGATTTCAAAGACACACTCCGGGGCAGTGGGGCCTGGTGAGCTCACAACTGGCAGCTGCCTCAGTAGTGGGACAGATTTTTGCCTTCCTCGTGCTTCACTGCCTACTCAGCAGATTGGCACCTGCTGCTGTGGCTGAAACTTGCAGCTAGTGTCCGTGGCCCTGAACTCAGTTGTGGCTACTGCTTTCTGTGATAGCAAAGCTTGTTGCTTCAGTCTGAAGGGGCAGTGATCTAAGCAGTCTCAGCACTGTGGCTGAGATTGAGGTCATTTTGCACAGCGGTGTAATTTTTAGGTCATTTTGTAGTAGTCCATTACTTGAGCTGATAGGCCTGCTTGAGACTCCTTGTGTGTGAGACACAAGCTCTTGTGGTTTTGCTGTTTAACGATTGCATCAAATCGATTTTTCACAGTTTCAAGAACAATTCCCCTGGGCCCCTCGTGAGTTAGTGTGAGAAGTATGAATGTGATCATTTATTTGTAAGATAACTTTTATGTCCTGCTTGCAACTGCGTACCAAATGTGTGTGTGTGTGCGTGTGTGTGTGTGTGTACTGCATCAATGTATGTTCTGTTCTTTTGCATATACTGTATGTGAATCGATTATGTCCATGTCAGACTGTATATCAGAGAGAGAGAGATTTGTCCCTGATAGGTGAAAATTTACCCTAGTTACCTCAGGGCAAGTATATTTATTAGACAAACAACAATTGCAATCGGGCTCACTCCCAGCACATGGCTGAAAGTGAAGCCATGATAAACACATCGCACAAGGTTTATACAGTATAGACAGAAGTTTAGCGTTCAGCAGGGATAACCACGTGGTGGATTTCTGATGTCCGAGGCAAGGATGGAAGTTTTGCACAAGGTCGGAAGAAGCACAGTTCGACCCTTCTTATCACCTCTGGTCTAAACATGCTCTTGTACATATGCAGCCTAAGTGGCACCTAATAATCTAAGTTACACACACACACAGAAACACAGAAAAGCCATGTTTCTGCTTTCATAAGCACATATTCATACAAGTTATTTAAGTCATTAACAGTGCTTGGAAATTATCTCCATTAGTCCCGTATTTCCATCTCTATCATTCTGTGTGTCTTGCTTATTAACCCATACAGACCTCCTGTCCCACAGGTATAGTCCAGGTGCGGGCCATCGAGGTATACATGAACCGGAAGGAGGTGGAGGCGGTGAATGGCACCAGCGTGAAACTCCAGTGCACGTTTAAGTCATCGGAGCCCATCTTTGAGGACTCTGTCATCGTTGGCTGGAACTTCAGGCCTCTGAAGCCTGGCGCCGAGGAGACGGTGAGGCCGCTTAGAACTGGCTATGAGGGTGGACATGCTTGTGGAAATGCTTGATTTGGATTGGGGGGGGGGGGGTGTGTGTCTCAATGTCCCTGATTCTCACTGCAGAGTGACGTGACATTCTTCACAGATATTTTCCTGATCAGGTTTCAGGTGTAGCACATTTACTGATGAATCACTCTAGGGGGGTTCTACATGGTATGACTTTCTGTTCTCACCTCATCTTCTCTCATTTCCTTCAGGTGTTCCACTACCAGGAGGGCCCTTTCCCTCCGACTGAGGGCCGCTTCAAAGGCCACGCAGTGTGGTCAGGGGACATCATGAAAGAGGATGCCTCCATCACGCTCCTCGACGTCCAGTTCAACTTTAACGGCACCTTCAGCTGTGAGGTGCGCAATCCCCCAGACTTCCAGGGCATCGCAGGGGAGGTCATCCTGAAGGTCGTCGAAAAAGGTGAGTGAATCACGGGATGGAATGAGTGATAAAGACTTAGCCAAAATAGACCAAAATAGACTTGGCTGACAGGGATGTTATCACTTTTGGCCGATTTTATTTGCTGAAGACAGAGGCCAGTAGAGTCCCTGACTCATATTCTCTCAGGGTAGCTAATAGCTACTAGAACGAGTTCATTCCCATATTATTGAGCTCAGACAATACAGGCACTGTATATGATGTATCTCATTATCTATGTGCACATGATCAAGAATTGTTGTGTTTGATGGTGTTTACAGAGACGATTTTCAAAGATGGTGCGTATTTTGACATATTTCTACTAATATAGGCTTGTAGAAAACACAACATATGTAGAATCTAGACTGATAGAAAAAATAGAACACAGTCTGTTTTTTGGCTTATAGTTGACAGTATGTTTAAATCTTACCATTACAATCTTTCTCTGCCTTCTCAAGCAAGAGTAGTGGGAATCAGTAGTCTTGCAGAGGATGTAGATAGCGCTGGGTGGAATAACACTGAAATCATTCTCCTGAAACCTAATCAGAGCCCCACCATGAAAGATTAAATGATGATCATCGGAATACAAAATATTGTTCTATTTGGATGGCAGTGTTTGGGTTGTGCAGTGTCTTTTCTCTTCCCCTGTGTCTCCAGCTTCCATCTCAGATATCAAAATCTTGGCGGCGTCAGTAGGAGGCGCCATTGCAGTGGTCATAGTCATCCTCATAATCTTCGTCTTGGTGCGGAGGCGCCTGAGCCTGCGCGATGACGACGAAGAACCAGAGGTGGAGCTGCGCGAGAGCCTGCGGAAGGACCCCACCGTCTGGTGAGAGGCGCCCCGGGCCCCCAACCGAAACCTGCAGGGTTCTGGATGCTGGCTCCGGCCTATGGAGACTTAGGGGCTGTGGTCGTCTGGCTCCTCTGGCTCTTTGAGGCTCCTGTCTTTCCCATAGGTTTCACACTTGGTCTTCAGCCACCGAAAAGGGAGCGAGGCGCTGAGCTAGTGCGAAATATATTTCGAGTATTACTTGACCGACAAATTTCACTGTTGCAAAATGATGTACATATTCACGTATGTGATTTTTACTAGAAGCATTTAGCATTGTTTTATGATATATATATTTTAAATATTCATAATTGTTTTTATTTTGAATAGAAATATAACAGACCTTTTTAACAGACCTTTTTTGTTTCTTTGTATTGATAGATTTTATATTTTGAATTGGCAAACAGAAAGGGAAAGTTTGGAAAGAAATAGAACTGGTTAAAAACCACAGTGCTATTCTGTACAAGTTCTGTATTCAACTGGCATCAATACAAACCAGGTTATGTGCCCTAATTCAGGCTTATTTACTGTCTTACAATATCCCGGCATTCTTGTACAGAGGCCTTTGTAAGCTTGGGTAGCCATTGGTGTCAGTTGAAAACAAGATGGTTGCATTCTCGTCCTACAGATCTATTCCATTCATGCATTGCCTTTTTATTATTTATTTCACCAAAAATCTCTATGACTGTATGACGAGACTGCAGTCACACATTCTCTCTCTTCTCTCTCTCTCTCTCTCTCTCTCTGTTGGGAAACTGATCAGTGTGATATTACTCTAGGCATGATTGTTGGGACGTGGTATATCTGGCTGGGGTTGAGTTGGATGGATGTTTTGTAGGTTTTTGTTTTTCTTCTTCCATTTCGGTCTAAAGAGACTTTGGACTAACGTCTCCAAATGCTTCCTGCTCACTGCAAACAAATCAGATCGCACACTGTTGGTCCTGTGACTTGGGCAGTCAAAGACTTCTGAGACGGATCTTAATTCTCTCACGGAACATGGAAAAGGATGGCCATCTTGTCAAGAAGGACATGGGCATTCCCTTATCCCTATCTCGACTGGAGGAAACATGTCTTTGGCTCTCTCTCTCTGGGTTTACGCAAGGGCTTGTGGGTAATCAAAAGCCAACTACCTTTCTTCCCCAGGCTGTTGTAAGCTTTCAGTGACAACAGCAGGTGGCCATGTAAGCTAGATATGCAATACTGTGTGTGTGTGTGTGAGTGTGTGTGTGTGTGAGTTTTTCTGCATACCTGTGCATATTCTGTGTGTATGTCTGGACATGTACTCCATGTGTGTTCATAAACCCCCTGTATGTCAGCAAACCAGAGGAGGCCATTCACCTGATGATAGTGGAGAAGGCTTTCGAAGTGGACAGCTCGGACGGAGGGTCCGAAGAGAGTAGCGATGATGATGATGATGACGAGGATGACGAAGATGAAGATGATGACGACGATGATGATGACGATGGAGGAGATGATGATGATGATGATTAGCACAGGTAACCTTAGCGCAAACTGAGTTATAGCAGGAAAGACAATAGAGACAGACAATACTGTCAGTTAACTGGCAATGCCTAACCCATCACAGACGTGTCTAGCACTGCTCAGCTACTGCCCTAATTCTGCCGTTACTGTAATTCTAACATTGATAATCTGTGTTATTAAAAGTAAATCGTGAATAACACAGTCCATCCTGAGTTCAACACCAGGTGTCACTTGATCTCCTTCTGGTCTGCCGACTCCACCAAATGTGTGTTTGACAGTTTCATTTCAGTGTTAATGATGTCTTTTGTAAGGCTTGATGGGAAATTTGAACTTACTTGCCAGTGATCTTTCTAGTGCTGTCATGGACCAAGTGATGCAGTTGCTGCTGCTGTTGCAGATGTGTATGTGTGTGTGTGTGTGTGTGTGTGTGTGTGTGTGTGTGTGTGTGTGGGTGCGGGCCTGCAGGGAGGTTTGTGTGTGCAAAGCGATTACCATCGGAGTGGATACCCAGAATGCTCTTCTCTGTTCCTGTGGGCATGTTGTATGAGTGGAGAGTGTGTGCTTGAGAAAGAGAGAAAGAAAAAGACAGAGATGTATTTACTGTATTATGGCTCATGAAGGTATTTGTGTTTGCACAAATTGTGGGATGTCAAATTTTAATGTAGAAAATATTGCACTGCCTTTTTGATATTCCTGTTTTAATTACAGTCAAACACACTGATCAACACTTAACACACTTAACATTCCCCATTTTCTATGAACTGTATAGATTTGATCATGTTTTAACAACCAATAAATTTGAGACTTTTCTGAGTACTGTTGAATTTCCTTTCATAGGAAAGAGTTAATATCTGGTCTGCAGCATACATCATACAATATGTCTACAGAAGTGCCAATCCCTACATGGCTGAACATGTTTCCCAAACGTGTCCATACTTGTGTGGGGACACTGAAAGACGAACGGATGTCTTTTTGCAGATCACCCCACTGTCCTTTATGTCATCCACATGAGGTTGAAAAGAGGAGTATTAAGGCCCATCCTGCCCTCTTCTCTTTCTTTGCACTTCTCTTACTAAACCTGAATGGGCTGAGTTTGACAAAGATCATGAAGCCTAATCCCTATGTCGCAACAACCCACCGCAGGCGTCTCTGGCATTTGGTTTGGTTTGGTTTGTCAGTGTGATTTTAAAATGATTCCCTCTCTCTATGTTTGACATTAAAATTCGTTAGGACAAATCTCACCTGCTGTACCCCCCACCCCCCACCAGATAACTTAATGAGATGAGCATTAGGGTTGGTCTGACTCAAACCCCTTGAGGCAGCAGCCACTCTGTACTGTAAACATGCTCATTTGGCTCAATTGAGTCTCGGGTTCAGATTTAGTGCATGTGGTTTACTTCTAAGTGTTAGCCCTAATAAACTGGCTTTGCTCGGTATTGACCGAGATAGTACAGTACATTTAAAGTGTCTCAATTTACTCTCAATGAGATGTACAGTAATGACCTTACTAGTGGAATTCTTGGCAACATCTCTGATGGCCTATTTAATGTGAACAATATGTTTGCAAATGTGTGAAGGAATCAGCATATTTCCTGTTTGAATTAAGATTCCATGGTGTATGAACATCACAGAGCCAGTCCTTTTATCTCCACTAGGTGGAGTACAATCCTCACCACTGAATCTGTGCATGACGTCTGCCCATGCTGGACCCAAGCCATATGCTCTTGCACCCAATCATCTGAAACAGTCTGGAAGTCCTCTGTATGTATATATAGGTGTGTCGGTTCCAGGCTGAGAGAGAATGCCATGAGACGATAGAAAGGTGAATTTACGTGCAACAAGGAGGAGGAATTGATGAGAGGGTGTTGATGCAACCATACATGTAGCAGGGAGTTGCTTTGAGGTGACCTATTGGTGCATTGATATACATCATTAATACACCTACTTTAAAGTTTCAAGCTTACCATTATTTACATGTAAAGACTTACCTCTTATGAAAGAGGGAGGTTAAACCTCTCTCTCCAGCAGTGTTAATTTCGTTGACGAAAACTATGACGAAAAATATTCGTTAACGACCTTTTTCCCGTGACTAAGACGAGACTAAGACGTGACGAAAACGGATCTTTATAAATAAAAACTATGACTACGGTAAATCTATTTTAACTTTCGTTGACGAGACGAGACGAGACGAAAATGTTGGTGGTTGACTAAGTCACAATTGTTTTTTTTTTCTAAACTTGTATGCACATCATTGGTTGAATGTTGCCCGGTCCTGTATCTATCCCTCCTCCACTCCCTGAGATGGCCAGACATGCAAGTGACGCCCTATGGCTTAACGTTATGATGGCTGAAGTTCAAGCACTCGGTACTGGAAGACAAATAAGAATAGATATCTGGACAGTCTTAAATTATAACTTGACAGAAAATAAAACACAATGCACCGCAATAACTGGAGAGAAACCGTGTGGCTTCAAAATACATGGGAAGAACACAACAAGAGGCACCTGAAAGCGCACAAGACAACCCTGCCATTTATGCCAAGGTAAATTAGCTAGTAACTGTCAATGATAATTAGCTAATGTTAACTAGTTATTCGAATATATTAGCCAACGTTAAGTTAACTTCAAAGGGGCAGTCGAGTGTATAGGTTGTGTCAGCTTGGATAACTAGCTAGTCATTTTCGATTGAAACCTCCCGTTTGGCTTGGCAAATGAGTTTCAAAACTTTTAGCTAGCTAACGTTGGCTAACTATGAGGTAGCATAGCTAAGTTATACTAGCTATCGATAACTAGCTAGTAAACACAATGCAGAATGGACCGCATGACATTAATCAAGAAAAAATAAATGAATATGTGATTGGTTTACATATCCTTGTCTATTTATGCAATTGTTATTAGCACTACTTTCAACTCTCAAACTATCCGTCTAGCTAAATACTGTATGTTGGTTATCAGATTGCACAGCAATTCATATGGAGGATATGTGGTTGATTTAACTAAGGCCAGGTAGGCATAGTAGTTGTATTGTGTTATCAGATCATTTGAATCTTCAAAATCTAGACTTGATATTCTCTTATATTTTAATGATAATACTGTTAATTAAGTATTGCCTTAAAATTATTATTTACATTGAATTCATTGGAATTCAGCTGTAGGCATAGGAGACCTGTATCTTAGAGACTAATTGCATCCACAGTTTACGTACTGCAAGCTTGACTATTATGCAGTTGTAGACACAACACAAGGGGTCCCCGGGCCTGAGAAGGGATGGAAAGGAGTTTAATGTGACTATAAGATGGACTTAATTTTTAGTTTAATGTGACTAAAACTAGACTAAAATGTAATGAGACTTCGTCGACTAAAACTAGACTAAAATGTTCTGAGTTTTCGTCGACGAAAACTAGACTAAAACTAAGCAGGATAAAAATGACTAAAAGTGACTAAAACTAATATGCATTTTCGTCTAAAGACTAAGACTAAGACTAAATCTAAAATAGCTGCCAAAATTAACACTGCTCTCCAGCAGTGAATTGTGGTTATAAGAGTTAGTTACAGACCGTTATTAGATGGTTTACAGATAATTTACTGCCTGCGGTGCTTCTAAACAGGGCATCCAGATAAAGCGTTACCAAACAGTGCCCTCATTTTGGTGAAGCTGGGCTGTTGTCTCCCTGACTCGTTTAACTAAACAGCTGACGTACGTCAGTGCGCTGGCTCTGAGGTCAGCAGCTAGTGCAGGTGCAGCACCTGCGTGGTCAGACTGGCCTCTTTAGTATGCTCAGAACAGTAGTTCCCAGTTCCTCTTTAGCATGCTCAGAACAGTAGTGCCCAGTTCCTCTTCAGTATGCTCAGAGCAATGGTTCCCAGTTCCACTTCAGTAGGCTCAGAGCAATGGTTCCCAGTTCCTCTTCAGAGTGGAGTGGAGTGGTTCCTCAGAGCAATGGTTCCCAGTTCCACTTCAGTAGGCTATGCTCAAAGTGGAGTGGAGCGGTTCCTAACAGCAGTTGTTCCACAGAGTGAAGTGGTTTCTGCAGGGACGTGCACGGGGGGGTCTAAGGCTGCCCGTCTGCCATCCTCGACTCTATTTTAAAATAGTATAACGGCTGCAGAATTTCATGTAGGCCTAGAATAAAAAAATCACCACCCGAAACATTTCATAAAGTAGCCTATGGGTAACGAGAGTGGAAGTGAGTAGGGGGAGGGTAAAGTAGCTAGTTTGGGAAAGTTCCCTACTCTGTTTACTGTACCTGCAGTGCTGCACGCGACCGGCACCTGAGAGCCTGCATTTTTGCCTCGAGAGACGGTTACGGTTGTCTTGTGTGACTTGTCTTGTAATCGATGCGCAACCGCTTTGACGTAGTAAGAAAGGGTGAGTTTGAAGTTGTATAAATGAATAACAAACGAACAATCATCATCAAGTTATATGAAATTAATTCAAATTCCAGGCTCAGTTTGCCACGTTTAGCCTAAAGAATCAGGCAGCTAGCTTGCCTACCAGACAACCAGCCCGTTACCACATGCACATTTTTTTTGTCTACTGATGGTGAGTTTCTAACATTTCGTTTTAACAAGAAGATGGAATGCATCACATGAATAATTTAATTCAAAATGGTTAAATGCCTCAATCATATCACTGTTTTGGGTGTTGTTAAGTGTAGAGTGCGGTAGAAGCAAGAATGCCTACGGAAAAGAGAAGGATTCAGGAGAGAGAAGCAGCTAAAGGAGGAAGCAAAGGGGAGCACATCTTTGCAGAGTTGGTTACAAAGAAGCAAACCAGCAGGTGAGACATTGCATTGTGATAAAGATGACGATGTGTTGGGGTTAATTAATGTGAAACAGGCTCATATTTTCAGACTCATATTTTTAGCATACTAATGGCAATTTATTATAATTACATTACATTTAAAATGAGGAGAAACCACAAGCCTCCAGACCAGAGGAAAATGTGGACCAGGAAACACATAGGACAGGTAGTGCTGATCACCAAATATGAGATGAAAGGACCATGCTAGAAAGTACAGGGATAAAGAGCCACATACTAAATTATTGTAATCTTAAAAAAGTATAGGATATTTGAGAGATCCATTCAAAGATATTGCCTGAGCAGAACAAAAATAACATACCACTGCAGTGTTAATTTCGTTGACGAAAAATATTCGTTAACGACCTTTTTCCCGGGACTAAGACGAGACTAAGACGTGACGAAAACGGATCTTTATAAATAAAAACTATGACTAAATCTATTTTAACTTTCGTTGACGAGACGAGACGAGACGAAAATGTTGGTGGTTGACTAAGTCACAATTGTTTTTTTTTTCTGAACTTGTATGCACATCATTGGTTGAATGTTGCCCGGTCCTGTATCTATCCCTCCTCCACTCCCTGAGATGCCCCGACATGCAAGTGACGCCCTAACAGACGTTATGATGGCTGAAGTTCAAGCACTCGGTACTGGAAGAAAAATAAGAATAGATATCTGGACAGTCTTTAATTATAACTTGACAGAAAATAAAACACAATGCACCGCAATAACCGGAGAGAAACCTTGTGGCTTCAAAATAGGTGGGAAGAACACAACAAGAGGCACCTGAAAGCGCACAAGACAACCCTGCTATTTATGCCAAGGTAAATGAGCTAGTAACTGTCAATGATAATTAGCTAATGTTAACTAGTTATTAGAATATATTAGCCAACGTTAAGTTAACTTCAAAAGGGCAGTCGAGTGTATATGTTGTGTCAGCTTGTACAACTAGCTAGTCATTTTCGATTGAAACCTCCCGTTTGGCTTGGCAAATGAGTTCCAAAACGTTTAGCTAGCTAACGTTAGCTAACTATGAGGTAGCATAGCTAAGTTATACTAGCTATCGATTGCTAGCTAAGTTATACTAGCTATCGATAACTAGCTAGTAAACGCATTGCAGAATGGACTATAGGACAGGCCACGCATGACATTAATCAAGAAAAAATAAATGAATACGTGATTGGTTTACATATCCTTGTCTTTTTATGCAATTGTTATTATCATTGGCATTACTTTCAACTCTCAAACTATCTGGTGATGGCGCCTGGTATGGCTGCCTCGGTGTGTTGGTGCACACTTCTGTGTTTGTTTTTAGTCTTTAATTAGTGTTTAATTCTGAATCAAATCGGATTATTTTGTCTTATTGTCACAAACTGTGTTAGTTTTAGTCTTTAATTCAGTTTATTACGACTCAACGTGGATCTTTTTTTGATTTTTCTTATTTTGTTATTGTGTTGCTATGGCGATGTCACGGATTATTTTTACGAGAGATGAGATACTTAACATCAGGGACTCAACACCATCTGATTTATGTCCCAACTTTCTCGCCTCTCCCGTGGATTTACTAGACCTAATAATCCAAGGCCTTGACCACACAGTGAGAAGGAGACAGAGAGGAAAACGCGCAGGAGCCCTGGTGCGATTTAGGAAGAGAGGTGTGCGGTCGCCTCTACCGAGTATTCTCCTCTCCAACGTCCGCTCACTGTGCAACAAAATTGATGAACTACGCCTTCTCATCAGGACTGACAGGGACTTTTCTCTTTCTTCTGTCTTGTGTTTTACGGAATCCTGGCTGACTGAATCCACACCGGACTCTGCAGCACAGCTGACCGGCTTTCAGCTGTTACGTGCAGACCGCGATCCGATTCTTTCAGGCAAATCAAAAGGCGGAGGGATTTGTTTCTATATAAACCAGTGTTGGTGCAATGACGTGAAAGTGATATTACAATCCTGTTCTCCCGACTTAGAATAATTTTCCATCACCTGCAGACCGTTCTACTCTCCCCGTGAATTCACTTCTTTTATTCTAGCTGGAGTTTACATCCCACCGCAAGCTGACGTGCGAGAGGCTCAACGTCAACTCGCTGATCAGATATTAGGAGTGGAGAGTAGGAGAGATAATACATATTCTCCTGTTATTGTCATTGGAGATTTCAATAAGGGCAACCTCACTCACGAACTCCCGAAATACAAACAGTTAGTCAAATGCCCGACCAGGGAGGAGAATACTTTGGACCACTGCTACAGCACCATCAGCAGGGCTTATCATGCAGTTTCACACGCTGCTCTGGGGCTTTCCGACCACGCTCTTATTCACCTGATCCCGGCTTACAGACAAAAACTTAAAATTTCTAAACCTGCTGTGCGGAGAACAAAAAACTGGAACAACAGAGAAGCTGTGGAGGAGCTGCGTGGCTGCCTGGATGACACAGACTGGGACATTTTTAGAACTTCTTCCAGCAGTCTGGACGAATATACAGAGGCTGTGACGTCATACATTAGCTTCTGCGAGGACAGCTGTATTCCAACACGCACCAGGGTTATCTACAACAACGACAAGCCCTGGTTCACTGCAAGACTCAAACAGCTTCGTTTGGAGAAGGAGGAGGCTTTCAAGAGTGGGGACAAGGATAGGTTCAGACTGGCGAAATACTCTTTTGGCAAGGAGATTAAGGAGGCCAAACGACAGTACTCTAAGAAGTTGGAACATCAATTTGCAGCCAATGACTCCTCGTCAGTCTGGAAAGGCCTTCAGGTGATCACAGGCTGCAAAACCAAATCCCCCCACTCTATGGAAGACCTTAGACTGGCAAATGATCTGAATGACTTCTACTGTAGATTCGACAGATAATGGACCAGTCCTAACCCTGTCCCCACCACAGCTATCACATCTACTCTTCCCAGCCTGGACAAAGACTCCACCCTCTCCCACAGAATTATCCCAGACAGCCCTCTCCCCCCCATCACACCTCTCTCCATTCAGGAGAGGGATGTCAATAAGCTCTTAAAAAGACAGAACCCCCGCAAAGCAGCTGGACCAGATGCTGTCTCTCCCTCCACACTAAGGTACTGTGCGGACCAGCTGTCTCCAGTGTTCACGGACATCTTTAACACCTCACTGGCTGAATGCGTGGTCCCTGCCTGCTTTAAAACCTCCACCATCATCCCCGTTCCCAAAAAGCAGAGGATCACAGGCCTTAATGACTATAGACCAGTCGCCCTGACCTCTGTGGTAATGAAGACCTTTGAGCGCCTCGTGCTGACCCACCTCAAGGCCATCACCAACCACCTCCTCGACCCACTGCAGTTTGCCTACAGAGCCAACAGGTCTGTAGATGACGCAATTAACATGGGACCCCACTTCATCCTCCAGCACCTTGACTCCCCCGGCACCTACGCCAGGATCCTGTTTGTGGATTTCAGCTCCGCATTCAACACCATCGCCCCAGCTCTCCTCCAAGACAAGCTAACACAGCTGAGCGTGCCTGAGCCCACCTGCAGGTGGATCACTGACTTCCTGTCAGACAGGAAGCAGCGTGTGAGGCTGGGCAAGCTTGTCTCGGAGCCCCGGACCATCAGCACTGGAGCCCCACAAGGTTGTGTGCTCTCTCCTCTACTCTTCTCCCTCTACACCAACAACTGCACCTCCAGCCACCCCTCTGTCAAACTCCTTAAATTTGCGGATGACACAACCCTCATTGGACTAATCTCCAATGGCGACGAGGCAGCCTACAGAAAAGAAGTTGACAGCCTGGCTTTCTGGTGCAGCCAGAATCACCTGGAGCTGAACGCCTGTAAAACAGTAGAGATGGTAGCAGACTTCAGGAGGAGCCCAGCCGCAACCATCCCCCTCATCATGTGTGACTCCCCAGTTAACACTGTGGAGTCTTTCAGATTCCTGGGAACAATTATGGCACAGGACCTAAGGTGGGCGGAGAACATCACCTCCACAATCAAGAAGGCCCAGCAAAGGATGTTCTTCCTTCGGCAGCTAAAAAAATTCAACATGCCGCAGAAAGTGATGGTCGAGTTCTACACAGCCATCATTGAGTCAATCCTCACCTCATCTATTACCATCTGGTTCGCTGCCTCTACTGCAAAGGACAAAGGCAGACTGCAGCGGATCATTCGGTCAGCCGAGAAGGTCATCGGCTGCGACCTGCCGTCTCTCCTAGACCTGTTCCACTCCAGGACCAGCAAGAGAGCATGCAAGATCATTGCTGATCCTTCCCATCCCGGTCACCACCTATTCCAAAGACTCCCATCTGGCAGAAGGTTCCGGGCTATAAAGACCAAAACCTCGCGCCACCTGAACAGTTTTTTCCCCACGGCAGTGGTGCTCACAAACAAGCCCCCTGCATCACACTGACTCTGGGTTTGCCAATTCCAATTCACAATTATTTATTATTATCTAATATTCTGTATTTGTCTTTTATTCTTGTTTTTGCTATTTTGTTGTTATGTTATGTGTTTTATGTCCTATGCACCAACCACCAAGATAATTTCCTGTATATGTAAATATACTTGGCCATTAAAAGAATTCTGATTCTGATTCTGATTCTGATTCTGATTCTAATCTGTCTAGCTAAATATGTTGGTTATCAGATTGCACAGCAATTCATATGGAGGATATGTGGTTGATTTAACTAAGGCCAGGTAGGCATAGTAGTTGTATTGTGTTATCACATCATTTGAATCTTCAAAATCTAGACTTGATATTCTCTTATATTTTAATGATAATACTGTTAATTAAGTATTGCCTTCAAATTATTATTTACGTTGAATTCATTGGAATTCAGCTGTAGGCATATACTAGGAGATCTGTATTTTAGAGACTAATTGCATCCACAGTTTAAGTACTGCAAGCTTGACTATTATGCAGTTGTAGACACAACACAAGGGGTCCCTACGCCTGAGAAGGGAAGTAAAGGAGTTTAATGTGGCTATAAGATGGACTTTTAAATGTGACTAAAACTAGACTAAAATGTAATGAGACTTCGTCGACTAAAACTAGACTAAAATGTTCTGAGTTTTCGTCGACGAAAACTAGACTAAAACTAAGGAGGATAAAAATGACTAAAAGTGACTAAAACTAATATGCATTTTCGTCTTAAGACTAAATCTAAAATAGCTGCCAAAATTAACACTGTACCACTGCTTCTAGTGGGCCTTATAATAGTAAGGATAATGGTAATAACAATAATATATAATTGGACAGATGATGAGCCAAGTACATCAACTGCAGACAAAGAGCCTGACCCAGATGAAAACAGACTTGGAGAACATGGAAAGGAGAGACGGCACAGAAAGTCAGGACAGGGTGCCAACAAGGGAGGATATTGAGATGGAGAGTGAGGCATAATCCTAGCCTGGATGCCAGACGAATTTAGCCCCGCCCACAACATTTTAGGTCGGGAAGTTCGGTCTGGTGTCGCTCCGTTGGGGAGAAACTATTGTCGCTACACGATGGTAGTCCTTTGGGGGATAGTAGTCCCTCACATTGCGCATGCTCAGACACAAACGGTTTACGGCATAAGGCTCAACATCAACATCAACATATCTGGCTTGTCTTAACGCATAATGTAGGTTTATTTAACGTAATATTTAATAATGTTGTAAACGGCTAACAGCATAAGGCTCTACGTCAACATATGAAACGAAACTGGGGAGAGACTTTTTGATCCTCCACCTCATCTGTTTTGTCCACTGTGACATCTTCTTTGTTTTTAAATAAATGGTCATGTTTTCAAAAAACTGGCTTTTGTCGCTTTTCTCCATGATTGAAAACGGATCTGTCGTTGTGACGCATGCGCGCGCGGCTTCGCTGTCGACAGCAAAATGACGCATGCGCAATGTGAGGGACTACTATCCCCCAAAGGACTACCATCGTGTAGCGACAACTATCTCCTCACAAAAATCTGTGAGGAGATAGATAGACCAATCAAATTGTCAGGGCGGGCTTTATACGATGATGGACAGATGACCAACCGTAACGTAATCAACCACGTCACCAAAGAGCTTTAGGGGTGAATTCGTTCTAGATATATCCAATTGAGCGAAGAGGCATTTTTTTCCTGGTTCGGTTGAAACACGCCCCATAATCACAGCCCAATGGAGCGGTATCAGACTCATATTCTGACTAGAATTATGAGTATGACATCGTCAGGCTAGCATAATCCATGAATACAGATTTTAGTACAATCAGGCCTTTATCAAATGTTCACATTCAGTCGAGCCTTGCTGTCCTATTATGAAGTTCCCAAAAAATGCATAAGGGCGCTCTTTTCAAGCCCACTGGTATGATTCTGGAATGTTCTCCACAGAATGATGCCATGCACAAATGAATTGCTGTATTCGAGTGTTCTATTTATTACTATTAATAAAGACCTTTTTGCCCTTTTTTCAGGTCAGAGCAATGGCCCTTCAAAATTCCTGTGCATGTCCCTGCCTGAGAGCAGTGGTTCCCAATTGCATGTTTCCAATCTTTCCCTGCTCCACACACCTGACTGCGCTCATCAGTGGCACAGTGAAACATATCTGATTTAGCCAAGAGCATTGTAATCAGACTTTAATGAGGTGCGTGTTGAGCAAAGACTGATGGAAGTTATGGAAGATAGGGGGCTCTAGGAGCAGGATTGAGATCCGCTGTTTGAGAGGTCTGCTTAGAGGATGTACATTTGTATACAATAAAACTACACTTCCCAGAGTGCTGCTGTCACTGGAACGGATCTGGCTCGAGTCTGGCCTCAGAATCTTAGCAATAGGTCTTAATTTTGCAATGTTTTGTCATTTATTCCTCATAAATGTGTAACAATATATTTTGGTTGATGAGTTTCAAGTGCATTATGAAACATACACATTTTGTGATTTTAAAAGGAATATTTTATAATTCCTATAATACTAAATACACAGCAAGCGATCTTACATGATGGTAAACAAAGCTAAGATAAATATGAGCACAGTGTAAGGAATTAGAAGGACTTTTGTGTTTGCCTGTGGTGCTCATATTTCTGTGCTTATGGAAGGTTGGCGTTAAAGGCGTTGATGGTCTGTTTGTGTATGTCCAGAGCCCGCTTTGTGGTGAATTACGGCGTGAGCGCTGAGATTAATACAGAGACCCAGGGCAGGTAGTGCTCAGCATTTTGGCCTTTAATTTATTCCGTGACCTTGACTGAAACAGAGAAAAGAGAAAATGAGCAGAGGAGGGAGGAAGGGATGGGGGAGAGGCAGGGGAAGAATTGAGAAGAGATGCGAGGGCAAGAACGAGGGGAGGCAAGGTGAGAAATGTTTTCACAATTCATTTTTATATCATCTAGGTGGTGAATGGGATGTGCATGCTTTGTTATTACTCAGGGTGCAGTTGACACTCACCTCATGCAAGCGTCAGGGAGGACTGTGTGTCGGTGGGTAGGGGTAAGTACTTTAAAACTGCCATATTGCACCTCATCGATCTTCCTTTGTGTGTCCATGTCAACTTCTTTAAGGTGTGATCATTTCGCCTGATCTATTCGCTTTGTAGGCGGTGGAAAAGGAAGGCAGGAAGCTGCTGTGTTTTGTGCAGGAATTTATTATATTTGCCTTTCACATAAATTTTGCGTGTGTGTGTGTATGTGTGTGTGCGTGTGTGCATAAATGAGAGTGGAGGTGTGTGTGTGTGTGTGTGCGTGTGTGCATAAATGAGAGTGGAGGTGTGTGTGTGTGCCCCTGCGTCAGTAAGTCAGTGAATGCAGAGGAACTCGGCTCTCAGCTCTCTCTTCCTCTCGTTCCAGTTTGTAGAGCACCTCCTCCCATATCTTTGTGTGTGTGTGTGTGTGTGCTGCCCCATCCCTTTGTGTGTTTCACTTTGTCTCCTACCCATATTTACACAAACCCCCCCCCCCGTGTGTGTGTGTGTGTGTGTGTGTGTGTGTGTGTGTGTGTGTGTGTGTGTGTTCTTACAAGCATTGACTGGACATAGGACCTGTGATAGAGAAAAATTGCAGCAGCACTGGGAAGCCTTTCAGGAAAAGAGGAGAGAGAGAGAAAGAGAGAGAGAGACACAGAGAGAACAAGAGAGAGAGCCTCTTCAGCTGCGGGAGGAGAGAGAGAGAGAGAGAGAGAGAGAGAGAGCGTGCTGCAGGACCGTGCCCCAGCCTGAAAAGTTTGCTCACAACTGCACCACTGCAGCATATACCCGTGGCCAAAACGACACTCACAACTGCACCACTGCAGTCTCCTTCACACTGCCAAAAGTCAAAGCAGGAACAGCATCCAAGCTACCCCACCAACTTTACTGTCCCACACAAACACATATTAAAACTACACCCTTCAAATATTCAAACCGTTACAGATTAATCCTTGGAATATTTTACCTAATAATTCAACTGTAAGACACAGTAAATATTAGGTTTTTGCTAAAGGTTAGTCTGACTAAATGCAATGTAGATTTAGAAATGTAGAAATTAATGTATGAATGCTCTATTATATACTCAGAATGTTCTATTTTAAACATAGAGCTCTACATCTTCAACATGAGCTTAATATTCTCAGCATTTTACATTTCATTTTGAGTTTCTTTTTTATTGGTTTATTTATTTTTTCCCTTTCATTTTTTTTATATAGTTGGCAGCTATGTTCTGGTTGCAACAGGTAATTAATTTATACATTAAACTATATTCATTGGCATGTAATTGACATCTTTAGAAAATTACCTCATTATAGAGATTGAGGACTTTCACAAATCTCCACAAACATAGACCCCAGATAAATGTAAAACTGGGACTTCCAGGACAAATAAGGACTATTACAGAAGTACCCCTTGTAGCGAAGGGAGAGCAGGGTCACCCTACCCAGACTCGAACCCAGGTCTACAGGCTGCCAAACATGCTCTCTGACCGCCACACCAAAGAGCCCGGCTCACTGGCATGGCAGCCAGAGAGCATATTCAACCGTAGGGACGATCACATCGTCACACTGCCCTCACCTTCGGGAAGCGCACCCATGCGCTTCACGTACAGACATCCCTCACGCATACACCAATCATGCTTCTCCCATCCAGAGCACCCCAAACACACAAGTGCTTCACAAGTGCTTCACCCTACCATGGGGTCCTTCACACGGGGTCAACATTCCTGGGGGTCCCTCACACAATGTTCACGGGTGCGCCTCCGATGACCTCACAGCAGGGCATCCCACTTCTGACACCATTTGTAGCGAAGGGAGAGCAGGGTCACCCTACCCAGACTCGAACCCAGGTCTACAGGCTGCCAAACATGCTCTCTGACCGCCACACCAAAGAGCCCGGCTCACTGGCATGGCAGCCAGAGAGCATATTCAACCGTAGGGACGATCACATCGTCACACCCCTGAATTCTAATTATTGTAGTTAATTGAATTGAATTGTATTCCTCCTAATGTGCATCGACTGTAATCAAAAGTTTAAATTGACCAGATCCATGTGATCACTCACCCCCACCCCTCCCATCCCCACCTAAAAACACTTTCCATAAATAGATCATGAACCCAGAGGAACCAATCATAAATAAAATATCAGCAACTTGACTAAATTGCAACAGAAGCTAAATCTGTTTGATGTGGCGACGAGCAGTGGCCAGGCACCATCCATCCAGAGTTGAGCGAGAGAAAACATTTTGAGACTTGACTTCTTACCTCCCCTCTCCTCTCCTCTCCTCTCCTCTCCTCTCCTCCACACTGCCTTCCAAAGGACCTGGAAACACAGGAAAGACGAGGAAAGTTGGAGAAGAAAAAGACGTGTCAATTAATGGGAGAAGGTAAAGTCACCAGAGCACTGAAGCAATAGACTGTAGCCTTGCAGAGAAGAAAAATGAGAGACAAAAAGGGACTGAAGAAAGGATTCAGGTGAGACAGAGAAAGGTGTGTGAGACACAGCGAATGCTTCACCCCTCCGGGATGCGCCTTTTCTTTCATGTACATGTATCCAGTTGTCATCAAGAGGTTCTTTATCTCTTCTCTCTCTCTCTTTCTCTCTCTGTTCTTTTACCCATTTATCTCTCAGTCTGTATTTCATCCCTCTTTTCAGGTTGCCTCAGGATCAAATGAATGAATCCCTACCACACCTCCCCTTTCCCCTCTCTGATTGCACAGGTATCTCACAACCTGTCTCCACACACACACGTCCGCACACGCACGCACGCACGCATGCACACACACAGACACACGCCCGCACACGCACACACACCCACACACACACACCACTCATGCTACACCCCCCCCCCCAAACTCTACATATACTCACTTCTCTATCACCCATTGATGCGTCACCCCAACCCACTCTGGCCTTCTGGGAAGCTTCTGCAGTTTTGGCTAAATGTTATTTGTGGCGCAAGCACAAGGACTTTTACAGGCATGGTTTACCCCCCCCCCCCCCCCGTTTCTGTAGTAGTCAGCTCTGTTTCACTCAGTACTACTCTACAGAGAGTCCGGGGAGCTGATGCAAGATGACTCAACAGATACTGTATTCACTAGCTGATCTCCCTCTCTCTCTCTCTCTCTCTCTCTCTCTTTTTCTCTCTCTCTCCCTCTCTCTCCCCCTCTCTCTCTCTCTCTCTTTCTTTCTCTCTCCATCTCCCCCCCCCCTCTCTCTCTGTGAGTGTGTGTGTGTGTGTGTGTGTGTCTGCATGTCTGGCAATGCTCTGGAGTTTCTCCTCCGCAGTTAAGTCAACAGTAGGGCATTTTCTGCATAGTAAATGTAACAAAAAAATCATACATTCACCTGCACTATTCACATGCATTCACACACACACACACACACACACACACACACACATACACGCATTAGGTCATCTTCTGGCTTCAGGTGCAGATTGTCCTGAGTCAGTAAAATCTGACACTCTGCAATAGGAAGGGGAAGGAAGATGCCACCCCTCCCCCGTCTCCCCGCTGTGGGTCTATCAATAACTCCATGTGAAAATGAGAGAGGGAGAGAGGGAGAGAAATGCAGAGTCATAAGAAACTCAACTCTGTCAATCTATCATGAGAAGGGGATCAAAGAAGTGCAGCCAGAGAGAGAGAGAAACAGAGGGAGGGGGAGGCAGCCTTCAAAGTCACAGTCACTTTGCAGGTGAATGTACCTGCTAACAAATGCTATCCCTAACATCCACATAAAAGCACCCACAGTCGCTGTTTACTGCTACCAACTGTTTATTTCTATGTCTGTGTCCTCTCCCAGCTGATTCTCCCATAGACAAAATACAAGTTACACTGGGACATTAAACCATTATAGCTGCACATGTTACCCATAGGACCATGTCATACACATGTCCCATCTGTAGTCTATGCCTCGGTGGGTGTAAACTGTGTAAAAAACATCACATGAGGTCCCAGTGGGCTGCCCACCCCGCTGCCTGCCTCAAACCTGCATTGCAGAACTTCCTCTTGAGCCCCAGTAACACTGCCTGACAAAACTGCCTGAGTCTGCAATCGCACCTCAGAGAGATAGAGGGAGGGAGGGGGGGGAGAGAGGACGAGAGAGGGAGGGAGGGAGGGAGAGAGAGAGAGAGAGAGAGAGAGAGAGGGAGGGAGGGAGGGACAGGCAGAGCAGAGGAGCAGAGAAAAGTTGAGTGAGAGCCAGATTCCAGCTTTTCTGCAACCGAGAGAGACAGAGAGAAAGAGAGAGGCAGAGAGAGAGAGAGACGCTACCGTACCCTCTTGCCTGCTGCTGTTGGGAGGAGCCGGACTCATCCCATCACTGAGCCCACGAGCCATCAGGTCTGCGGCTGACGTTCTCTCCCGTCCGCAGCACTCCATCCAGGGACACACACACACACGCACACACAGAGGGGACGTCTCGGAGCGGAGCACTAGATGGTGTTTCCCCGGATACCGTCTGACTGCACTCTCTCCTTCAGCCCGCTGTCTGCCCTCCGCCTGGACTCACTCACCTGCGCAGTGGAAGAGGTACACACACACACTCATACACATAGACACACACACACACAAACACACTCATACACATAGACACATACACACACACACAAACACACAAACACACACACTCATACACATAGACACATACAAACACACACAAACACACTCATACACATACACACACACACACACACACTCATACACATAGACACATACATATACGTATAAGCACACACACACACAAACACACATACACACTCATAAGGATACACACGTATACACACACAACGTATACACATACACACATACATATAAGTATACACACACATGCAAATTCAGACACACACATACAGACACACACACAGAGTATATTGGTGTTTTCAACCTGTGTCATCCACCCTGTATACAGCTAGTCTGTAGCTGTCCACAGGTTCAGCATACTGATAAGAAAGACAGAAGTCCATACACTCTCACTCTCTTGAGCTTTTTCTAGCTCAGCTTGGAGTTGATGTGGTGGGACAAGCTCCTCTCTCATCCTTGAGTCCTGCTCCTCCCTCAGTGCCCCACCTTCTCTCCCCCCCCCAACAGGGCTGCTCTGAGAGGCCGGCAGCCAGCCAGACGGAATCAGGCCAGACGGAACCCGCTCCACCGCCACCGCGGCCAGACGGAACACACACGCGCATCACGACGGCTCCGGCAGAGCCAGGAGTTACCCCACACCCCCTTGCCACCGCCCCGAAAACTTGGGACATTTCTGCGTCACAGCTTGAATAAGGAAAAGGAATTCGGAACTCTACCTAAAAGGGAACCTGGTGTGGAACGTCCGGCCAGACGGGACAGGACGTGGACATAGACAGGTAGCCATGGAGGCCAGGAGCACCGGAGCCCAGCCCCGGCACACTTTGCTTTTACCCAGCCTGAGGACCAGTCTGCTCCTCACACTCATCCTGGGTAAGACCTGTTGCCAGCTCTAACTTGATCTCACTCATCCACTTCCACTGTCCCGAGCAGATTTTACTGCACACTCTTTCTCTCTTGTTGTCTCGTGTTGTTCGTTCTTGTGGTGTGGGTCCATGTCACCGTGTCTGTAGTGTTTTTTCTTTCTGCGGTAAAGCTGTTGGTCTTGTACATTTACTCTTAACTTCATATAGAATGCTATATTTAATTCAGTGTTTCATGTTTAGTTTCTCTGGATGTCACTGGAATGTCACACTTGTAAGGGCACTGTATTCACTCTATATGAGCGTGTCAGCATATGTTACAATTAGGGCTGAACGATTAATTGCATTTGCGATTTAATCGCGATATGATAGAACGTGATTTTCTAACCGCAAAGTTCGCGATTAAAAAACGTGGTCTAAAAAAAAAAAAAAAGATTTAATTTTTTTTTTTTAAGATGGTACATCCGATTTGTTGTTCTTGTTTCTGTAATGAGCAGTTAAATAAAAATGTAAAATGTGGGAAAGAATAGTTTACACTAAATGTATCTAATATTGTGTTGTTCATATTTAAATAATTAATTACGTTTTGTTGGGGAAAAAAAGAGGATAAAAAAAAAATCGCATATTAAATCGCAATCGCAATATTTTGGTAAAAAATCGCAATTAGATTATTTTCCCAAATCGTTCAGCCCTAGTTACAATGTATGTGTATAGATGCGTGCGTGCGTGCGTGCGTGCGTGCGTGCGTGCGTGTGTGTGTGTGTGTATTAATGCTCCCTCTCACCCCGCCCCTCTGACCAACCTTAAATTTGTCAGCTTTTCCTTAGATCGAAGTGTTGTCCTGTAGGCCTCCAAAAGTCTGTCACGTGACAGGGGTCATGGCCGCAGCTCTAAATGGGACATAGTGGATCTGCAGCATGGGCTTTAGGGCTGTGCAGGAATGACAATGTGCTTATTAGGGAACAGCCAGCCCCCATTGTGGGCCATATTGATCAGACAGATGCCCCAAATGAGCACATGGGATATGTGGATCCAGATACCCGAGTTTCATAACAGATTAGAATTAGGATTACGGAAGAGGGAGACTATGTTTGATAAGGGTTGTGTGTGTGAGTGTTTTGTTTTTGAGGATTGAGGTTGTGCAGTATCTTTTAGTACTTTAAAAGTGATATTCACAAAGAGATGGAGCTATCCGTTGTTGTTTTAGCCTTGGTATAGAGAAGAAACATTGCATCATGGAGCTTCTTATGGAGGTGTGCAGTGCCTGGCTTTGTTACACCGGAATGATATAGTAGGTTATGGAGAACTATGTACCACTCCACTACATAATGAAAGACTATATCTGGAACTTTGTGAGGTGGCTTTCAGAAGGTTGTGGGAAGCAGGAGAACATGTGGGAGTCAGACTGGGACTGATACAGAGGGGACGATGGGATTGGCCTCTCTATGATGGTCTGGGCCTCTACACAGAACCCTTCCCCAGACCAAGACAATGTTATTAGTGCATTTTGAACAGAACTGAATTATATTATTATTAACAGAACTCAAACAGGTGATAAACATTAAAAATATATAAAGAACACTTGCTAATTTTTTATCTGCTATGATGTCTATAGAAATTTGATTTAAAGCAGCAGTAAAACTACCTAAAAGGTGTGCAAAAACCTTGCAAACACCACCAATAGCCCAGAGAGCACTGCTAAAAGCTTGCTAACACGCTAACTGGTGTTTTTTTTTTCTTGCAATGTAGTTAGTAATATGGTGCAGTGAAATCTTTTCTTACATTTTTGTGGGCTGTTCCAGCCTGGAACACAAAATTACATTGTACGTATCCTGGACGGCTAGTGGAAACGATATGTGTGTTTATCTTTCCCTCACATGAAGATGAGAGCAAAACTAATTGCCTATAAAGACGTACCTCAGAAAGCGGCAGGTTGTTGTGTAGTAGGGATGGGCATAATTCATCGACGATCGATTAATTGATCATTAAGAATTTCCTCGATGAAATTATTTTTTCATCGATTAAAACATGTTCTCCTGCGTAGTGTGCGTGTAATTTATTTATTTTAGGGCTGTCAAAGTTAACGCGTTATTCTATGAGATTATTGTGGCGGAGATTAATGCAATCAAATATTTGAACGCAGTTAACGCAACTTTGTTTACTTCCGGTGCGCATTGACCCATGGCACGAAACCGCCCCTTGTCTGCAGTCAGTTAGATAGAAGAGACCGAGACGGTAGTTGAAGATGGAGAGAGCTGAGGGATTGTTGGGCGGAAAGTTTCTGTTTAAGAGGCAAAATGACAGAACAATCGACAAAACTAAAGTTGTATGTAGCATTTGTCAAGCTGAATGTAGCTATCACAGAAGCAGCTCGTGTTTAAGTTATCACCTTAATGCAAAGCACCCGACAGAAAGCAGTCCCAGGTTAGATGGTCGCCAACCCACACTCCACGACTTCTCTAGGAAATTAACTAGACCAGTCCGTGAAAAGGTTACCAACGCTGTAGCAGTTTAGGTTGCCGGTGACTGTCGGCCCATCAACATAGTTGAAGACGGTGGGCTGACTGAGGTGATTCGAATTGCTTCAGGGGACAATTCTTACGATTTACCGTCGAGGGGCACCATTGTGTCTCACATACATTCCTTGGCTGATGGCGAGAGAGCACGAAAAAAATACAATTAAACAACAGTGTCTAAAATACACGCGTGATTACTCGTTAATTTATAAGATTTAGTCTTTAGAAGAAAACAAACTTTTAATCACGATGAATCTAGATCAGTGGTTCTCAAAGTGGGGGGCGCGCCCCCCTGGGGGGGCGCGAACACTCTCCAGGGGGGGCGCGATGTCACAGACGGAGAAAGAAAAAAAAAAACCGCCGACCTGTCACTGGTTAGTGAAAGCTCCCTCAGTAGCGAAATGCAAGGGGCTGGACTGACCCAAACAAATCAAATACTGTTTTGCTCCTGATCCACCAATCAAAACGGAGTATTATCATTTCAACGCGAGTAGCACCTCCGCTTCCGAGTATAAAAACAAAACGCAGGCATGGAGGTAAGCGCTCACCCTGAGACGACACTTTGCAGAGTTTGTGCAATTTCTCTTGTTTCCTCTATCATTCAGATATTCATTGCTTTATAAACAGTATTTTTAAAGACTCACTCCTTCCTTAGTAATACCTTACTGCACTTGCAGTAGGTCTATTCGTAGCCTATTCTAAGGAGTAATTTGCTCCACAATCTTTTAGAAAAGCTCGTAGCCCCGAGAGCTAGCCTAGCTAGCTACCTTTTCCAACTACAGCTAGCCCTTTTCTCCTTAACACCTAGCCTACCTTTACATTTTTTGATCATCCACCGCAACAAATAAAACACCAGCACTTGAATACTATTTTGTGCTGTCCCTGTCTACATTGTGTACAGTTCGTTTGGTTAGGAATCATTGCCTAGCACAGCCTTATCCATTGTTCGTGTGCAAGTCGTTCACAACCACACATACAAGAACACGACGTTGAAATTAGAACTTTATTAACTTCATACGCTGTATCAGCAAACAAACACAACATGGACAAGTTTCTGATTCGTAAAAGTCAGAAAGAGAAGCCTGTGGACTTCTTTAAACATAAACGTGATGGCCTCCAGCAACAACGAACCACCATGTCCAAGCATAGCACTATCTCCAAGCAGTGTCTGGAGCATCTTATGTAGTTGCTCATAGAATTGCTAAGCTTGGCAAACCCCATACAATTGCCGAAACACTGATTTTGCCGGCCACGCAACACGTTTAGAATAATGATAGGTATTGTGCTGAGTTTAGCTCCTATGTCAAATTACACTGTATCACGCCGAATATCAGAAATCAGTTTGGGTCCTATTTCAAAGAGGACTACCGTTCATTCGCCTGAGTTCGGGATCCATTTCTCTGCTCAGCAGATGAGCTGTCACTAGACATGAAAGAGCAGCTGAAGAGTGACAGTAGACTTAAGCATCTCCCCTCTTTCGTCATTCTTTTTTTTGTAAAGATCACAAGAGGCCCATAATAATAACAGTATCCTAATGATAGCAATAATACCACTTATTATTATTATGATAATAATAATAATACAATAATAATAATTGGTCGATAATCATTAATTATAATAATACCTACTATTACTGATAATAATAATAACAATAATAAAAATAAATAGTTATAATAATTGTCTGTATGGGCCTAACAATAACAATAGCCTAACCTTGACATGTCAGGCCTATCAATAACAATACACTATCTATCTATCTATCTATATATGGTGGTGTAGTTGAGGGCGGTGGCGGCGGGCCGCGGGTGGATGGGGGGGCCCCAACTACCCCTAACCAGCTTTGGGGGGGCCCAGCTTGCAAAAGTTTGAGAACCCCTGATCTAGATGAATGAATTTCAAAATGTGAGATTAATTAATTAAAAAAAAAAAAAAAACGAAGGTCAGTTGTGTTTATGAGCACCGGCTTCTAGCTGTCGGCTCCGCTGCTTAAGAGTACAGCAGCGCATATTTTCAAGTGTAACCATTGAACGGATCCCGTTTAACTGCCACAAGAGTTGTCCATCTTGTAAGTTTAACTGCCACAAGAGTTGTTCATCTGGTAATAAAGATCTCAATGAGGAAACACGCTGTGTTTTTTCTATTTTCACTGCATTTTAATATAGCCTATAAATAGTGAATTTTAATATAAAAATATTAATGATTAATCGAAAATCGATCGTTAATTCTCCCGACGATCGATTAAGACAATTTAATCGAATGCCCATCCCTATTGTGTAGTGTTGCTTTAACCTTGATTTGTATTCATAGCATTTTCCTTTTATTGCTTTAAAGCCACTTATATTAAGCCAGTTAGCTCTACATTTAACAAAAGATGAATATGGCATTTATCTGTATGGTTTAAATGTACCTGGAATTCATATAGTACATATTCTATGTGTGTGTGTGTCTGTTTGTGTGTGAGTATGGGTGTGTGTGTGTGTGTCTGTCTGTCTGTTCATGTCAGTGGATGTTGGCTTGAGTGTTTCTGTATAGAGCTCGCTTTCAGACATCACTGAGCAGCACTATGAGATCATGCACACTGATATGATGACAAATAGTGTGAAGGCCTAGCTTTAATGCCAAGGGACAGCTGGGTAAATGGACATCCATCTGCCCTGATTAGGTTTACTCTCTCACGCTCAGTGCCAACTGCACCACCAGGCAAAAAAACATGTGATCTACCCCCCCCCCCCATCCTACCACACATACACACACACACACACACACACACACACACACACACATTTGTGCGCAGACAATATTTGGACATCAAGCCTAGCCTTGTAGTTTGGAAGGGATCAGTTTGTCCATTTGGCATATGGTTATGGATTTAGGTCACTGACTCCCGGCATCCATCAACACTATGCTGTCCCTGTAGAGGTGATAGAGCTCTTCACCTTCACTGTCACGTGACCTTTAGATGGGACCACCAACTGTAATTCACCCTGAGCTATGGAAAGCTAGAGAGGTCACGTTTATTTCTGATGATTGCTCATTTTTGTGACATCCTAGGTCTTTTGAGGACACGCTGTATAAAGTAGAGACACAGCCCAAGTCCACCGGCCCATAGGCTTGGGAATGCTAGGGAGTGCCTAGTAATTAGTCCTGGGAAGTGTGGTCCCATAAGCTGAACTGATGATGACAGACAGTGATGAGAAAAACAGCATGAGGATAAATATTTCAATAACGTAAAAATCAATATTCAAAAAAATCATTTGGGTGAAAGTGGGGATAAAAGGCCTGCTGAGACTAGTCTGGGCCTGACAGACCCAAACAGGACTGGTTACATCACCACCACCCTATATCGCTTCTGGCATTATAGTACATGCTTATTAGAGCTGATTGGTTATTTTCCTCCCAATATGGATGATTTTATTTTATTTTTAAGTAGGCAGAGCGGGCCTCATAGTGGACTTGGACAAACACAGACACACACTTGGCTTGTTCTGGGTGTCACTCATGTTGAATAAAACAGCTCTCTTCAGTAGTCTGGGGTAAGCAAATGATATCACACCTTTGGAAAGGAGAGAAGTATCTCATTCAGCATATTCAACCCTTTTTCTCACACTCACTAGGGTGCACTCCATAGGAGTGCTTTTGGTAGGTCTAAACCCCTGATCTGGCCCTGATCTGGCAGCTAGTGAAATGAGATATGATGAACACAATTAATTGGTGCTTGTATGCTTTTAATTGACATAATGAGCTTAGCCCACCTGTCATAACTCTGCTATGTTGTTACAGTTTTTACTCGTGTTTGTGAGTACACATTGTAGTCCTCTAATGTGCTCTATGATGTGCGTATAATCCAATAACGCACAGAGGCAGCCATAAACTATGCGATATGGAGCAATAACAGACATATCACGTTTACTTTTACACATCTAAATGCATTATCTACATTTTGCAGCATTTGCTTGTTACAAATAAGCTCCTCTCTGTTTGCTCTGCTCTCGCTAACATCCCTCCCCTGGAGACCGACTCCAACTCTTCACCTTTTTAGAATAACCGACTGCAGGGGCGTTAGTGTTCAGCACACAGCTGGAGCAGCTGCCCGTCCCACCGGCTGATTCATTCTTCCACATTACAAAGAGAGCGAGAGAGAGGAAGAGAGCGAGAGAGTGAAAGCGAGAGAGAGAGAGTGAGAGAGAGAGAGAGAGAGACTGAGACTGGTGCAGAGGGAGTGAGGAGAATGAAGAAGGGAGAACGAAGGGGGGAGCGGGGGAGGTAGGGGAGGGGATGGGATGGCTTGTGTGTGTGTGTGTGTGAGGGGGTTAGAGGAAAAAACAGTGAGCCTCTCTGTCCTGTGAGGGAGTTTCTGCAGTATTTGTCTGCAGCATGAAAGAGAGAGAGAGAGGGATGGAGGAGGAAAGGGTTGAGAGACGAGAGAGCCGGAGAGATAGAAAGAGAGAGACAGAGAGAGAGAGAGAGGGGGATGGAGGAGGAAAGGGTTGAGACGAGAGAGCCGGAGAGATAGAAAGAGAGAGGAACAGAGGGGTGGTGAAGGGGGAGAGGGAGTGGGGAGCGTTGTGCTTGGTGATGTTACTGTATACATGCAGACATGCTTTATTGCTACTGCGTATGTGTGTGTGTACGTGTGTGTGTATGTGTATGTGTGCCTGTATGTGTGCCTGTATGTGTGTGTGTATGTTTGTGTGTATAGGTGTGCCTGTATTTGTGGAGTACTGTTGTTGGAAACTGTCCCCATCTGACCTTGGCTGATTAATGATGGGTGGCAGAGCTGAAGGTTTATGAAAGAGAGAGGGGGAGGTGGAGGGAGGGAGGGAGGGAGGGAGGGAGAGAGAGAGGAAGAGAGAGAGAGAGAGAGAGAGAGAGATGAGCAATAAATAGACTAATGCCAGCTGAACATTAACAATAAGAAACAAAACTTAACATTCCAAGCCAGGGTGACATTCAGGAAGCCATCAAATAGAAATAGATTCTCTAGATAACTAAAGTCTAAATGCTTAATGCTTCTGTCCACCCTCTTCTGTTTGTCTCTCTGTAAGGTGTGTGGTACTGCCAGGCGCTGGAGATGATCACAGGAAAGATCCCTTACCTAGAGGCAGTGAACGGCAGCACCGTCCTGCTGCCCTGCAAGTATGCCAGCTGCGTGGGCATCAAGGACCTCTACTTCCGCTGGTCCTTCAATGACACCGACCCCGCCAACAAGGTTAGGACCTGTTTCCTTGTGTCCGCATCCATAACCCACGGCACCTCTGCGTCATCAGTGCGTTCCCTGAATCGGCGAGTCACAAACAAGACAATAGTTCCAACTGATTACAAATATTTCTCTCAGCTTCTTTGGGTATATGTTGATATGACACATAATGGTATGCAGTGGGGCTTAGATGTAAGACATTACAATGCACATTTTGAGTTTTTTTTTACATTTGATTATTGATTGTTTTGAGTGGGTAGTGTGAAGTCAGAGATTGTTAACAGGAAAGTGAATGGTCCATCCCCATGAGGAGTCACTCCTATGAGTAAGGCGTTTAAGTGTAAGACCTGCTGAAAGAAACTGCTAAAATCAATAAAAATAAAAAAATCAATGAAAGAAACTTGCAAATCAATAAAGCATCTGCAAAACTAATAAAGCAAAAAAAGGAAATTATATATAGAGAAAAATTGCACTCGCTCTCCGACATGCGCGCCATGTTATAATATCAAAGATGTTTAAACAAATGCCGCATGTATAGTTTTTAAATAAACTTTAAATGTACTTACAGCTAGTTGACGCTTGGATTAAGGATGAATTCACGGAGCCTGCTCACTTGACCATCTACAAAGATCGGGTAGAGTTTGTGGGGTCCACCAAGACCCAAAATGTCTCCATCTTGCTCTGGAACATCACCTTTGAGGACGGAGGGGTGTACACCTGCTATGGCAAAAACCCCAAAGAGAAGGGCAGATACCACAATTCCACTTTCACCCTGTCGGTGGTGGATGAACGTAAGTGGTTGGAGAGGGTCAAGAAAGGAAAAACAACACAATTATGTTTCTAACCTCAATATCCCTTTTAGGTTACCTGCTGTGTTTCATTTATTCAGAATTGATTCTGGCCACACTGTATCACAAGTGTCCTTAGGTACTACATACCTCTTACACACAACATTTTTACATTGCACACAATTTCTGAAACCTGTCACTCAAACTGCAAAACTCGACACCAAATTTGCAAAACTGTAAGCTAACTCTCAGCCTTTCACTCAATTCCTACTTTTTGCTAAACAATAGTTCAATTTCTAAGGCACTGCCCCTCAAAATGCAAGATATCCAACCCAGTAGGAGGTTGGGTATGGTCACACAGTTTTTGTGTTGACTAAATATATTTCAGTTTGCTGTAATTTACTTTTTTTTAGCAAACAATTTTGTATTCTGTACATTCTTGCATTGCAAAATGCAAAAGGTTCACTGTGTGTGTGTTACACTTTGGTCGACAGTGTTCTGGAATAAATAAATAAATAAATAATTACTGAAAGTTGTGAAAGTATTTGTGTGTTTTCAGGTGCATCTCAAAAAGTTAGAATATCGTGGAAAAGTTCATTTTTTTCCGTAATTTAATTCAAAAAGTGACTCCTTCATATATTCTAGAATCATTGCAGATAAAGTGGCATGTTTCGAGCCTTTTTTGTTTTAATCTGGATGACTACGGTTTACAGTTCATGGAAATCAAAAATCCAATATCTCAAAATATTAGAATAAAAAATGTAAAATACAGAAATGTTAGAATATAGAATATTGTTGAGAAGAGCTCTAAAACCTTTGGAATTAAATTACGGGAAAAAATGAACTTTTCCACAATATTCAATTTTTTGGAGATGCACCTGTATATATTCAGTCTATTGTTTTGATCTATGAAGTACACATTAACACTGTAACTGCAAAACGCTTTAGCAGAACAAAGACAGGAGTACTTTTGATTGATCATACTAGTGTGTAGTTAGTGATTAAAAAAGTCCAACCATATGAATGCTTGTGTTTGCCATCTGACACAAAAGTTAGAATTTGAAATTTTGATAGATAGATTTGGATTATTGAGTTTTGAATGCAGTGTTTCATTTCCAGGACAATTGTGGTTCAGTCTTCTTTCAGAAAACGTGTGTAAGCAATTGTAGAAAAAACTGTAATACTTAATTAAAGCAGTATAACGGAGGAATTGCTAATCGCTAATGAGATGCTAGCGGCTAAACCTAGCGAAACCTGTTGAAATGTGATTACTTTGACACTATGACAAACTAGTGAGTCAACAACTTTCCTAACACAGTCAAACATCAAGCAAGTGCAACACAAGACAAAGCCAGACGGCAAATAAGTTACTTACTAGTCCGGCAGAGAGTAGTACCCGGGCGGCTTCCAGAAACCCATATTGCGCACTAAGCACAGTAATATGCCTACGGACCCTGGTATGGCAATGGCACAGAGGCCATTCTCCATATTAAACGTCATTGTAGCGTCCCAGTTTTTTTAAGCTGTTATTTTAAGGTAAAATTGCTAATCCTAACCCTAACCCTGAAGTGCAATTGCTACATACTGTTACTTTAATACAACGTACTTTGAACGTTAGTAAGTGTTTTTACAAGAGGGATATGGGGTTAGGTTTAAAGCTTAGTCTAGTAATATATTTTTAATATGTATCTTACTTTCTTGTGAAGCACACAGCATAATTTAGTATTTATATAGTATACCAGTATTTATATACAATACTATTTGTAAGTTCACTATAATAAGGAATCGACATTAAGTTGAACCTCAATTATTTTACTCCTTGAATTACCACTCAGTGTTCTTCACTTTATGTCACACTTCTCTTTATTTCCCTTCTGTCTAATATCTCTCTTTTCTCCTTGAAGGCTGAACTTAACCATAGTGTGTGTACACGCATTGTCAATTTTTAATTATTTTGCTTTCTGTTCTGCTTGTCCCTTCCTACAGTGAGGGTGGTGGATAACACTCTGACCATCCTCATTGCCTCTTGTGTGGGTGGCACCATCGCCTCGCTCATGGGCTTCGTTTTGATAAAGAACTTCATTATCTTCGTGATCTCAAAAGTGCAGGAGAGAAAGTAAGTAAACATACAGAAAAACACAACAGAGCAGCGCACAAGAACACACTCAAGCCCAGTTCAGAATTCAGGTGAAATGAATGAACACACACACACTGTGTGGACTGGTATGGGATGACACTGAGTAGGCGTGTTTGTGATGAGTCACCTATTCCCGTCACGGAGCTCTCACAAGATAGCTGGCGGTCTTTCAAAAGGACTTGGGTCTGCTGGGGCTCTTGAGGCATACGCTGGATGAATACTGTGATTTTATGTGGTGTGGGGGTATTTACACACTCAGTGATAAGTTTACTTATAATAATATACAAATAATGAAACAAAATGTTGACAGATTGTATAATGATACAAAGAATATGTTATTCCAGGTTATTTGAAGATAACTCGTATGCCCTTCCCTGTTTTTGTTCTCTCTCTCTCTCTCTCTCTCTCTCTCAGTAAAGAGTGTCTTGTGACGTCTTCGGGGATCGACAACACAGAAAATGGCCTCTCAGGATCCAAATCGACACCCAAACCCACACCAAAGAAAGCACCAAAGAAAGCATGAGAGCCTGCATGTATGTAGATCCCAATACAAAAACAGCAAAACAGAACAACAGTAAAACAAAACAAAACAAAAACAAGCCAAACCCTCCCATTTCACTCGTACCTCTGCAGAACGAGGCTATACGCAGGAGAGAGATGAGATGAGATGAGATGGAGAAGCACTTCCACCTCCACTGGACTGCTTCATGCTCTCCTGTCCCCTGCTCACCTTCACTAATCTAAGCACCAACACTAACCCCCTCACTGCTGAGCGCAGAGCAATAGGCTAAAACCACCATCTCCATTCATTTCCATTGTTTTGTCCAATAGTCTCTCGTGTTGAACAATCTAGCTGCTTCTTTCTGCTGCGACGTATATGTTTGGAAAACTTCTCTTAGTGCAACATGTCATTATTATTTTTCTTTTTCCACTGATCCTTATCCTTTCGACTGCACTAGTTCAAAAGGAAAAGGGATGCCAGCTGTGGCTCTGGCTCTAATTCTGCCACGCTCATTTTAGCAGATGCAGATGCAGCTAAGACACTTCATGCTTCTCTCTCAGGTGTATGAATCAATGCGGAGGGAATTATTCATTTATGCATATATTTCTATATGCACTTGTGTGATCAAATGGTATACAGAACCACGCGGGACTGTTTTTCTTATGGTCAAGTAAAAAAAGGTAATATAGTATATATTTATTTTATAAAAACTATGCTTGGACAGGGATAAATGTAAGCTATACATTGTTTTGTTTTTTTCCTGGGTTGGATTGGGAGCATACCCTTCTCTCTCTCTCTCTCTCTCTCTCTATTTTCCTCACGCCATCCCTGCACTTTGAAAGTCAGCACTGAAAGTCATTGAGCTACTTTTATTTTCCCTTAGCTCAGCTCTTACCGTGATGTATCCTCCTGGGGTACTGCAGGCTTGTCCGGTCTGGCGTGGATCTGGCCCAGGTCTGGCCCAGATCCCCCCCCCACAGGCTGCTGACTGGACAGACTGTGGCTGGAGCTTTGGCCAGTTTCAGCCACGTTAAGGGGCTGCCTTCCCTCAGTCTGTGCAGGAACACTTGGCTAGAGGAATCTGGTTAATGAGATGCCCAAAATAGTCAACATGAGGAGAAAGACCTGCCCTCAGTGTGGTAGATGCAATAAACAGCTGATATTCCCTTTCCCGTAGAGCCTATTTTCAGCAATATAAAGATGTAATGCAATCCTGTACCCTTGATGTAGATAATGCACTTGCAATGCAATTGCCAAGGTTACCACAGTGATGTACCGTTAAGAAACAGAGGGTGCATCAGTGAGCCTAAACTCCTTCCTTTTCCTATATGTTACATGCACAATGTGTCACACCCATTCAGTTCTTCTCTTCAGTCACCTGTGATGCTGAAAAGGGGACTGAGAGGAAATTCAAGAAGGCCCCTGCTTCAGGTCCAGCCCAGGAACATTTTAGATTTTTATGTTTTGCTTGGGATAACAAAAAAAACACAGGTGCCTGTAAGCGCTTCTATCACCACCTGCTGGTGGAAAGGACTAAGTAATTCAAACCAATATCATGCAAAGCATAAATGCTGCAAAAAGAAACAAAAACAACATGTTTAAAAAGGAGGAAAAAAGCTGCAAAAAAAAAAGATCCAATATTTCACGCAGATGAATGAAACTGACAATCCTTAGAGACCCATGCTCCTTGATAAAATGAATGAATCTCTTAAAAGCTACAGTTAACCAATGTATTTTAGCATGTTCTAAAGGCCAGATTTATAGAAACACAAAGCTCTTAACAGTACAAATATACTTGATGTTTTTTTACTTGAAACCCAGAATGAACCATGTATAACCAGTCACGTATTTACAGGTTGGTTCAAACTCTTTACGTGAAAGTAGTTCATGCTTTCCAGTCATGCTTTACATTGTGAGCGTGCGTGTATAGGTTTGTGCATCCGTGTGTGCGTGTGTGTGATTGTGTGTGCGAGTGTGTATGTGCGTGCGTATGTCTACCTAAGGCTTACGTTGAGTAGGGTCAGAGTGTCTGCTCCAGATCATTTTGGACTGTATGTAAGTGCTGTAAAAGTGGGATCTGAGCCGCGGTTCTCACTGTAACTAACAACTGCTCTGAGAAGCATAGAAACAGTCCTGTACCCCAGGAGTATTGTGTCAAAACCCACTGATAATAGCTGGGAGTCCAATGCTCTGTTCTGATCCTGCAAAGTCATACTCATAGTAGGTCTTTACTGAGAGCTTGAAATGATGAATGTACACACATACGTACACTCACATCCATCGCGCTCACCCACCCACACACACACACACACACACACACACACACACACACACACACACACACACACACACATATTTCTGTTTCTAGCTACATTTATGCAACTGCTCCAACTTACTGCTGAATAATTTCCTACAAATGTCAAATAATGGCAATAAAACATACTGTGCATTTGCATTAGAAAAGAAAATGAAGTGATGAGGACTATGAAGGAAATAATTAGGAGTAATTTGGATAAACAGATGAATGACAATGTCTCATGAATGGGACTAAAATTTCCTGCTACATTATATTTTAATTTTAACTTCTAATCTTTGAAATATGTGAAGTGAGATGTGTCATTCCAAGAAGGTTAGCAGCTTTCAGGTCTCCACAGAACCTCCACAGAACATATAAGGAATACTTACCCCATTATCTTAAGACATATGGTGAAAATTATGCCCTGTCTTGCCATACTCAAGTCCCAGGTAACTATGAGGAGATTGAGGAAAGTGCAGAAGAAATTGAAGGACAAGGCAGTTGTCAAAGAGACCTCCTTGTCCATGCTGAAATAGCTATGTGAGACGTACAAAAATGTCTGCTGACACTTTTGACTCATCATCTGGTAGGGATGACAGGTGAAGTTGGGTGTTATCTATATAGCAATAATAGAAAGCTGATGATTGCATTCAGGGAGATGGTGAATATTGACAAAAATCTGGACTAAGTACCAAACCTTGGGGCACTTTCTTGGACTGACAATATTGCTTAGATACTTGTCCCACCATTACACACCGAGAGTTGGACTCAATCCGACAAAGAGCAGTTTCTAATATCCCACTTAAGAGAGGCTGGATAGCAGAGCTTTCTATCTAGAGGGTTTCCATGGCCAATAATGAGGCATTTTTTGAATGGCTCATAAAACTAAACTAGTGGAGTAGATGAGTGGAGGGTTGAATTATTAGAATAGAGCGTCTATAGAGTTACTAATCAGGGAACACATGGAGAAGAGTTCATTCAAGCTGTCATATCTCACTTCTGGTTTGTTACCTCTCATATAACAGAGAAATGTCCACTGGAGTTAAATGAAGATACTTGTAGTCAACTTAATTTACCCCTGTGGTCTGATCATCCTTTTCATTTGATATATAAAGTGAATATATCGCTAACTACTCGACCACTCACTCCACACCATACACACAATATACCTCCTCTGTCAGCTCTTATTGACTGGACTGCAATAGTGAAAAGTGTGTACTTTGAGTGCTCTGTGTGGAAGGCCTTTTAGGAATTGGGAATTAGTGCAGCATACTATTGTGTTTGACTAGTGACACGATGGTAGTTGGTGGTTGCACTAGATGGCACTTTAGAGTTATTGGCTTCTGGGGTATTTGTATCGATAGGACTTTGACCTGTCCATCCTTAGATGTCATATGCAGAGGAGGAAAAAAAGCCATATTTACTTTAGGGGAGAGTTACTTACATCTTAAAACTAGAACTGGATATGTTCTGTAACTTGATATACAGAGAGAGAGAGGGAGGGAGGGGCTATGCGGTTTTGTGTTATGATTCTGTTTCTGTGAGTAACTCAACAGAGAACACAGCATCAAAAAGTCCTCCCCATTAACTTTATTTCAGGGTTTTAGGGTTCCTAAGCATTTCTGATGAAGGATCTGGGCCTTCATAAATATAAAAAAGAATAGAAAAGAATATTTAGGTGAAAATTCAAATTTACATTCATTGTACTGGCTTACCTTGACGATTATGGGTATATATGGGGGGTACGTTTTGTTAAGCTTTGCCGTTCATCTACAAATAACAGAAACGTACTCCAGTCCAGTCCATGTATTTGACAAGATAATAATTTAGTGTTCTTAAACCATGTAAAGTATTCTAAAATAGGTGTATCTGTGTCATTTCTGGCACTGTGGGACAAACTGCTTTTTATTGAGATTAATAAAACCACACTGATTTGCTGAATAGCTAATGTATGCATGATGGCAGCCCTATTGACTAACCCAAACTAATTTGATAATCCCACCTTCTTGTTTCTGTACACTGGAAGATGATATGCAAGCTGTACTTCATGCCAATAATACAGCAAAGCAAGATGAGTCAAGGCAGGTGTCTGGTTGTCATGGCAACACATTTCCATATGCTTTCTGGATGTCAGTAAAGTTCTATTTTTCATCACTAACGTTAGCCTCATCATTACTGCAGTTCAGACTTTGAATTCATTGAATTAGCCATGAATCATTTTGAATTAAAAAATGATACATTTGGTGTTTTAGATTTAAGGCCAGACCTGAGGTAACTGTAGCTTGCAGGGGAGACTGTATAAAGCCTGTGGCTCCGTTGGATTTGCTACTGCTAGTTAGCTACCTCTCTGCTTTGGAGCGCATCCACCAAGGGGCTTCTCTCCTGAGCTCTTCATACTGTGATTCTGTAGCAATAATGTTGGGAAGTTGAGTTGTTAACCAGAGGTGTGAATGGAAGGCATTGTGACCGACAGAGTTAGTTGCAGGGGCAGGAAGAGAGAGCAAATGAGTGAGTCATTTTACCTCAGTGTGGACAGTTTAACAGAATACTCCTTGAGGATTAAGAATTTAAAGAGTGATTGGTACTGTGTGCATTGTTGAAATAATCCTTGGTGGAGACTAGTCTTTTTCCACTTTTTGATTCTCAAGTTTAGAAATGCTCACATTTTTGGAAACGTTCATACTTAAAGGTGTTTATCATACCAATATTAGGGTCTTATTTCTGTACGAGTGTGTGTTCCTATAAGCAGGGAAACTCCAGTCAGCTGTAGAGATTCTTCAATTTCTTTTGCATCAGTCTCTTGCATCTGTATTTAATAGTTTGCACAAGTCAGAGCTTTTTGTACTGGGTGGAATTGACCAGGCTGATACACAAGGAGGAAATTACAGCAGAATGTTGACTTCCTGAACCCAGCAACTTCCCTGTGATGAGCTACTACAAACAATATAAAGATCATTGGCTGAATAAACCACATTTATGAGCAGAAGCACTCAAGACTTATTCTGTTATCCACTGTAGGTACTTTTAGAGAACTTGACACATTGTGTCTCCTCATGAGCAAAACAAGAATGGTAAACATATAAAATGGTTGCCAGCAATACTGAATGCCGTTAATTGTAACATGATGAATGGTAAGGCCCACTTTATCAGGGCATGGTTCATGTCTTGCTTGTGTTGATTGTTCACTTGTGTGTGACCGTATGAAAGTGTAATGTGATGCAAATTATCTGCTGGTTGGCCAAATCTTGAGTTGAATGTCCATGATATTCTATTGCACTTTAGACAACAGAATGTTCTCAAATTTAACAGTGTTGTAACATGTCTGTGGAAGCTGCTGTTGCCGAATTTCTCGACCAGAAATACAGTAGATATATTTTACCAAACTGTGAAAATACACGTAGTGGGGACACCATAACATCCATGTAGTTTATCATTGTATCACTGTACTTCAAGGTGGAATTGAATGTGTTTTGAAATGTCAAGTGTTCAAAAATGGAAATGGTTTCTTAAAAGCTTTGTAGTGACCCAGACAGTATAAAATGGAAAAGAGAGAGAGAGCAAATATCATTTTCAATCCTTTCATCCCTCTCTGTGCAATACAAGGATCATAGCTCTATGATGCATTTCAGAGACTGATGTCCTTTGTCTGTAAATTCATTTCACTGCTGACCAAGGGTTCATAGGACGATTATAAGCATGCTCCCCTCAGCCTTTCCTGGATTAGCACACAGGCCTGATTGTTTAAACGTTATTCATTCAGAGCTGCACCGGGTCTACCCTTCCAACCAAAGGGAATGAATAGCTTATCAAGTGCAGTGTTACAAAGATTCCTCTAGAATGACTCAGGAGAATAATGCTGTGAGACCTAAATGTGGCCTTCAAAGCATTCTTCTGACTGTGGCACTTTATTAGACAGGCTGATTAACCTGAGCTAAAGACCCCAAACGTTTCTTGTTCTGTTCCATTTGTGACCTCTAATTGAAGATAAAAGGACACAGTATGGAAGCTGATAAAAAGACACTATCCGGCTAAACTGCTTGCAAGAACCCTAAAACATCTACTGCTTGACTAAAAATGAATAGTTAACAGGGAGGAGGCCATTTGAGCACTGTTTACTTTTCTACCTCCTGGGTAAATCTCCAGTGTGTTCCCACTTCTACATTCAGATCCTCAGTCTCCCATTCCAAACTTGATCTTACTCTGTCCCAAACTCTGACCCCTTGGTCCCATAACATGAATGGGCATCCATGTGTTTTTTTTTTTTTTTTTGCATTCAAACACAGCCATGCATAACAATTATATTTTCTTTATTACAAAAAGCTTAAGAAATAAAGTTTTGGATAAAATATGAAGGTGGTGTCATTGATTTTTCATTGATTGTGTGGCATTCTAATAGACGGTTACCCCAAGCCTCTCAAAATACTGACCATCAACAAGTGAAAAGATGCACAGGTTTAAAACATTTTAAAAGTGTGTGTGTGCAAAGACAGTCTGTACACGAAACACTTACTTTCAGATGATTAACTAGATGAAAATGGGATAACGGCACACTCAATAACTGCATCACTACACAAGTGAGATATACACCAATTGAACACCAACATTTGGCCAGGACATTTGGAAATGACCGTTTTCGTAGCATAATGACAGTGGCATTCGTTTCAGCTTTGGATAGGATCACCTGGTGCTTCCAAGGAAAGACCACTTATCGTGTGTCAATAATTCTGAAAAAGACCAGGAACAAAAATGCACATCATTATGGGACATTCTGCATTCTTAGTTTTTACAGGCTGGGCTACTAACAATGTGACACTCATGCTTCACACACAAACCCCACTGAACTGAGCTGATGCAGGGTACCACCCTCACCAGAGCCTCTTACCTGGATGACTGTATGAATCCACTCAAGCACTGTGCTGATGTTGGTGTAGATCCCTGGATAATTAGTGCGGGCACACCCCATTCCACTGCTCACCACGCCAATCAGCTGCCAGTGGGAGGTCAGGTACACCAGAGGACCCCCACTATCACCCTTAGAGACAGCAGAATTGAATTAAAAGGCTGGAATTAGAAGTGGAACAGCAGAATGGAATTATGTTGAATGCCAGTGTTGGCTTGACAACTTTTGAGAACAGAGTTAGAACTTTTGCAGAAGTCCACTGTTGCCCTGGCAATGGAAGGGAACTCAATTAGCGCTTGGTATGCTGGCCACAACAAATGCAACAGCGATATTCTTCAATTAAAAAAAAGCCAAGCACTGACAAAAGCATCTGATATAGTATAACTGTGTGTATGGAAGTTAAAGTGTCAACATGAAACCAAAACCAAGGCAAACATGCAGGGAGTGACCGAGGAGTGCATGATTGTCAGACAAAAAAAAGATTACAATTAGTCATTAAGGGCACCTAACAATTTGTCTGACAGAAGAAAGAGCCATACCTGGCAAGAATCCACCCCACCCTCAATATACCCAGCGCAAAGCATTCTGGGAGTGATGGAGTTGCTGTAGCTGGAGGGTCGGGTGCAGACCTGCCTGTCAATCAGAGGAACTGTGGCCTTCTGCAAGACTGAGGCTAGCTGACCTAACAGGAGAGAAGAAAATGGACTACTTTGGTAAAAAATAAAACGCAAAGGGGTTCAAAAGAATATAGAGAAACTTCTCAAACTCACCTTAGATGCCCTCTTCTGGAAGCAATAAATATACACTGAGCAAGTGGATATGCCATGACTGCCTTTTGCCTTAGTCTTGAGGATTTCCACAAAGACAGACCAGCACTACTTAGCTTGAACTCTTATCAGGGCTTTGTCTCTCCCCTAACACATTGTGGTTTCAGGGGACAATGGAAACCACTATCTTCTCAGGTTTAAGAAATAAAGACTATGAAAGATTTTCAGGATTTACGGCATTTTTGTGGATGGATTCTTAGACTTTGACAGTCACCTCCAGGCTCTAAGCAGGTCCTAGCACATTTGAACTCCTGCACCAAACTGGCCATTGGTAACTCCAAAATTGCTTTTCCATACAAAGTTACAGTACTTGGACACGGTGGCACCCCAAGCCATTTATTAACTGCCTTATTCATGACTCAAATTTCTCCACCTCTGAAATAGCAACTTCATACACAGTCAAAGGCCACATTATGCAAAAGCCCAAACTGCAAGCACCACAATTTCAGTTTATCAGGCAAGAAGGTCTTATCAATAGTACCGATAGCCTTAACAATGAATTCTCTAAGCTCTTAAACTCTTAATCTACACAAATGCATTGACAAGGTACTTGGTAGGGGTCAGTTTGGTTGAGAGGAAGTTTGTTATTGATCCAGCAACCAAAGGATCGTGTGTCGGAGGAAGGGGAGAGGTCCTGTTCGTACCGTTCTCCTGAAGTAGACCCCAGCCGGTCACCACTAGTTGTTCTCCAGTCTTTAAGGGCAGATGGTATGGAGGCAAACACACTGGACGAACAGAGTCTGGGGGGGCGGGGGGGGTTGAGTGGGAAGAATGAATAATTAATTCATAGGAAATAGAAAATAAGGGGTTGCTGTTGTGGAGCGTTTTGTTTATATTTTGACCAAGTAATACTGCTGCAAAGCCCTCATGTGTAAATAATTTATCTAACATGTAAGGCACGAAACACTAGGAATCTTAACAATGATCATTGCAGATTTCTGATTCTTTGGCCAGAGAGGTCATAAAGTCAACTTATCAGAGGACCTATCTATGATGTCTTCACAACAAAGGACTTGCATTGTATACTGTGGCAACAACCATCAAATAGGCATCACCACGTGTTGTGAATGAGAAACCGGTTCCCGCATTGTGTATGCATCCACAGTCACCTAGCTACAGAACTGACCCGTCATTGTTTATGGTTGTCAATACCAATTTGGATTTCTATCTTGAAACCAAGCCAAGTTTACCGCTTATTGTAACGATTAAACTGTTTACTCATTCAGAAATCATACAATTCCTCTTTTGGCATGCCTTTACTTTATTTACTATCTAGCCAAATGTTGCATAGAACACAGTAATGTTACAGCTAACCGAATTTAGTGTCAGATGAGTTGGTCTACCGTAAAAAAACTGGTCTCGTGATATTTACCACTCTACTGCATATTCCTGTTCCATATGTCAAACAAGCCTTCTAGTGTAATCATTCCCGTTGTTCGTAATTGTGACCGCCTTAAACAGATGCGCCGATGGATGCGATCAAGCCACAATTTTATCACAAGCTCTGAGATACATATCAACAATCTACCTTTTACACACACAATACTAAGTGCATGCAAACATGTCAGTAGTTTTAGAACAGGAGAGTGTTCAATGTAATCCTGCAAAATACCTGTAGAGAGCAACATTCAAATATGAGCACAGACAAAAGGTGCCTCTGTAATGGTACACTCCACAGTGGACCTATGAGGACAGAGAAGTCCCTCTACCCACCTCCAGTTGTCACAGGTTTGGAGAGCTGCATCAAAGCAATGTCATAGTCATTCAGTGTGTGTTTGTAGCTTCTGTGAATGATGATCTTCTCAACGGAAATGCCCCCAGATGACCCCATTATTGTCTTGCCCAACACGACGCGCCAGTGGTCCACCGCCTTTGTTCGGCTGTGTGAGTACATAAGTTGGTATCAAGGCGTTTATATCAGATAGAGATTGCGAAGTTAATAAGGTAGAGACTTTAGTGTAAAACCAGCTAGCTAACTAGCTAACAGTCAACATACCTGCCTTACAAACATCAATAACAGCACAGGTGGCACTGATAAAAGCTAGCTAGCGTGCTAAATGGTGTATTTTGGTGATGCATTTGGCGTAGCCAATCGTGAATAGCCTTGGTGTTGAGTGGCACTGACAGGGGTTTTTCCTCCCTCCTTCAAGTGACCATATACCATCAAAATGAAATTGAATCATGTGTTCGAACTGGTTAAATATCGATTGTCTCTTCGTGTGTAGTACCTTGTAAAGCAGTGTGCTGCAGTAAGGACCCATCTGAGGGAGATTAGGGAGCCCCCACACCTGTGCTGCTCCATCCACTGCAGGCTGGCCTGCCAGGGCCACTCCTCGACGAAGGTGTCACTGCCGCCCACAATCCGGTCCTCGCCCAGCGCAAACCCGCAGTCTGGAGGGGCCAGAATCAAAAACACCTTCATACCATACACATGCATGCCACAAGATGAGACAAACACTCTAAGCCCAAATTCACTCAAACATAAGTTTCCTGAAGGAACAAGCAGCACACACACACACACACACACAACATTACCTGAACAGGACAGTGAGATGACAGAGCCAGAGGAGCAAGACTCCCTGAGGGAGGAGAAAGGAAGAAGAGAGAGGGCCAAGGTCAAAAGGTCAGATCATGAGGGTAAGATGGAAATCAGCCGTCTACTGGCACACTACAGTTCACTGATCATACAGTTCTGAACATAGGCCTCATTATCAGGGCTGAAATATTTAACTGTACAATCTTCTGTGGCCCTTACAAACATAAGAGCGCCACAGATGAAAGGATCCATGTGTAGCAAATATGTATTCAAAGTCATACATTTGTGTATCCAACCGCAGTGTGCTACATTGGGTGCATTTGACATTTTTCAGAAAGGGACTGTGGACATTGCCGTCCTTATCAGGGTATGTGGACATTGTGAGTCAGTCTCAAAACAATTCAATCTGTCATATTCCTTGCAGTACAGTGTGTGTGTGTGTGAAGGTGTTTTCTTCTTGACTGTTGGTCTTCTCTGCTTTGTCTTACTGTGGCATGACACCTGCGTAAACATGAGCCTCATGTGGTCCTTGTTGAGCCTGAACCCCACTGAAGGACATGGGCAGCTGAGAGGGCAGACTGTGCACAGGGACCCACACACTGCGGGGACTCCTACAGGAGACAGAGAGGCATGGCCATTTCAGAGGAGTCTTGCGTGACTACTTCTTTGGACAAACAGAGCCGCAGTATATTAGATCCAATATATTTATTCTACTTATTTGCTTGCATGGTATTATGGTCAATTAATTGCTAGGAGTTGTATAGATGCTGAGTGCCAAAAGGCAGATGTCCAAGTTCTTTAGAAGGAATGTAGACATCAACTTTGGAGAGTGACATTCTTAAATTATTAATGATGGTCTCCATTCTGCTTAAGGTGCATTTTACTGTAACCCTGATCAAAAATAACCATAACAATGAGACACCATGATATCTTTCAATGCAAACCATGCAGATCAATACTTAATATACACATATTGAATTCATTTGTTGGATTATGGCTAAAACCAGTCTTACTCAGGACCAGCACTTAAAATGTCAGAAGAAAGACAGTTTCTGTACAACCCTGGCACTGGACTAACGTGTTGGGCACCTTGACAGCTAATTCATAAAATACCCCATGTAATCATATAAATGGTCTCAGTTAAAAATGTTGCATCTTGCGGTCAGAGAGAAAGGTCCTAAACAGCAAAGGCAATGGTGTCTGAGTCTTGGTGCTGTGTGTATTAATAGAATCTCACTTACTCCGTGTACCCTAGTTGCTGGCAGGTGCTCTGGGTGTGGTGCCCCCTCCAGTTCTCAGCGCACACATAACTCCAGCGGCTCCCAACCGTGTGCACCTGCAGCACCAAACGATCACTCACAAGACGCACTGCACACACAGGAGAGAGAGAGAGAGAGAGAGAGAGAGAGAATGTTGTAGTTAGACATTCAGAGGGAACCATAGAGATGTCTGGTCTACTTAAACTTCACTTATATTTAAACTATTTGCTTTGGTGGACTTTGGAGGACATGTATGTACTACCTGGGAAGGTGGTGTTGCTGGTGGTGTTGGACACACAGTGGTGAATGCATGCAAACTACCTGGGAAGGTGGTGTTGCTGGTGGTGTTGGTGTTGGACACACAGTTGCTCTCGTCCTCTCCGTATCGGCAGTCGGCTCTCCCATCACACGCGGCCAACATGGGGACGAACCCCAGAGAGCGATGGCAGAAGTAATACTTCTCGGAGATCAATCGCTCAAAAACTATAAACAGAGAGAAAGAGATGTAAATCATAGACAAATAGTACATGATCACATTGTCAAAGTGTTTCAGAGCCATGGTACAGTGCAGGTCAATCCATTCGCACTGTGCAGAGCTTGGAAGTTGCCCCATCGCCCACCCCCCTTACAAGATTACAGGTTCCTGATCTTCAGAGTTTATAATATAGTAGTGCCATTTCTGGAGTACTGGAGTACTGAGAAGTTTACTTGAGATGGGGTACAAATAAAGTAGGGGGAAATAGATGGGAAAATAGGGCTAAAAGAGGTTTAATCCCTAAAAAGGGGAGGATACCAAACATTTGTAATTTGGGGGGGGGGAGAATTAAGAAAGATTTCAAAGGCAATATATGAAGCTCTCGATTAAGATGGGGCATCGGAAGTACAGAAAATACAAGAGAAAGAAACGATAGAAAGAGAGGGATAGAGAAAGGGGGAAATGAGAGGGGTTTTGAAGTGAGGATGTGGAAATAAACTGAAGAGCTTACAGAAGTACCCTCCCACCACCAGAGCTCCGAGGACGAGCAGGATGCACAACATGATCCCGAGACCCAGCTTCGCCTTCGACCTCCGCTGGCCCTCACGGAACGTCATCATCTTCCTGTGGCCTGTACACATCCTTTGACTGTGTGTGTGCTTAGAAAATAGTATTTTTAGTGTGTGTGGCCAACTACAAGAGTACAGAATAACACACTTCCTTTTCCAATGTCCATCATGATGCACGAACTTCAGCATAACCCTTGTGTTGTCTCAAGGGTGAAAAATGACCCGCCGCCACTATGCTTAACAGCAGAGAAAACCCCCGTAAATGGTCTTTTTGAAATGTGATTACTTTTCCTAGAGTGAACAAGTGAGGTTGTTTGACATACAAAATAGATTTGGGGTTTAAAATGTAGTTAAGCTGCTTTATTTTAGGGGCCTACTGAAGGCGGAATGTTAAGAGAACATGATTAATGTGAGCATTTCCTACATTGTGTTTAGGCAGTCAATTATGATTCATGACAAAGCAGTCAAGTTAACACACGTTAATCTCACCTTTGTACACACTTCTTCTTCTGTGTTTTTCCCCGTGTTTGTGAACTTGTCTTTGTTGCGGTGAAGGAGTGTGAACTTGTGTTTGAGGATCAGTGAGAAACTCCAGGATGATTGCCTCTTTGCTTAGTTTGCAGCCCAGGTGATCTTAACGAGCCTTGATTGGGGATTTGTTGCCATTCCTGCCCACTCAATAAGAGTTTAACTGAAATGCGCTGTTTAACAGAACTATACTTTTGATTCAACGCTCTAAAAATGGTTTAACTGTAGGAAATTATTGAAGTGATAAGTGTTCACATTTCTTTCTAAAAATATGTTTAGAACTCTGGTGTGTGGCTTTTTGAAAACTCCTTCAAATGAGGCCAGAAATGTCTGATTTGAATCCATGACATTAGCAGGAAATAGGGTCAGAGTTATCTTTCTTCTTTACCTGGGAAGCAGGATGTATGAAGTCTGTATGGGGAAAGCCCTCAAATTTGGTTAAATATATTCTAGATTCTACAGATGTGTGAATACCTACAATATCTGTTACTCAATACCAAACCATAAAAACACCTACAATGTACACCTAAAGAAATACATCTACAAAACATGCATATTTGGACAAATCATATAATCATGTTTAATGATTTGAATGCTTTTTGCAATATAGAGTCTTTTACAGAGTCGAAAAGAACTGTTATTGAACAACCAGTATGCCTTTGAAAAAGATTTTTGCCTTTAGATTTCAAGCACACATAGACATGTACTATTCACGAATACTAATTGCACTTTGAAGAGGAAAAAAATACTTACACAATTTTCCACACTTTCCTTCAGTAAATACAAGCAGTTCAGATGACTCATGCTCAGTCTTACACATTGCTGATGTCGTACTTGTGACATGAAGCACCAAACTGAATAATAATCCTGTGTGACGTTGAACGCTTGAGTCAAAGGCAAAGAACGACACAAGGTATATTTAGCTCATTCTTTCAGCTGACAGGTATGTAATGTATTGAATTTAACGGGAATCAAAAACACTTTTGAATGGAAAAGGGCTGTAAATGGTTTGCCTTCACATTTCTGTCTCATGTCCTTGCAATTGGTTTCACGCAAAACGTCCCTTGCAACCACCATTGCATTCTCTACAGCCCATCATTAGTAGCTGACTATAGCTCCATAGAGAACAGGTTTGTCACAAAGCTTTTGTGTGCTCAGGGACTGTGTGGCTTTTTCCTGTGACTGGAAAGAAACCCTTTTGGTCAACCGTGCTTATAAAAGTCCCAGGAGTTGTTTGTCATCCATTTGTGGTTTGTGTGCTTATCAAACTGTGGAGACACAAGTGTGTGTGTGTGTGTGTGTGTGTGTGTGTGTGTGTGTGTGTGTGTGTGTGTGTGTGTGTGTGTGTGTGTGTGTGTGTGTGTGTGTGTGTGTGTGTGTGTGTGTGTGTATTTGTGTGTGTGTGTGTGTGTGTGTGTGTATGTGTAATGTGTCTAGGTCACCACGTGCTGCCTTGTGAAACCTGTCCGGTAAGAGAGAAAGGGAAGGACAAAGTAGGAGAGAGAGGGAGGGTAAGAGAAGGATCATTTTTTACCTGTTGGACAGGTCCACTGACGTTTTTTAAGTAGGAGTAGGACTAAGAGCTAAAGCAGCACTACTGAGCTCCTATCACCCAACAGCATCCTATGGCAGATTATCCGGTTGGTATCTCTCACTAAAAACTTAGCTTTTTATTTTTTAATATACTGGTTATAGGTTAACTGAAAGGTTAACAGAGTCCAACTTATGGTCTATTCTGCTTGTTAGTATTTCTGTAGGAGTGCTTGTGAGCTTTGTTCAACATAGAACATGTCACTTTTGTGAAAAGCAAAAATGGGTTTTTAGGAAAAGGGAGAAACCATTGAGGTTACAATGTCTGTGTGACATGTTACACATTATGTTACACATTCGTTTTGACCTGAACACTTGTTTCATTAATGATGCTGTTGTTCGCTAGACTGAGCTGTAGCTATAACAATGTTGGATGTCATGTGCTGGATATTGTCTTGTTATGTCGGCCATTTGAACCTATGTACACATCTCACAGGTGTGTACAGCCACCCGTTATGGTGCTTGTATGATAACATTGTATACTGCTTTTCTGGTTGTTTGACGTTGAATGGCACAGAAAAGCATAACCACTTGACAGACAGAGACAGTCTATGTCATGAAGTCAAGAAAATGTCAGATTTGAGCTTTGAGACCTTACATTTCACTATGTGACTCATCTCACTAGAGAAGGTGCGGAGAGAGGAAGAGGAAGAGGAAGAGCATGGTTTCCAAACATACCCACCTTTGTAGTCACAGGCAGGTGTGTCACAGTGTCATCTTTTTTGAAACATTTGGATAAACAAACAATAAACAAACGTTGCACCAACCTAAATTAAGGGTAGAGGAAATAGAGTGTCATAGAAAGTTTTTATGATTTTGTGGAACAAAATAAAGAACTTTATTGTTATTCAGTCACGTCAGTAGTGAAACACTTCCACACTTCTTGCCACATTTCTTTATGCAAACATGAGCTCAAATGATTTACATTTCATTTGGTTTGTGTCCTCTATTGAAATGGAAAAAAGGTCTATTGGGAACCCTCGGATTGTTGGGGGATATTTTTGAGGGGGTTATTCGGGTTTATGTTCAACTTTCCACTGAGAACCTGTTAATGTACTAGATCATTTTCAGCAATAGCATGTATATACTTTTCACATTTAGCAGACACATTTTTCCTAAATGAGTTTATGTCCAAATATTAATTATTTTCAACTGAAATGTATTCCCCCGGGCCTCAAACCCATGACCGTGGTGTTTGTAGCACTGTATTTATCAGCTGAGCTACAGGGACACAAAACAGGGTTCCGTAAGTGTCTCCCTCCCTCTAAAGACTGGCTTTACTTTCACAGCCTCACCATCTGGGACCTGCCAATAGCGACACACAGCACTATGGTTAACACATTAATACATTATCCCTCAAGTCAGCATGCTGTATGAAGGATATAAGCTGATTCAGGAGCCACATTGTAGTTGTAGCTCTCTGGTCAAATCATTGTAGTGATGAGGTTTAATGAGTTAAAAATGTACAGTAAATGTGAATCTTTGGCTGAAGGAGCACTTGACAAGGTGCTGTCTTAAAGATTTTTGCCAGATTATCATGTCCTCAGACGTTTTTAGGTTGTCCAATGTTGCTATCAGCCAAAAATGGGGAAAGGTTTTTAGAAGGATTCAGAAGGATTAACTGTGGGCATTTAGTTTCAAACCCAGACAGATCAGGTTTGAACGGAGTGGAACAAGACCAGGAGAGAAGATGTGTTTATTTAACTTGCCTCCATGCTCCACCGGGATCATGTAAATGTGTCACTACAAAGGCACCTCTCTTTTGTTCCACCGAAGGTGAGGCAAGTGCATTTGTACAGAACATTCAGTACACAAAGGTAATGCAAAACCTTCAGTAAACACTTAAGAATAAATATATCACACCACAACAGTTCATAGAAGGACATAATGGCAGAATACTCTGGTGAATAATAGAGATAAAAATATTAAGCATAAAAGAAAATTTAAATAAAGGAGAAATAAAGGTTAAGTGCATAGTTTAATGAGACACAGGCAAATAGGAGCGTTTTAAGCCTTTTTGGAAAGAGGAGGAACTATTCTACCAGCAGAGTTGCAGCAGTAGAGAGCAACAGAGCCAAATGCTGAATCATGGTGTGTTGTTCATATGTCAACCCAAGCGAGTCTTTCTGATACTAGGAAACCAATTAATAACTGCACCTTACTTCTTTGACTGCCTGGAAACCAAAGCGGAAACAAAAGCTTTGGACTCGTGTGCTCAGTGGTTCTAGCTTTAGCATTCTGGATGAGCAGCCAGTCATTTAACAGCCTTCTAGGGGAGGACCAGTACTTCATCCTGATAGTGATGAAGACACAGATGTGTTTCTTTACGTCTTGGTTGGATATAAAACTTCTACTTTTTGCTATATCTGAAGATGCAAAGAATGTGTCTTTACATGAGTGTGTTTATATGAACAGAAAGTGCAATGCCCGCCCCAAAAAACAGTAATACTTCCTTTACAGAACTCTGGCCAACTGAACGCTACATTGTACATCTCCATGACGCATAGCATTTCCACTGCACAGTCCTCTTCGGGCAGGAAGTGAAACCTAGTTAAATAGTAATAGAAGTAAACACCTGTGAAGATACCTAATCAGAGGTGGAAAAAAAACCAATGTGACTGACCACATAAGCCCTAATGACATGTGAAGATATATTGACAATATTGACATTGACAAGTATTTACACTTTACCTTCATCCACCTCACACACTAACCTCCTGATTTAGCTTGTGTAAATTGTGTAGGATTCTGAAAGGCTGGGGAATACAGTGCTCTGTTTTTATTGTTTTTTTTCTGATGGTTTTGTTTAGTATTGATTTCTTCTACCTTTTGGATCATTCACTTTAACCCAGTTATCTGCTTTTGCAGAAAGCTGATTTGATGTCACTTTATTTATTGTCTAAAAAAACAAGACCATATATTACAGGACCAAGACATCTCAACTGATTCTAAGCCTTTCTAACATCAAGTGTCATATCTTTGTTGTTGATTAGTTATCTCTGCTAATGAATCTCTCTCCCTTTTCCCAGTCAGATGCTCCTCCTGCCTACTACTCTGTCACAGGGTCAACGGAGCGACCCCCTCCTTACTCCCCCACGGATGGGGCCCCAGTCTGGCATCCACCCCCAACCCTACCGCAGTACGGCCCTCGACCTGTGGTGACCCCTGTCATTGTCACTCGCGTAGGTACTGGACCCCTTTTAGTCTTTCCCTGAGAAACTTAAGAGGGCACGTGCAAATCACCTGCTTAGTGAGGCTGTCTCTATTGGTTACCTGAGAGTAGACTCTTGACCAGAATGAATGAATAGATGTATAGATGGAATGATAGATGATGAGCTAGACAGATGAACAAATTAATTAACTGACACTAAAGTCTTTAATTGTTCAAAACGTTTGCCTCAACTTAAGTATCACTTATGGGTGTTTCTAGCTATTGAAAAGAGAGAGATAGAGAGAGAGAGAGAGAGAGAGAGAGAGAGAAACCTTCACTTGACAGACATGGCAGTCAGTTCACCGTAGGCTAATTATTGATGTAAGGGCTATCTAGCTTATATCTAGCTATATAGTCACGACAGTAAAACTAATTTTGGCATTGAATCAGATTGTTTATGTTTTTTTTTTTTTATCTGAGTGCCAATATCTTCCAACTTTGTGTACACTGTACTCACTCCTTCAGATGCTGCAAGTCAAGTCTCCACTCTGTTACACAATCTGTCTGTTGTTTTGGCATAAACACCTCGGTTTTTAGGGCTTAAATACTCAGGGCTATAGCCCCAAGTCATCAGACCAAGAAGCGCCACTTGTATAACTTCACTGCACAGTCACTGTATCTTTATGTTAAAGGCACACTCACCTTCAACCTTTACTTCTTGATTTTCTCTGAGAAATGTGAATGTCCTCACAGTAAAGCAAAACTATAGCAACATTTGTAATAGAGAGATTGAGGAAAGGTTAGTAATATGTTATTTATTGAGAAAATCTGCTGAAGGAATAGGTGAGAAAACTGAACTTTGGCCGCAAAAATCTACATACCTGTTGGAAATTCATGGTTCACTGAGCAGAATGAATGCTGTAGGAACACATTGTGCTCCAAATCTCACAATCATTAAGTGTTTAATGTTATCAGCCGTAGGAAAGAAAAGGCCTTGTCTTTTTCCTATGGCCTACAAACTGAAGTAAATATATAGTATTTATAGTATACATATGTTACATTGTGAATCCAGTTGTGAAATCTCTGGTATGGAGAAACCTGAAACAGTAGAAACCACTCTATTATGCCTGGGGCAGAAAGAGGGCTGTTTAATGAGTGTTTTTCTTTTAGTTAAAAACCTGTTTTTGAAGTATTCCTGTTTTTCTTAAGACCCGCCCCCCAGGAAGTTACCCAGCAGGAGTCGCGCTTGTTCCTATGGCAGCTCAGGGGGCATTGCGCTCGCCCTTGGTCTGGTGGCCGTCGCCATCTGGCTGGGAAGTAGGTTGCAAAAAATAGACGCACCCACACCCACACTCACAAACACACACAAACACACACACACACTCATTTCAGATTCATCAGCACTGTTTCACACCTTACATGGCAAATTTGACTTAGTGGGAATATTGTCATGAGCACATTCATGTTTACTTTGTGTTGTGTACTTTGTTATCATTGTCTAACATCAGCATGTGGGTATCACTAGGCTACCAATCCTCTGAGCTTCAAGAGATAATCTAACCATTACAAAAGCTAACGCTAAAGGCTGACAACACATTTGGGAACCTTTTGTGGTACATATTGGTGGGCGACACTGCTGAACACAATGAAAGACGCACCAGTGAGTGTCAGTGATGGAGTTTTGTTCAATTTGCCATTATTGTGCAAGAGGAACTCAGACAATAAGACAGTAGTAATGTTCCCCATCACTGTTGCCTATAAACAGTTCCTCAGTGTGTCATCAGCCTACACATACTAGATGAAGATGAGGCGGTGCGAGTCTAAGTTCTGACACTTGTGAAACCCTCTCCTGCCTCACCCTGTCATGTCTCACCCTTTCATGTCTCACCCTCTCCTGTCTCACCCTGTCCTGTCTCACCCAGTGCGGTATGGCTCAGATTTGCTGGCGAACCGTCCCAGAGAGTCGCCCCCAGACACCTGCCCCGCGTCCCCCGTGCTCTGTGATGACCACAACGACTGCTCACGCGGCAGCGATGAGTCTGTCTGTGGTCAGTGGACTGGATTTATACATTCAATTCCTTTCATGTCTTTATTAGAATGGATTCATATATACATATATATATATATATATTAGAAGTCCTTGCTGTATTTACAAATGTAAAAATAGAGAGAGAGAGAGAGAGAGTGGAGAGCACACACAGATTTAACTTTTCGTGTAGTTTACCTTTAACTTTTACGTCTCTTATTTGTAAGCTAAAATATGAGAAGCATAATGATGAAGAATATGGCGTAAGACGTGGCTCTGTCTTTAAATGGATTAAATGCCATTCCTTAGATTGCTGTTCCTTAGATTGTTCTTCCTTAGATAGTTCTTCCTTAGATTGCTCTTTATACAGTTTTGCATCAGTTTACTCTCATGGAGCCCTATTAAGCACAATACATATTTCAAGGTTTTTCAAGCGCAATAGCATTTATAACCAGTTCTTCACCAAGCTAACTCAGTTGAATTGTGAGGTGATTTCCCTGTGTTGGAGTAAACATTGTGTTTGGCTATGGTGGTGTGGTGCCCTCTGCAGTGCGCTTCGGGCCAGACAACCAGCTGCAGGTCAAGACCTCCATAACGGGACGCTTCCTTCCTGTCTGCTCCCAGGGGTGGAGTAAAAGCCTTTCAGATCTCACCTGCTCCCAGCTGGGTTTTGGAAGGTATGGACACGACGTGGACATACACACAAATACACACGCGCACACACACACACACACACACACACACACACACACACATACACACCAACATGGACTGATGCACACACTGACACTCGCATACACACATGGAGGTGGCATACACAGATAGCTGACACACTGACAGACTAACACATGACAAATGTAAATAAAACATGTAAATACAGACATATACACCATAACATATGCCCACTTTCACACATACACATTCATGTACACAGTGCATAAGTTAGATAAATGAGCTGAGGCAGACTCTCTCACACACAGTTCAAGTTTGCTATGTGCAGTTTCACTCAATAGACCTGCAAGATTTCATTCCTGAAGCTTGACATTTTTCTGAGCATTTTAACTGTTATGGTGCACTTTACCTTTTTTATCTGCTCATTTGTGAAACACTTTTTATTTCCAATGTGTATGAATTGTGCTGTATACATAAACTTGCATTGCCTTGCCTTAAGAATGTGCCGTGTGTGTGTGCGTGTGTGTGTGTGTCATTTAGAAGCCACACCTATCGAGCTGTGGGTGATTCATCTTCTAGTACTCTGTCAGCAGCAGATAAGTCATCTGATAACATACAGGGCAGGCTTACAGTCAGGTGAGTACCAGTCCATATCAACACACCTGTATACCGCACCTGAGCACACATGAGTATCATATTGTTCACATTCCTAGGAGCCAACTGATTGCTCTTTATAGAGAATTAAAATTCAGCACAATCCTGAGTGCTCACATCTGTCATCATTCAAACATATTACAGTAATGCTGTACACGAACACACGTTTTCAGGAAGTTCATAAGAATTCTAAGGAGCTTTACCTTACACTGCAGTAGACGGTATCTTCACAATCTGTGGAACAGTGATTGTATCTCGTGTGACATGTTGTTCAACACCATTAGTTTCGAGAGACAATTTGTCTGCACAACATCTACCAGTACCAAAGCAATCCTCACAAAAAATGAACCAAAAACACTGAAGCTAACATGAACTCTATGTATCTGTTTCTCTGGCTGTAGTACCTCCTGCCCTAGCCAGCTGACTGTGAGTCTGGAATGCAGCAGTGAGTTTTCAACATTTTTTTTTATCTATACACATTTTCTTCACCATTTTCCTTGCAGTCATAAAGAATAGAGGATCTACACCTTGCACGACATGCAGTAGGATCTGAATAAGCACCTAAAAAGTTTTTTGTGTCATAGATCAAAAAATAGAATGTATCTTTATAAACATGACAGTCATGACTGTATTTTTCATTTGTTTTGAGGTCCATCAGCAGTTGTGTAGACGTTTAAGGAAAAGCTAATAATGAATCTTCCTCACTCCAAATGGTCCTTCCTCTCATTCTCTACCTTCAACATTCCTTCACACCTCTCCCCTCCCCTCCCCTCTCATACCACCCTAGACTGCGGGCGGCCACAATCCTCCTCCAGGATCATAGGGGGCGTTGAAGCAGAGTTGGGTCAGTGGCCCTGGCAAGCCAGCCTGCACTTCCGAGGCTCCCACACCTGTGGAGGGTCTCTCATCTCCCCAGATTTTGTGATAACAGCAGCCCACTGCTTCTCCGGGTTTGTCATCATTCATGTGAAACAAAGAAAATATTGTGTCCTTTCAACAGTTATTTACCTCTGTATTACTTAATTAATTATTTGTGAGATTAACTCTAAAACAAGCCATGGCTGTAACAAAAACATCACTAACAAAATATGGTCAACTTTTTCTAACTGGATGACACAGAATCGGCACATAAAGTTAATGCACTCACTCATAAAACAATGCCCACTGAATGAACAGTTTCTACAATCTGGCATAAGAATAAGATTGCTAGTCGTTTAATATTTTGCATACATTTTATTTAGCAATTTTTCCTCCTTTGTCAGACTAATACAGACTCATTCGCATTGGGGTACCACTGAGTTTTGACTGAGGCCCTATGCTGTCTGTCACACCATGTATTCTTATCAGCCCTTTTGTCTTATCTGTTCCACAGTTCTGCGGGGCAGTCACCAAGTAACTGGCGTGTCTACATGGGCATGGTGTCTCAGCTGGAACTTCAGATGTCCTACCGCGTGGAGAAGATTGTCCTACATAAGGATTACGACGCCAATTCCAACAACAACGACATCGCCCTACTGAAACTCAGTCGACCTGTGGCCTCCTCTAGTCAGTGCATGTGTGTTTAACACACTCTCCTATTTAACAGAGCAACGTAGCAACTAACATTTGGTTTTGGGTGGGACAGAATTAGAGTATAGATTCATAGTAACAACTTTTGGTTTTCATTCTTCTAATGCTCTGACCAAAATTAGCACACCCACAGTATTAGTTGTGTGACAGAACATTTGTAAATCCATGGCGGAATTCCGTGGCCGACTTTTAATAACATAGTCCTCTTCAGGATGGAAGTAAAATGAGATTTCAAAAAAGGGCCCTTTGTTGTTTTTTTCTTTGCACTGCATTTTATCTTTCAGCTAGAAATGAATGGTGGCTAAATAATCAATAAACTATGAAGCTGAAAGAGCTTCAACAGATATACTTTCTACCCCTTATAGTGACTCTAATATTATTTTTACGATGTATTATAGACACCATCCAGCCTGTGTGTCTACCAGCATTTGGCCAGACGGTTCTTCCTGGAACAACATGCTGGACTACTGGATTTGGGACCACAACACAGGGTGGAGGTGAGCCTATTTCTGTGAGAGAATAAGCAAAGTATTGGAGAAGAGAGTCTGTTTGATATCAGTTGGACATTGTATGTATGTCATCTCACCTTTCTCATTGTGTGTGTGTGTGTGTGTGTGTGTGTGTGTGTGTGTGTGTGTGGGTGTATGTGTCTGACATTTAGTGAGTGGTTCCAGAGGACTTATGGAAGTGTCTGTGGACATAATCTCGTCAAGGGCATGTAATTCCAGGCAGGTCTATGGAAACCGCATCACCAAGAACATGCTTTGTGCAGGAGACCTGAGACAGGGAGGAAGAGATTCCTGCCAGGTACGACCACTGGGATCATTCCTTCACAACTGTATGCCATTGTGTGGCTATGAGATTATGTGTGTGTGTGTGGTTATTAGATTATGTGTGTGTGTGTGTGTGTGTGTGTGTGTGTGTGTGTGTGTGTGTGTGTGTGTGTGTGTGTGTGTGTGTGTGTGTGTGTGTGTGTGTATCTGGCAATGAGATTGTGTGTGTGTGTGTGTGTGTGTGTGTGTGTGTGGCTATTAGGTGTGTGTGGCGCTATGAGAGTGTCTGTCTGTCTGTGTGTGTGTGTGTGTGTGTATGTGACACAGGGTGAGAGAATATGAGCTCTGATGCATGGTTGAGGTGGGTGCGGCCCATTTCACAGAAAAAAAATAAGTATTTGAACCCCTGCCGATTTCGAAGTTTGGCCACTTGCAAAGAAATGTGTGATCTATAATTGTAATAGTAGATGTATTTTAACAGTGAGAAACAGAATATCAACAAAAAAATCCAGAAAACTGCATTTTATAACATTTATGACTTAATTTGCATTTGATGCAGAAAATAAGTATTTGAACCCCTAGCAAAACATGACTTAGTACTTGGTGGAATAACCCTTGTTGGCAAGCACAGACGTTAGACTTTTCTTGTAGTTGGTCACCGGGTTTACACACATCTCAGGAGGGATTTTGGTCCACTACTCTTTGCAGATCCTCTCCAAATCCTTAAGGTTGCATTTTCAATGGGAGGGAATGAGGGAATGATGGAATGAGGTTCAAGCCCAATATTCCACGTTACATGGCCCCATCCATAGTCCCCTCGATGCAGTGGAGTCGTCCTGTACCCTTGGCAGAGAAACAGCCCCAAAGCATAATGTTTCCACCTCCATGCTTGACGGTGGGGATGGTGTCATATTCAGCATTCCTCCCCCTCCAAATGCGGCAAGTCGAGTTGATGCCAAAGAGCTTGATTTTGGTCTCATCTGACCACATCCTCTCCCAATCCTCCTTAGAATCATTCAAGTGTTCATTGGCAAACTTCAGACGGCCCTGTACATGTGCTTCCTTGAGCAGGGGGACCTTGCGAGTTCTGCAGTACTTCAAACCATTACGGCGTAGTGTGTTGCCAATGGTTTTCTTGGTGACTGTGGTCCCAGCTGCCTTGAGATCATTCACAAGCTCCCCCTGTGTAGTTCTGGGGTTATTCTGCACCTTTCAGATGATCACCGATATCGCACGAGGGGATATCTTGCATGGAGCCCCAGACCTAGAGCGATGGACAGTTGTTTGGTGTTGCTTCCATTTACGAATAATCGCACCAATAGTTGTCTGCTTCTCACCAAGCTGCTTGCCGATGGTTTTGTAACCCATTCCAGCCGTGTGCAGGTCTACAATCTTATCTCTGACGTCCTTGGTCAACTCTTTGGTCTTGCCCATGGTGGTGAGGTTGAAGGTGTGAAGTATGATTCTTTGGACAAGTTTCTTTTATACACGTCACCAGTTGAGATCAAGTGTACCTTGTTAGGCCTAATGAGGACTAATCTGTGTGCTTCTTGGGCACATAACTGGTCTTTGGGAGCCAGAATTCTTGCTGTTTGCTTGGGGGTTCAAATACTTATTTTCTGCATCAAATACAAATAAAGTCATAAATGTTATAAAGCAGAATGTGCTTTTATCATTATTGTTCTTTGCCCAGACAGTGAATGACCATTTGTATTTATTATAACATCAGTTCTCTTCTATTAACAAAAAAGACACAATTTTTTTCAGTAAGCACTAAACCATTTTCACGTAAATCCACTTTTCCACATTTCCACTTTCCAGCACCGTATAACATCACTCCCACCTGGTGGAGCAACTGCTGACTCTTGTTTCACAATAACTTGTGATAACAGGATAAACAAGATTTGTCTAAATACTGTAATGTTATTCTACAGGGGGACAGTGGTGGTCCACTCGTATGTAAAGACAATAACAGATGGTATCTGACTGGTATAACCAGCTGGGGAGAGGGTTGCGGACAGAGGAACAGACCAGGTGTTTACTCTAACGTTGGCAGCCTTTTAAGCTGGATCTACAGCAATACACAGGTAACAAAGCTCTCAGTTTCACACAAATATTAGCATGTGCCAAATCAATGGAGGTCAACCTGCCTAAGAGTCTCCCTTAACATCCCCCCATAACTCTATCTGTTTCTCTCCTCACGACCATGCAGCTAGAGAGGCCTTGATGACAGCAGTACTACCAGCATGAGGAGACCATTGTGGGAATGTACCCAACCTTGCGTTTTTATAAATTCATCTTTTATCCATAATTTCTAAATATTTTAATACACTCTGCACCTTTTGTAATTATTATTAATAAAATATTGTGTAAATCTATGATTGATTTGAATTTCTTTTGCTACATAATTCATGTGTAGAGTTCATCACGTGCTGCGTTCTGGGTGGAGTGTTGGTGTAATTTTGGATGCATGCAAGTGCACCACTGAACATTTAAGGTTGAGTGTGATGCTCTGGTTTTCATGAGGAGAGAAGAGGAAGGAAGACCATGTACATGGAGGCATCAGAGCTGTCGACCTGTTGACCTGTTTCACTTGATCGACAGATGTGGATTTCACTGGATGTTGTCAGTGACGGCACACATCTGTGTCAATGGCAGATTATGTACATGTGAAGTCACTGAGCTGGTTACAGGAAATGCGACTATTTTATGGTACTTTAGTTTGCATGGTAAGATATGTGTGAAAAAACAACAATGCTGTCAACACAGACCTTAAGGGATTTCCCAATCAAGATGTTATCTGAAAATATCTGATTTACTTAATGAGGAATAAAGAGGTATTGAAGCTTTTATAATAAAAACAGATGTGATATACATGATTTTGTCAATATGAATGTATTACAACGTAGCATAACTATTATCTCCTAAACATAGGACAGCAAAATTTCATTTAGGGCTATTTTTAATGGACATTCTTTTGTAGTAGCAGTTAAGTTCAAGTCACTTCAACGATGTCCCAACCGTACACAGCAAAAACAGTCTTCCCATTTATCATCATGGTGAAACGTCAAAATGTGAGAATGTAGCCTAAACCAAATATCTTATTTTACAATCAATTCATCATCAAACAGCTTCAAGTTGCCAACATTTCTTTTTTATATTTAATATTTAAAAAAGATACACCGTAACCAAAGAATCTAAGGATGATCAAAATGTGTTATTTGCAATTTCAACTGAATAAAGAAGAGAATCTCTGTATAGCCTGTAAGGTATGGGCATTTTATTTACTTTAGTTGTTAGCGTTAACATTTGTGTGACATGTCTTTGATGTTATTGTTTACATATCAGTTATGCTGAGAGATTTACATTTTTAACTTTAATAATAATGTTTATTTTTATGTATTTATCTTTTTTTGAGGGGGCACCCGAATTGCCAGCAGAAGCCATCTAGCCTTCAATTTATTATTATTTTATCCGATTTATTCAGAATGTGATTTAATTGAATGTGCAGATGGCTATGTTACTTTGTGTTTATTAGACAATTGGGCATAACCCAACATTTGAATAATACATATGCCTAGGTGTACAAATTATCATCACATGACGTTACTCACTACTTAAGTACTCATTTTATGAGATCTATTTTACTCTTACTCAAGTAATCATTGTGATGGGTACTTTTACTTCAGCTTGAGTCACTATTATTATAAAGTAACAATACTTTTACTTGAGTGCAGCTTTTGCTTACTCTACCCACCTCTGTCCACTCTTCTTCTGTTGAAAAAACAGAAAGCTTCTAGCAGTTAGTTGAATCTGGCGGTCAAACAATATTGTAGCCGTACACATACACACTCAGGTGTGTGCGTATGTGTCTCTATGGTTGGTTAGCCATGCGCTGGGTTTCAACCAAAATGAAGAATATATGGCTATTAATAAATAAATAAATAAATTACAGCATAAGCTAATCCAAAAAAAAAAATAGGCGGGCTCCACATATACATACAGTAGACATAAAGGTAGTAGTGTAATAGGTAGTTTGGTATAATATGGGAGAGAGAGGGATAATAAGACCTAGGTCTGGTATAACTACACCTAGCATTAGCAACTAGTCGTTTACCAGGAGCAAAACATCGAAAGAGCAGGTACTTTTGGAACAGAATTTACCCTGATCTTACTGCTAAAGCCTGAATGTAATCTACTCAACCCAGCAAATCTCTCTCCCTCTATCTCATATCTCTCATGAACAGTGTGATGAAATGTAACAACATTGTATGTGCAATAGGTGACGTGAACTGTTACACTAAGCAACTGATTTAAAAAGCTTAAAAACCTCCTGCAGAACTGCTTTTACCAACTGTCAAGGCCTGTGCCAAGGCCTGTGACCTGTGGTCCAATACTCTATAACTTGAGTGGAGGTCGACCACAAATTACTACTCAGACAGATCTTCCCCCCAAATCACCACAGACAAAGGGACCAAAAACACCTTTATCCTTGTTGTCATTGTTGTAAACAAGCAAACAGTGTTTTAGTTAGCTCAAGGGTTAACGGATAGAGTTCCTGAGGGGTCAGAGAGATAGTCATGGTAATAAGTGATAGTTTACGTAGCAAGCAACAGCAATCCATAAGTGCTGTAAAATTCCTTGCTAACTGGAAAGGGGCAATCATTCACAACCTCTACCTGAATAATTACAAGCCCTGACATTTTGTATAGGGCTGGGTGTGTGTGTGTGTGTGTGTGTGTGTGTGTGTGTGTGTGTGTGTGTGTGTGTGTGTGTGTGTGTGTGTGTGTGTGTGTGATTGGGACACATATTAATATTGGTGACATATGCAATTGCTGGCTATATATGAACTATCCAATACATCTTCGTATCAATGTACCTATTTAAAAACTCAGTTTGCTACCCAAAATGGTTTATGCTTCTATATACATGTTACAGATGGTTTATTTTATAATTATTCCACTACAACCTTACTCCAGTATTCCATCACATGGCCGCGATTAAAGCATAACCACCCACTAGACCAGAACTAACCTCGTCTGTGTGTGTGTGTGTGTGTGTGTGTGTGTGTGTGTGTGTGTGTGTGTGTGTGTGTGTGTGCTTGTGTTCGGACTTCTCTCTGTCAGTGCTCCAGATACTGCTTTCTCAGTTTCTGCTAGATATCCACAAACATACAAGACGTCACACATTTCTTGTCTTCACACATTCCTTCTCCTCTAAGGAAAAAAGTGAAACTTATATGATGTTATCAGTTGCATTGTGCTGCTCTGTTGTGTGTTGTATTGACACACTGTCTCATTCCTTCTATACTCTTCACTATTGTAACCCTTCTTGGTAAAGATCCAGTTGTCATGAGTTGAGTTGCTCCCAAAACCTCGCATCTTTTATGAGACATTGTTTTTACTTACTTACTCTTATCTTACAAAAGATTCGCTCTTGGGCTTTTATGATAATGCCTTTTTCTATGGTGCTACACTTAAAAATGAATTGAACACAGTTCATTCATGTGTCCCACATCTATTATTAATGAACACAGCATTGGCTAAGGCAATCTCTGCAGCCTCTGCACACCACACTGCACTAAAAAACTACAAGTTCAAGAGTTTAAGAACTCAGTGTTTCTGAATGTATTCAAATATATCAAATATCTACGTCACACAGATAGCAATGGACCATGTTTGTAAGCTTAATGATGAAATAAAACACTTGACTTTTCTAGTATTGAGTATAATATTGAAGAACTATAACTCAAAATGTCCTCATTGTCTTTCTTTAGTACTGCCCTTGAGAGGAGTCTAGCTGTCTCTTCCTGACTTTCTGGCTTTCGGAATCTGTGCCCTGCATGCTTCATTTATCTGCCTCCCACTGTTGATTTGTCTTTGAGAAACTCTGATGACCTTGTGCGCTTCACGTGAAGGGGTTTGTACTATTTGTGGATTCAGAGAGAAATGTGTGTGTGTGTGTGTGTGTGTGTGTGTGTGTGTGTGTGTGTGTGTGTGTGTGTGTGTGTGTGTGTGTGTGTGTGTGTGTGTGTGTGTGTGTGGTTGGGGAGTGGAAGACTTTTTGTTTCCTGGGACCAGGACCTGTGTGTGCGTTCGTGTGTATACTGGAAGAATTTGTCTTTCCTAAGATTACAACGTGTGTGTGTGTATGTGTGTGTGTGTGTGTGTGTGTGTTAGAGGGGGTTGTTATTAGTTTGAGAGCTGTAGAATGATTGGAGAAGTAAGGTTCAGTCTGGTTGTGTCATTGGATGGAGCAGACTGCCACCCATTTCCTTACTCTACACATCCCCAAAAACTACTGACCCTTGGACTGGAGTATCACTGGATCTCACTTGTTGTCTCAGTTCAGAAATCACAAGGTGTTCAGGAACATCACTCAGTCTTAACGATGGGAGACGGTAAAGACGACTATTTCTTTCCTTTTCGCCTTTTTTTTTCCTTTCTTATTGTGGTGCCAGGTCAAATGTGCTGTTTGTGTTCAGTTTTTTTTGTGGTAATATGCAAATATCTTAAATTGTGTTGTCCTCTTCTATACAAGAGCATAGTTTGGAGAGAGTACACCATGTAGCAGGTCAATTTATCATAACAATGTTTAACTTTTTTATTTGTGAAGGATGTCTGATTTCTTTGAATGCCAGCGCAAATAAATAATTATTAACATATTCTCACTTATTTCAGTTGAAGATACAGATGCTGACTTTGTGTATGGTGAGCCCCCGGATCCATGACTTTATTATGCATTTACAATGTTACAAATAATAAACTGAAAACGGATAGGGTGTTTTGGGGAAACATATTATATCTTACAATAATATAAATAATAATAATAATAAAACTTTATTTATATAGCACCTTTCATGCAAAAGAATGCAGCTCAAAGTGCTTTACAGCAAATACATAATATGCACAAAGATGTTACATGCACATAAAAATAGACATCAAAGAAACATAACTCAGATATAGTGCAAAAAAAAATAATTATAATTATAATTATAGAGATATATTTAATCTAACCCCTTAATATCACCAGTAGAGATAATCACATGTGAGTATTCATTAACCAGTCCCTATAATCGGATTATGCTGATACTAACTACTAGTGAGGTCATGCCGGGAAATATCAGACTGAGGCTGTAACATATCGACCGAGCAATAGCGAGGTTGATACGGCAAAGCCTCAGTCTGATATTTCCCGGCATGACCGAACGGTCGAGATTAGTAAATTGTTTATTATATGGCATTTTTAGCTCCTTTCATTTTGTAAATTAAAATAAATGGTAATTGTAAATAGAAAACATGTCGTTTTGTTCAGCTCTCAAGTCTTCTCACGACACAGTGTGTTTCATGTGTTGCCTAGCAACCAATTACTTGCTAACTTCAAGTTACAATGATCAATAGAAAACGGACAACATGGCTCAGCTAAAATGGCTTTAATTTACAGTAAAGTAACAACACAAGGGATTCAAACTATAGTAGTCTACTCTTCATCATCACTTTCAATAACACATTTTCGCTGCTTCTGAATTCCCTCATGGCTGTTGATGTCTATCAATATCGCTCATTTTGAAGATGACGTCAGAGGGCAATAAGGATCCGTATCAGACCGGGAGATGTCAATACGCGGCTGGCATGACTACCCATTAGCCAATCAGAACGCTCGTACTGTCGTTGCCATATAATAATTGTTCTTATTATTTATATTCTGAATCTTATCTATAAACATAAAATGTATGATATAGCATGTGTTTAAATGTACAGTGTAGAGGATTGAGGGGTATCTATTAGCAGAAATGGAATATAGTATTTAAAACTATTATTTAATTTGTGTAATATCACCTGTAACTAGGAATCATTATGTTTTCGTTAGCTTAGAATGAGCCCTTCATATCTACATAGGGAGCGTGTCCTAGTCCAGGGAGTCCACTATGTTGCGCCTCCATGTTCGGCAGTAGCCCATAAGGGACCAAACCAAAACACTGGCTCTTGAGAGGGCCTTTCACATTTTCTATGGCACTTGACTGCCACCGTAGGGTCTGACACAATGCACCTTTAAGATTATGTAGATTGAGTATTATTTTGGACCATGTAAATACTGCATGGTGATACTGCTGTGAATGCTTGTTTATTTGGTTTTGTGTATGTGTGTGTGTGTGTGTGTGTGCACATATGGATGAACGTATCTGTTTCTTTCCCTCTGAGATTATGGACTGATAAGAAGAGGAGGGTTGATCTTTGCAGGTGTAATCTCTGTCCTTGCCGTTGCCATCATTTTCAGTGAGTATATATATATATACAAAAGCTGTGTACCACAGCACTACCAACAGAAAAGTCCTTTAAGACAAATAAATGCTTCCCTAGGACATGTAATCATGACATTACATTAAATGACCTGTCACATGAACAGAAAATGGCCACACTTTAGAACATGTTCATACCAAACCATTGCCTGGTGAAAATATTGTTGTTATATGAAATATTTGGTTGGTGTTCTCTGAGAGACTCCATTTCTCTGTTCCGATGTAGGTAAAAAACTCAGCTGTGGAATGAAAGCAAAGTAAGTAGAAAAGGATAAGCTATTCTGCATGTTTGTTTGTGTGTGTGTGTGTGTGTGTGTGTGTGTGTGTGTGTGTGTGTGTGTGTGTGTGTGTGTGTGTGTGTGAGAGAGAGAGAGAGAGAGAGAGAGAGAGAGAGAGAGAGAGAGAGCATGAGCGAGAGACAGAGAGAGAGAGAGAGTTATCTGATTTTTTATCTTTTTTCAGGCTTTCAGCCAAAGATGAAGTTGTTTGATCTTTGACAACATGGAGGAGTTCACCAAATCCAGCTCACCTAACTGCTTGTGTCCAACATCTGCCACAACCAAGCTGTTTTAAAATCACATCCTCTCATATGTATACCTGCAAATATATGTACATTTCTTGTGGCATGCAATACCAATTTTGTCCACAGGGCGTAGCAATTAAACAGGTCAATGTGACACTTATGGTGATGTTCATGCCCCTCAAAAGAGTTGTCAGTTCACCATAAAATTGCTTTGAAAATTAAACATTTGCAGTCTTGCTATACACTTTTCCTAACTTATAACTGGGTGGCAAGCTACTTTAATGGTGTATGTTCCACCAAAGGTATACAGCTTCAGTCAGTCTGGGCTTACTTTAATCATCCTTTCCATGTAAAGGATGTGCATTTCAAAAGAGAAGGCAAGACCATCAAAATGAATATTCAGAGTAGTTGCCAGCAAACTATCGACACCTTAATCTCTGAAATAGGTTGAGTTCATATCATCTAGATTGCTATTTGACAGGTTTGATTAATTTAGTTGACATTTTGATTAATCTCTCAGGTCATAAGATGCACTTATACATACAATATACAGTACATATAAATATTGTTTAAAAAATGTTTTCTTAAGGAGAAGATTTAGATGGTAAGACTGCAAGATGATTTCTGCAATAAAGGCACGATTCAGTGTTAAGGTGTGGCAGTAAAGTACAAAAATAGATTTCTCATAGAATTTGTCAAGGCTGCAGTGCAAGAAAGAGCACTAAACCTTACTGTCAGTGATTGTAGAGGTCCACGCAAAGACTGTTGCCAGGCAACGATGATGCTTTACGCAACACACACACACACACATACACACACTCTCTCTCTCTCTCTCCTGAATCATGTTTTCCATGTCAGCCTGTGAGTGATGTCATAGATCAAGGAAGACTGCTGCCATCTTGTCTTTGGTGCCTATCCCTGTGGACAGATTGCAAGAAAGTGGATAATGCACAATGGAGACATTGCAAGAAAGTCAATATAATAAATAGATAATGTTATAAGATACAAAGTTAATACACCATATCACCCTCTAATATAGTATCATACTGTGTAATTATATACTTTGAATAAGACATTGTGATATTATGATTTGAAATAGGACAAGGTCATAATCAAGAACAACATCCTGTACTTTTCACAATTTCTAACCAGAAGTTAGTCCAATGAACTAATTAGTAGGTAATATAGATGGCAATTACTTCTTAATCTAGGATGTGGTACTAATGCAAAAAATAAGATGGCTCGGTTCATAGTTTGAACAGGAAGATATTGAAAAAATGAGGAATCGATAAAGCAAATCTGAACCTACTGGCACCTGCTGGGCACGGATGCTCTGAGCAGGATCACAATGCTAGTCAGAGATCTTAACCTGACACTTGATCTTGAAGGTGAAGGTGGAGTCCCTGAAGGTGGCGTGTTAACTCAGATTTACACATTTTGGGTTCTGGGTAGGGTTTGACATGTGCAGGTTGATTATGCAGCACAACTATCTTTTGTGCTGATGGAAGGGGCAACGTTGGTGCAGACAGCAGAGAACTCGCTGCGCTGCACGCTGACCCTGCATGCTGACCCTGCATGCTGACCCTGCATGCTGACCCTGCATAGTGGGCACAATCATTAAACGCCCATGATGACATCAGTACTGGCCCTGATGTAAGGGAGAATCCTTAAAACAGAAGAGATTCCCATAAAACCTGTTGTTTCCCCTGAAAACGTACCCTCTACGCCGTAGAAATATCCTTGATATACAATCTTAAGTTGCCTAGGCAACTGCACTTGTATGGTTAAGTATTTTCATGCTTCTATTGAAATGTACACATACAATGTACACATTTACACACACACATCTCAAACTGAGTGAAATCTGTCAGTAGATTTGTCAGTCATTTGTCAGATCTCCAGCAGATTTGTTATATACAGTACTTGCCCTCTTAAAGACATATCATGCTGCATCTACCTTTCAGGAAGCTCGTGAATTTTAATAAGACATTCTTAGATAACCACGTACATCAAGTTGTCAAATGGGTTTACAAAGGCAAGCCAGACAGACAGCATAGACAGTGCGGAATCAAGTCCTGAGGTATAGTGGGACATTATGGAAATATCAGTCCATATCAGTTTTATAAGCACTAACCCTGCCCTAACATACTAAGATATTACTATTTATGGTTAGCTATCACATTAGAGAAACTGTAAAATATTTAAATCATATTCAATAACCACCAAAGTGACATAAGCATTTACATACTGTACTGCTCCTGTGAGAGCCAGGTGCTCTCCAATATGCTAATTTTTATATTTTGCATGCAGTTTTTCCACCGATGTTTTCAGTGAAGCCTCTAAATTAGTGCTTCTCAGGTAAGCCACCGAAAGCAGGTAGACCACATTGGCAGCGTATCAAGCACATGACCCAAAAAATCGACTAAGAGAATCTATACAGTGTTAATTGAACAGTTCACCCAAAAATGTTCCTTTTTCAGTGAACCAATCCATTCATAACCCCAGTCATCCCCCACCAGCATGTTCTTATGAATGGATACACTTTGATAAAGGTAAAGTAGGACACAAGGCAGAACATGCTTACCAACATTCTTACCTGCATTAAGTGCTTTCAGTGGGCTGCATGCTTGAGGCTTCTTCTCCTCCCCAACACTACATGTCTAGATATACTTTCATACATGAATTATGATGAAAATGATCCAGATTTTTAAAAGATCGTTTTTGTTATTCAAAATTGTCCTAAAATGTAATCCATTTGAATTATTTCAAGGAGGTCAAGTCCTCTCCCTATTCTAGCTTGTACTGCAACAGCATGTCCCCTAAGCACATGTATTTTGTCAGGATCAAAAACGTACTGCACGGCAATAACCATCAATAAATCTGAGTGATACATTGTTGCCTTGACTGGAGTATAGAATAGGAAAAGAGTTACAATATAAATAAATGGTATCAAAGTAAAACTACTTCAGTACTTTCTTATTCATTTTACTGGGACATACAAACTGCCATAGAAAGGTCATTCCAAGCTGTGGAAACACTTTCGACTGGTGATCGATGCATAAATCATAGTTTAAAAATGAATATAAATAATAATAATAATAATAATAATGTCAGAAGAGCCATTATGCTATAACGGTTTGTAACGTTACATTGAGGAAATGAAGGGTCTATAAACCCCCTCAAATTGAGTAATTAAATAATCTAAGTTAGGTAATAGGCCTATATAAATCCTTTGATCCGTTTGTCATTTTGTCTGGTTGTTTACTTTTTTGTCTTGTGATATTTCAGGGGAATATTTATTTCATTTTGCGTAGGGCTGTGTATTGCAATGTTTGTCTGCCTTTGTACGTTTGTGTTGTAGTTTTGTCCATGCGCCACTGGGCGAGTCTCCGCTTCAGCCGCCTGCTCTGCTGATCCGTAGCCCTCTTTTTCCTCGCAAAAGGAGGGTAAGAGAATTGGGTTCGGGTGGAGGGCCGCCATTATTGGAAGCTGAAAACCACTTTCACACATATGCAGCCTTTCACTTTAATTGCACGTTTTATGCAGCAGATGTCAATGCTCGTGTCATCAGACAACGAACCCAAACTCGCCAACTGACGGCTGTCAAGCCGGGCTTTGTGCAGACCGCTTAAGTGATTTTTATCAGCGTAATATGGACACAACAAAGGACATAATAATTGGTCAAAAGCAACGTGGTAAGGCCGGAGGAAGGCAGTGAATCAGGCGCATGTCTCTACGCCCAGATTTTCTCTGTACACGGGAGAAAATGAATGCATTGGTTCCGGGAGGAGTTTGATGGTTTTTCTTTTTTAAGCAATCGCATGGAACGAACGTAGGCTGTAACTGGGAAACAACCATCGGCTACATGGATATTTTAATTTATGCTTCACAAGCAGACATAAAGGAACGCACGTATTTGGTCTTGTTTGGATTTTTAAACCACCAACATCCAATTTTAACAGAAAACATTGGAACCGGCAGAACATGCCGTCACTACAGTCCTAAATAGGGGTGAGATTGGAGGAAAGGGTGAATGCAATGGTATGTATTAATTTTTCTATGCTGCTTCGTAACCATGTGAATGGTAGTCGCACACGAACCACACAATTAGCTGTCGCATAAATGAAACAAGCCCCCTTTGCCGCAAGGACTACATGGGTGTCTCTTTATGATTGAAACATAATCGGAGGATATAGGCGGTCACATTGGCATAGGCTAAACCTCGGGGAGAATTGTGCAGTCTGGAGCAGGGATCTGCCAAGCCCTATTCTGTACTAAGGCCTTGTGTGGATAACGCTTTTGCAGCGTTCATCTAATGACTCCTTTGTATGTTTTGGTCGTTCTGACACAACAGTAGCATTCGTCCGGGCAAGAGTGTGGACAACGGAGCGGTGTATGTTTTATTGGTTTGTGTCGGCATATAAGGCCTACTCGCTCTAGTGCGGAAAATGGTGTTTATCCGTTCTACCTTGAAATGTTATAATACATTCTTTATACAGCTACTTTGCGTAACAAGGCCGTTCTGTAGCCTGTGATGTGCCAAGCTACGCTAAATTGTTCCTCCACTAGACCAGGCGACAGAATGTGCTTGCGTTTATTAATACAGAATATTTCGGTAATGTCACAGCCTTCAGAAAATACTTAATTTATATAACCTCTCTGCCTCAATTACGTCAACACCATGCTTCATTCGGCCTCATTGCTTAATTTGATAGTTAGACTTACTGTCGTAGGCCTGTAACCTAAATGTAAAATGTCAGTCTCAGATTAATGTCTCAGTGGTAGTTTCATACTAATGTAGTGTCATACCTAGCCTACCTGTTATTAGCCTACTGGCTATTATAGCATAGGCTTCAAACCGCTAGCTAGGCCCTTCGTCGTTGGTGAGATTGACACTACCACTAAATTTGTGTTAGGGCCTCGAGTCTTAGCCTATCCTTCAGGCATAGCCTTCAACAAATGTGGCAACCATTATTTTCCTCAGACTTAAGGTACTGATATTCCCTGTCACCCATGAACAAGGAATGAATAGGAGGAGGACAGACATAATATATGAACTGATGTTTTTCCCTAAAGAGGACTTTTAGACTAATATGGGCAGATGTATTATGTCTTTGGTCGATGTTGTTATATTGTAACATTCCATTAATGATTAGATAGTGGTCATTCAAAGTCTTCGCCATTAGATGCTGTGGAAATATGCTCGTAAATGTGGCCAAACAAAACTTACAGAAGCAGCCTGTAATTGTCTTGATGGGAGGATGAATACAGACCCAACCCATTTTGTTGCCTCAGTCCAAAGCAGTAGTTGATCCTTTCATGGGAGGATATCATTGGCTGATAAAATACCACAAACAAACCATACATACAGCAAACACAATCAATTTTCATGCAGTCTTAATTAGGGAAAAAAAATGCTCCCTGTGGCTATTCAGGTCATTTGATTATGATCAGCAAGAGACTGTGATAATACGTTTGTTACATTATTCACTGTCATTGTTACTTGCAAGCATCTTGTGTGCACTGCAGTGATATTGAAGGACATGCAGGGAAAGGCCTCTCCTCACCACATATGGTTATTGGTCAGCAAAACACTAACAGCCTGCTTGTCAGAGGGGAGGCTGTTCCATTGATTTCATATTAGCCGAGTCCGCCAGAAGACATGACAGTGGATTGACTTGATATGCAGGCAGATAAATTCGATAAAAACAAGGTTTAGAATTTCAGTGAAAGGCATAAGATTACTGGGTTACATGGCTGCTCACGTCCCATGCTCTTAGATGCATAGCTTTTTTGTGTTACCTTTTGAATATACTGGAAGCACTTTAGTTTGTTCACATTTATTGTCATAGGTTCATTGATGTGTATTAGCAATAATACTGATTTTCTTACTCTTGGACTGAGACTTGCACTGGCTGTCTTTTTCTTTTCCCCTTTAGCTCTGATGGAAGTCAGTTTTCATTCACTCAGTAAATCTCATTTATTGGTTGTGTACCTTAGTTGTAATGACTAATTACTGAGTCATCAATTACAAATTCACGGAATGACTTCCCTTTTTAATGAAGAATGGAAGCCGTTAATGGAATTGAGGCGTACAATGACTTGACTTTGTAATTCATTCTATAATTCTGAGGTGTCTGCATTGTTTTTCATTTAATTTAGCTCCACAGTTTGGTGGCTCTCTTAGATTAGACCTTTCCATTAACTTTAATGATTACAATTTCCTAACTGTGTTATTCTTTTTCCCTTTTTCTTCCTTAGGGTGTGATCTGACCTAACCAGGTTTACCTGACTGCACCACAGCGCTGCTTGTAGAAGGAGATGGATTATACTGAGGAAAGCTCTCATACTGACATCTAATTTCTCAGCCACTGCCCTCTCTGCCGTGCCGTGAATCCCTTCATCATCTCAGTTTCCCTTTGAATATGGGCAAAAAGCACGCAGCTCCAGTGTCCTCAAATTAAGTCAAGACTCGGCTCAGGGCGAAGGAGAAGCCTGGGGCCAATGTAATTCCATCAAAGCACTACTTGCATGAACACTGTATGGGCACCTGTCATAGTGTCCTCCATTGTCAAGCTTCGGGGCAAGGCAGGATGTGTTCCTGCAAACGATGATGATGGCAAAAAAGCAAGACGCCCGCGTGCCCATTTACACCCTTGTGGTGGTGGGCCTGTCAGGGACTGAGAAGGAGAAAGGCCAGTGTGGAGTGGGGAAGTCCTGCCTGTGCAACCGTTTCGTCCGGCCGAGCGCAGACGACTTCCATCTGGATCACACATCAGTCCTGAGCACCAGCGATTTCGGTGGCAGGGTCGTCAACAATGACCACTTCCTATTCTGGGGCGAGGTGGGGCGTGTGGTGGAGGAGGGCTCAGATTGCCGGATGCACGTGGTTGAGCAGACAGAGTTCATTGATGACCAGACATTTCAGCCACACCGGAGCACCGCCTTGCAGCCATACATTAAGAGAGCTGCCTCCACCAAGCTGGCCTCTGCCGAGAAACTCATGTATTTCTGTACCGATCAGCTGGGGCTCGAGCAGGACTTTGAACAGAAACAGATGCCTGAGGGGAAATTGCAGGTCGACGGCTTCCTGCTCTGTGTGGATGTGAGCCGTGGGATGAATCGCAGCTTTGATGACCAGATGAAGTTTGTAACAAACCTGTACAACCACCTGGGAAAAACAAAAAAACCCATTGTGCTGGTTCTAACTAAATGTGACGAAGGCGTTGAGCGCTATATCAAAGACTCGCACACCTTTGCTATTACTAAAAAGAACTTGCCCGTCGTGGAGACATCAGCTCGTTCTAATGTCAATGTTGATCTAGCTTTCCTCACACTGATCCAGCTCATTGATAAAAGCAAGGGCAAGCCCAAGATCATCCCTTATTTCGAGGCGCTTAAGCATCAGAGCCAGCTCATCGCCTCTGCTAAGGACCGATATGAATGGTTAGTCAATCACATTGTGAAGAATCACAATGAGACCTGGCCCAACATCAGCCGACGCATGCAAACATCCCCCGAGTACAAGGAATACGTGTTTTTGGAAGGCACAGCCAAAGCTAAAAAGCTATTCCAGCAGCACGTACACCGACTCAAGCAAGAGCACACAGAGAGACGCCGCAAGGGATACATTAGCACTCTGCCTCTCGCCCTCAGCTCCTTAGTTTCCGAGCTAGATGAAATAGAGCATTTAAGCTGGTCAGGCGTGCAGAAGGTTCTGGAATCTAAAAAGGACTTCGACCACTGGTTCGTGGTGCTGGAAGATGCACCCTGGGAAGAAACACCACACCTGGACAACATGGAGGACGAGCGCATACCCTTCGACGTGTTGGACACAACGGCTGCTGAGATCATATTCGACGCCCACCTTGAGCACCTGCGCAATGAGTGCAGGCGGGCAGAAATACGGAAGGAGTTTAAAGCCAAGCTGATGTCCTCTCCATTTGTAACGCCTGGCAAGCCCTGGGAGGAGGCTCGGAGCTTCATCATGAATGAAGACTTCTACCAATGGCTGGAAGAGCCGGAGTATCTGGACATCTACAACAGACATCAAAAGGCGATCATAGACAAGGCGAAAGAGGATTTCCAGGAACTGCTGCTTGAGTATTCAGAGCTTTTCTATGAATTAGAAGTGGATGCGAAACCAAGCAAAGAGAAGATGGGTGCCATTCAAGAGGTCCTTGGAGAGGAGCAGCGTTTCAAGGCCTTGCAGAAGCTGCAGGCAGAAAGGGATGCTTTGGTGCTGAAACACATCCATTTTGTCTATCACCCAACAAAGGAGACTTGCCCTAGCTGCCCCAACTGTGTTGACAGCAAGATTGAACAAACACTGGCCTCATGTTTCCCAGCTCGTTATCCATCCTTTTCAAAAACGCACCTTAGTGATAGCAAGGCAGACAGATTAAATTTAGTGATCTTAGGCAAAGATGGTCTGGCTAGAGAAATGGCTAATGAGATTCGAGCATTGTGTACCAACGATGATCGGTACGTGCTAGATGGAAAGCTGTATGAATTAGTGTTGCGACCCATCGAAGGAAATGTTAGACTTCCTGTTAACTCTTTCCACACAACAACATTCACCCCTCATGGCTGCTTGTGTTTGTATAATTCAAAAGAGTCCCTGACATACGTTGTAGAAAGTCTTGACAAATTGCGAGAATCTACTCTTGGCCGCAGGGACAACCACTTATCTCAGCTTCCTTTGTCCTTACTCCTGGTAACCAAAAGAGGTGTTGGCACATTTGGGGATATTGGTGCTGAGACTGCCCAAACACTAATAGCACAGGGACACGGGGTGGCGGGAAAACTACAATGCAGCTTCTTGGATCCGGCATCCCCTGGTACAGGCTATGGGCGTAATGTCAACGAGCGACAAATCAACCAGGTCTTGAAGGTCCTCCTTGATGCCAGGAGGAGTGCAGGTTTTCGTAGCAGTTCCCCTCCTCCCCCACCTCTGCCTCCTACCATTAGAGACCTACAGCCTGAGCCTAGCCCAGAGGCAGATTTCCGCATTATCATGTGCCTAATGTGTGGTGACCCGTACGACGTTGATCAGCTCCTCTCGCCTTTCTTGCTGCCGCAGCACTGTAGGCCAACCTCCAACCAAGCCAGCGACACGTCCGTGCTTCTGGAGCAGACGGTGGGGGGTCACCGGCAGACGATCGAGCTCTCCCTGCTCTCCTACCACGCCACCTTCTCAATGCGCAAGACCAAGCTGGTGCACGGCCTCGTCGCCGTGTACTCTGCTCGCCGTAAGGCCTCCCTGGAGACGCTGTGTGCCTTCCTGTGTGAAGTGCAGGACATTATCCCTGTTCAGCTTCTGGCGGTGGGAGAGAGCCAGGCGGAGCTGACCGATTCAGAATCTGCCCGTGAGCTTCTGAATCAGGGCGAAGAGCTGGCCCATGAAATTGAAGGCCGTTTCAGCAGGATAGTGTGTGGTGGTGGAGGTGGGGTCATAGGTGGGCTCCACAGGCTAGACCTCCTTCAGCCGTTCTTCATGGAGGTCATGGAGAAGCGGTCCGTTGTTGAGGCCACGCACATGTACGACAATGCTCCGGAGGCGGGCATCACCAATGAGAATGTGTACTCCCCCCGCTGTGGCTCCCCCAGTCCTGTCACCATGATACTGGACTCGGAGGAGGATATGGAGGCCTCTCCACCCTACCATGATGGCACACTAACCTCTCACGGGGGTTTTAAGATGCCGGATCTTGACTCGGGCGATGCATTCTCCGTCATCTCCGACCTCAGCACATTCGAGAGCAAGCTCAACCACAAGGTGGTCGCCCAGGTGCGCCCGAAACCCAGTGTCACGTTTGATCTGCGGAAGAGTTTCAACCCGTACATGGACCAGATGACCCATCGGCGCTCTCTCACGTCCTCGGTTAACTGGCCCCCTGGCGGAGAGGGGATTTACGACCCTTCTGATTATGCCGAGCCTATGGACGCTCTTTCAAAGCCTCGCGTGACCCACGAGGAGAACATTTACTCTGTGCCGCATGACAGCACACAGGGCAAGATCATCACCATACGGAATGCCAACAAGATGCACTCCAATGGCGGAGGTAATGGCTCGGACAGTGAGGCGGAGAGCAGCTCCTTGGAGCGACGCCGGAAGCTCTCAGCGGCCGGGGTGAAGCCTCGACTCTATCGCGATCGATCCAAGCGCCTCGGGAAGTTCAGCAGCTTCCGGACCAGCTTCTCTATCGGCAGTGACGATGAGCTGGGGGTCCTGCCCAAGACCAAAGAGGATGAGGTGGGGCCTCTGAAAGGGGATAATTCACTAAATGAAGAAGGGGAAGATCCCAAGAAGAGGAACATCCTACGAAGCCTACGAAGGCCTGGCAAGGTTTGTGTCACTTACTTTTTTTTGCTACTCATTACTCATGTGACCATCACAACAGCACACACTAACTGGAAAATGAGGATTAAATGCTTTTATTTGATTATACAACACATTTATATTATACAATTTCATAGGCCATTTCCAGTGAACATATTGTGAAAAGCAACTCCGATATCTCATTCACACTTGCCTTTTTTCATATTTTTCTCTCTGTGCAGAAACCAAGACCAAAGCCTCGGCAGTCAATTACAAAGCCAATCGAGAATACCTATTTCGGGATGCCTTTAGTGAGTGTTGTGTCCCCTGACAGACCTATTCCGCTCTTCATTGACAAATGTATCCGGTACATTGAGGCAACAGGTAAGTCAGTCCTGTAATTTTACTCAATAGAGCAATCTTATGTCTGTCACTGTGTTTTGAACACATCCTTATTTGACTTCAGAGATGTTGATCACATTCAGAATCACAGTTACATTTCACAGACATTTATGTTGGCATCGTTGTTAATTGTTATTGCTTGGAGCGGGAAAAGTACAGGAATGAGATTACAGTAAGCCACATCAGAATTTGTAGGGTGTTGTGAGGGAAACAAAGTCTTCCTCCCAGGAGGAGGTCATTCAGGAGTTATCTGATAGAGGCACACTTGGTTCACGTTCCTTTCCACCATGCAAGGCCCAAGAGGTTGATTCTGATGTTGAGCCAGCCATCACACCCAAGTTTTCAGGTTTTCCTGAAACAAAGACTCAGGGTGTTTTTGAACTCCCCTTTTTGAACACTTTTCAATAGCACATTGTTTTAGAAACATAAACTTTTCTTTTTTTTGATGCTCAATCTAGTGCAAATGAAAACAGAATGAAAGTGAAAAACAAGTGTGTGAAGGTTGTGTGTTTCTGCGAGAGTGAGAGTGAGAGCGGGAGCAAGCGAGCTGAAGCACCTTTTCTTTGTGTTTTGCTTGGTTTGTCACATGCCCTACAGTTGATGCGGGACTTTCAAGGTGTTTTGTTTCATCTCCAGTCAGGACCTCTGTCTAAATTTTAGATGCTGTTCTCTTCACATGGCAAAATGAGTTGGAGATTACAGCACAGTCTTTGTCCAAATATCAGATCAAATATGCTAAAAATAATGACACTAAAATGGGCCGGATGTTTGAAGATGCAAATATTTGTTAGAATTTATTGGCCTCAAACGTCTTTACCCATTTCTTCAAGTGCTTAGTTTTAGTGTGGTTTATTTCTCACATATTTGTTTCCTGGGTATCCCGCTCTCACGTTAGTTAATGTTAGTTACGTATGTGCTTACCTGGTGCATGTAGTAGATGTTCAGGGCCTGATGGTAGAAGTAATGCTGTCATGATGTTAGTCCCTATGCCTCTCTTGGTACTGGTGTGTTAGTGATCTGGTACATATGTATTGGTGTACTAGTGGTTTGTCTGGTATATATGAATTGGGTGTACTAGTGGTCTGGTACATATGCATTGGTGCATTAGTGGTCTGGTACATATGTACTGGTTTATTAGTGGCCTGGTACATATGTATTGGTGTATTAGTGATCCTAGTACATATGTATTGTCATGCTGTACCTCTCTCAGTTACATGTGTCTTCATTCCTGGTGCGTCAGAGTTGTACACATCTGTCCACTAGGTTGTTTGATTTGTTCTGGTACATGATTTTTGTCCTTGGTGCAAATCTAGTGGGCTTGCGCACATGTGGTGTGACATGTGGTCTCATCTGGTTTCCCCTTGATCCCCAGGCCTGACCACAGAGGGTCTCTTTAGGGTGAGCGGCAACAAATCAGAGATGGAGAGCATGCAAAGGCAGTTTGAACAGGGTAAGCACACACACACACACACACACACACACACACACCTGCCAATGGAACAGGGTAAGTAGCTCAGACTCTTCAGAACTGACCTGGACTAATGGTTTAAATAGATTTAGAATTGTGTAAAACCTAGAGTAGATTGTAATGTATGTTTTTTTGGGGGTTTTTTTCCTCCTGGATTAGCTTGACCTCTAACAGTTCTTATAAAACAATTGGGTTCTATTGAATTATTTAACTGTTTCTGATTGGACGAGAGACGTTCCATGAGTTGGAATATCCCAGGACATCCCAACTCTGACTTTTCACAGCTAATAATAAATCACTCCGCGATGAAACATTCTATAGCACGTTGATACAATTCATAGTTTTCAGTCACGTGACTACAATAGGTAGCTGACGGGCAAAAAGAACAGCGAAACAGCGTTAAACAGTGGACAACTTCGAGCAGTGCCGCCTACTCAACTACGATCGCAATCAACCACAGACCATACCACTATAGCCAGACAGAGATATTTAGAAAAAAATAAAATGTTTGATCCAGTTACTGGACATTTTTATTTCTTTAACCTCGACGAAGTCCCTGCCAGAGCTCCAGTGTGGAGATATTTACATCTATCTTAATAGAAAATCCGTCCCCCTACACATCTCAAAAACTGAAAGCCTACAAAAGCACAGATAGTTATTTAATTTTCAGAAGTGGATGGCTTCACAACGCTATCGTCTGGAAGGTGAAAACAAAAAAACATCTTTATAATCAGAGCAAAGATGAGTGCCATTTAATAGCTAGCTACCAGCTAGCGAGATACCTGCTGTTAGCTACGAGCTACCTGCTGTTAGCTACGAGCTACCTGCTGTTAGCTAGCAGCCTTTAGCCTACCCAACGCTGTTCTTTATCATTTTACACAATTTCCTGGTTTAAACAAGTACGAACACCTGGTCTGGCGAATGACAACTTAAATGATCTTCCCATATATTTTCTACTGGCATTGTAGTATTACCAGTTGGATGACAAAATACACTAGCCTAGCCTACTTGCTTAGGTACTTGTCGCAATCTCAGAGAAGAAACCGGGTAATCCAATTTAAATTGTGTTGATGCTTTGTTTCTTGACTTTATTACTTGATCTATTCCCGTTTTAGGTAGTTATTCTGATAAATGAGGCGACCAGAACAGGGTGACTGCTTTTATTGCCAGCCCCAAAAGTATGGCTACTTTACTGTGTGTCCGAGAAAAATTGACCCATAAGACGTCTACAATCAGCTGGTAGCAACGTGGGCGGGTTTTAAATGCGATAAAAACAAAATCCGGGCTTGTCTCCTCGCCGATTTGAACAGCCACAACTGTCTAGCATTTTACTACCTAAGTCAGACAATGTTAAAGCAGAGATATTAAATGATCTTGAATGAAAGGTGGTCGGTTCCTGTATAAACTCCAGTGTTAGACAGGTGTGGAATGCTTTTTACTAATTCATGAATGATACCACATTAATAGGCTATGTTATTCTGACACGCACTGTCACTTTATCCCTCTCCTTGTAGATCACTGTCTGGATCTGGTAGAGAAGGACTTCACTGTGAACACGGTGGCTGGAGCACTGAAGGCCTTTTTCTCTGAGCTGCCTGATCCTTTGATTCCCTACAGCCTACAGACGGAGATGGTGGAGGCCTTCAGTAAGGCCTTGTTTCTGCATTCACCACCACATAACGTACTGTCCCATCAGACCTTGTTACCCAAGGCAACATGCATTGTAGTGAAAAATTGTGGTTCACCAGTATGTGCGCGTGCGTGCGTGCATGCGTGTGTCACCTGGTTATTGAATATTGGTTGTTGACTCACTGACTTGTGCCTTGCTGGCACTGTGTTCCAGTAGTTTCACTACAAAATCACTATCAGTACAAAGTAAAAGTTATCTATACAGGATTATAGAAGCTTTTCGTCAGCCTCAGCCTCACAGAGACGCATGTGCATGAAAGAGTCCTCCCAGAGCATATATGCATCTGTGATGATGGAGAATCTCTCGGGAAGGTCACAGGATCTGATCCATGCAACATATGGCTTTACTCCTCTCTTCTAATAGTTGACGTAGGAGAGACTTTCCCTGCGTGATACATATACATCAGCACATGCGAGAGAGGAACTAATTGGCCAGATGGCTCCGCCACGCTTCTGGTGGCTCTTGTACTCTATAGCACACACGTTGAATTGATAAAAAAAAAAAGAACACCATGTCGTGATGCAACATCTTGCATTCCGCTCTCATCTTCTGTGTATTTGGTGTTTCCTTTCATGAATCACCTAATTGAGAAATTTAGACTGTATTTTTTTTTTTTTTTTTATAATCTCCCCACAGTCTAACTCTGTGACAGTGATATTAAGTTTGGCCATCTGCCCATTGCACAGAATGCTCAAGGAATCCCAGCACATGTCGAGTGGCTTTGCAGAAAAAGTACACACACACACACACACACACACACACACACACACACACACACACACACACACACAAACTCTTATGCTCCGCTGGTTGCTGTTTGGCCCTTAGGGCTGAATTAGGGTCACTTTTCCTGCGACTGTGTGACACGGGCAACGGGCCAAAGTCCGGTCTGGATCATCTGGTACTAGTGGTTCAAAGACCAGTCTGGATCATCTGGTACTAGTGGTTCAAAGACCAGTGAACCAGTTCACTGTTGTCACAACCCGTACATATGGCCTTGAAGACTTTCAAAGGCCTTTCACTTGCCAAAGTACTAGTCATATGTGGGATTGCCCAAAAGGGTTGTGTAAGGAGAATGTCATATTACACACCAAAGTGATTTGCTTAGTTGATTGATGTTTGGCTTGTAATATGTCAGATGAAGGGTAAGAAGCATCATGACAGTGTGACAATGCAGAGGTGATGAGATGATACTTCCCATGTATATTCTTTAACTGGACTGCTAGTTAGCTCAAACTCATATTCACCTGTGTCTATCTCTGAGAACTTGAGAGATATAATGTATACATGATGTAGTGTGTATAAGTGTGTAATCGCGTTTCGTACAGAATTGGTGCTCTGTAGTTCTAACCCCACTGACTCTCTCTGACTCCCCTTCCCTCTCACTTGAATTTGCAGAAATCAATGATCGAGAGCAGAGACTACACACCATGAAGGATGTGCTGAGAAGGTTTCCCCGGGAGAACTATGACGTCTTTAGACACGTCATGAGCCACTTGAACAAGTGAGGTCCACTTCCTCCACACAAACACACTTAGGCTAATGTATCCTGCAGTGGAGCTGGCTGAACAGGAAACCATAAGTGCATAAGACATGGTTCAGACTAGGAGATCGTCACAGCAGTAAAGCTGATTTTAAAATGGAGTTGAATCATAGTGTGCCTCTGTGTGTGTGCCTGTGCGTGCCTGTGTGTGCATGTCGTGCGTGTTTGTGCGCGTCTGTCTTTTGGGGATTTGTTCCTGGGATCACTGTGTGAAGGATCATTGAATTTTTTAGGAAGTGCAAATGAATGTAATCGCAGCCAGGGTTAAGCTGTGTCAATTAATTTATTACAAATAAATGAAATGATGCTGAGGTCAGTCATGGTATTGCAGATATAACATCTCCCCTCACAATTTGTTCAATTACCATCTGTCATACTCTTTTAAAATCTCTGTTTGCTCCTTCGTTCTCTGTCTCTCTTTCCCTTCCCTCTCTCACTCCCTGTCTCTCCATCTCTCTCTCTCCCTCCCCCTCCCTTCTGTCTCCGTCCCTCACAGGGTGAGTCAGTGGAACCGTGTGAACCTGATGACCAGTGAGAACCTGGCCATCTGCTTCTGGCCCACGCTCATGCGGCCTGACTTCACCACTATGGATGCGCTGACCGCCACGCGCACGTACCAGACAATCATCGAGAACTTCATCTACCAGTGCGCTTTCTTCTTCTACAACCAGCCCCCGGCCGAGTCGCCTACTGGCCTCTTCGGGCCCCCCGGGCCCATGGTGCCCTCCTGTCTGCCTCCATCGCCCTCAGCAGCACCCCCTTGTGGCCCGCCGATGCACCACTACATGCCCCTGCTGCAGTCTCCTCCCCACTCGCCCCCGCAGAGCCCCCATCCCACCCCGTCCGAGCCACAGACGCTGTGAGAGACAAACACACACAAACACACAAACACACACACAAACACATGTCCACACACAAACTCACACACATTCATACACACATCTCTTAGCACTCAAGCTCTTGAGCATTTGATGCCTGGAAGCTGCACTTACAGCCACACTCAGATTACTCCCACAAACACGAATGCATACAGTCACATTCATACACACACACACACACACACACACACACCCTTAGACACTAAACATCTTCCTGCCGACCACATGCTACTGTTGTTTGCTCAGACGCATGTTGTGTATGTGTGTATGAGACAGAGAGCCGTGTCCTTATGGTCTTAACTACTGTTGGGAGTTAGTGTATGATTGTAGTCATACGCACATTGCACATTGTTAAACTCTACGCTTAAAAGTGCTGTAAACTATTGGAATGAGAGACACACAGCTGCACACTTCCTAAATGATCTGTGAGATGATGCCAGTCGGGATGTCCATGACAGTCCCTAGGCCCAGGTGGATCTCTGTCAGGACAGGTGTCAGTACAGAGTTCTGTTCTAGAGGCTTGTAGAGTGCGTTTGGAGCGGTGGTCTCCTAAACCAATGAGTATCCGCTTTAAATGAAGTCTTTCCTCACCACAACCACTCCCCCCCCCCCCTTCCACACACACTTGGAAACTTCACTTAGGGATATGTGAAGCACTTAGGAAATGTTCCGACCCCCATTCCCTCTAGTCCATCCCATTAATGCTAGCTCTCCCCGTGAGAAAGTGAAGTGTTGTGGAGATGACGAAGAAGAACAAGAAAGAAAAAAAAAAGAAAAAAGAAACACGACCTGCTGAATGCCTTTCGTCAGGAGGTCTCTTTTGTTTTCGTTTCTCTGCTTCTCTGATTGGATGGCTCATTAGTGTCCCCTCAAAGAAATTAATCCAATCACTGTCCACCATGGACCTACCACAGACTAACCACTGAGTACCTGACTTTAAGAAAAACAATTACTATGTATTTGCTCCCCTTTCCAGTCTCTCCTTCTGCTGTGGCCCTAAGGTATGTCCACTAAAAACTGGCTGTGAAGGGTACCCCCCCCCCCCCCCCCCACCCCCCACCTTAACCTGCAGACTTCAAAGGACTGCATTGTATCGCCATTGATTTGACGAGCTGAGCCCGCGTGAAGGGCGAGGGGGGAATGTCATTTCATGAAGACTTCTTTTTTTTTAAAGTTGGTCTCCGATTCTCCCGACCTGTCCTCTGCTCAACGTCAATTAAGCATTGTTCACTCGGAACCCCCTCTTCCTCTGAATGCTGGGTTGTCAGTGGATTCTTTGGTTGTTGTGGTTTTGGGGGAAGGAGGGGGGAGTGCTGTTTGTCATTAAGGGAGGGGGGGGGGGGGCACAGGTCCAGGGATGCACTTTAATTTTTAGTGGGAGCGGTTGGTGTTCACTTTAGCTTCTCTAGTCCTCTAAATGTTTTTTTTCTTCTTCTGTAAAGCCCTACCTGTGTGCCCGAAACCTTAACTCTCTTAAGTCCAAACAGTCAACAGACAACCAGAAATCTGACTACTGAAAACCTGCTCTCTCTCTCTCTCTCTCTCTCTCTCTCTCTCTCTCTCTCTCTCTCTCTCTCTCTCGCTCTCGCTCTCGCTCTCTCTCTCTCTCTCTCTCTGTCCACCCTTACTAATGTTAAGCACTTTGAATTTTTAGCTCAGTTTATGAAACACAACACTGAATTGCTGATTTGATGTAGCTCTTATGTGTGGCCATTAGGTCAGTTTTCTCTCCATTTGAAGGATGTCTTGTCAAAAGCTGTGGGTTGTAAAAACCCATTGTGACTAGAAGAAAAATCACAAGGCTTGGTGATGAACGAACAGATAAACACGCTACATGTACTGAGACCTGCTGGACACTGTTTATATTTATAATAATATTTGCTGCGTTTGACTGAACGCTGGTCACAGTAAATGGTGGTGGAAATGGGAGCAAAAGAAAAAAAAACAGTAACATTCTGACATTTTAATGTTCCAACTCATGCACAGAAAAAATAAATGGCCAGTCGCATGTTGGTGGTATTTTGCCCCATTCTATTGTTAATACGAGTTCTTTGTCAAATTCAGAGATTTTGTAATATTACAATTTTGATGAAAGCTACCGGATGTTGTCCTGCAGTGGATGGAAAGGCAGACCTGGATTGTAAATGCATATTTAATCATATGTAGCTCCCGCAGTCACTCTGACTTTCGGACGCTGAAGAACTACTCCAATCGTACATTTACTCTGTAGATGACTAGTTTAAAACTGACTCCATTTGAACCACAGGCAGAACAGCAGTTCTGTAGATTATTCTCGAATGTGTCACCTGACCTACTCTGACCTGTGCAGAACCATCTTGAAGAGCTGTTTGTGTTCCACCAAGCCTGTAGATAACACAGGGTACTGTCATGTGAAACCTAATATTTGAACTCTAAACAGGCTTGCTGGACTTGATGGGATTTGAGTGTTTGTTTTTATTTGATTTTTATTTGATTTTTTCTCCACTCTAGACTTTATTGTGAAAGTGAGGGTGGTATGGGTGGGTTATCCTGTGTCTCATGTAGTAGCACTCTAGATTCTATGCCTCTGAATGCCTGTAATATTATGAAATGTATTTTTAACCTCTGACCTTTGACACAGTTAGCGTGTGCTGGAGTTCTTGAATGGCTCTCTCTGGGCTGTGATGGGTCACACCCATGTGTTGTTCCCCCGGACCAAAGCAGGGGGTATTGCAGGGGGTGCAGGGGGTATTGGGTGCACTCCAGATCCAGCCCCCTGACGTGTCTCAGATGTGGTGACTTTGATTCTGAACCCACTGTAAGCAGTGTCCCATGTTTGCCTTCGCTCCTCTTTTCACTGTTTTGCTCTGTTGAGGATGGAGTGAGTGGGATTTGCTGACTAGTGTAGCTTTGGTGTCTTCATCGTCTCTGCCCGTACTGAGAATCCTGAAAGTCAACGCTTTGCCACACAGGCCCAACAACCTCCGGTGGTCCCATTATCCTGAAGTAGATTGTTGCATTAAGAATTTTGGAAGAGGTCATCAGAGAGGTGAAAGTACTTTTACACTACCAGTGGGCTTAAGACACTGTCCCAACACCATCCCACTGCTGTGTGCAACTGCAGTTTATTGAGCCAGTTTGAAGTAGTCATAACAGGAATTATTTCCCCTATCTGAGAGGGAGGTGAGAGAGGGGTTTCAACTGCAAAGTAACATTGAATAAATATTTGCTGCCCCCTTTTGGTCAATGTACAAACAGCAGGTCCAGGTACGAGATTTATGACTGCATGTTATGACGCTTGTTTGATGGAATTATCTGTTGAGGAGGCATGGATGGGACCAGTGTGGATTCAGAGGTTTTGGAAACAACTGTAGTGGGTTGTGCTGATGTCTGCTTAGATCCAAGTCATTCTGTTCTGCCATTGTGGAGCAGTTAGGAAATGTGTCCTCAGGCCAGTAGGGGGCAAACAATCATTACAGTTGAAATGTGTCCTGTGGAGAAACTCCCATATGTGCTGCCACCACCATGATGCTTACGTTGTGATCTGTATAAAAGACATGTAGGGGCCTTTCTGAGAAGTATCCTTAAACCTGGATTAAGAGATAAAAAGGAGCCCACTCAGTCTCCATAGTGAGTCCGTAGTAGCTGTTAAAGTGTGCTAAACTCAACTGTCAGGAGAGCACAGTTCGAGTACCACGTCCTTATGTCATTCCACTGTCAAAAAACACATTTCATTTGGCCCCAATGAGTCCGTCAGGCATGCTTTGCCACACCTAACATTCCAGACCCTTAGTTCTTATAACTCTGCTTGTGTAGTGCTTGTGCCTAACAGACACTGTCGAGGTGCTTCTCACTGTGTGCTAAAGTCTTTGCTGTACCCTCACGTTTGGGCACCAGTGACCATCTGACCTTTTCAATGGCGGAAAGGCAGGCTTTCCCCTGACCTGCCGCGCAAATGAAATGCAGTAACGCTTTCCCCTCATACCATGTGTCTGCATGGTATGCTTGTCATAGCAAGAGATTTTTTGTCATTCTATTATTAAAAAAAAAAATTAAAAAAAACACTCACCCTTTTCCCTCTGTCCATCCCCTAATGCTAAACTGCCCTCCTCTCAGACACAAGTGGTAGACATGGTGAGATACATGCCCCTGAAAACCTGCTGGGTTTCCACGGTTATTGGCCTTCGAAAAAGAAGTGTGTTGTCCCATGTAAACACACACAAGGGAGGTGAGCTGCTACTCCTTGATTTCCATGAAGTTGCGGTGCAGTCATGGCTGTCGTGGCTACATCGCCTTGCTTCTGTTTCCTTATTTCTTTTGCGACAATTGTGATGGACTGTCTGTCTAATGAATTACAAACATGTTCAAATGGTTGTTTACTTGTATGTTAGGGTCTAACACTTTGCCTTTTTAGTCAATGGTGATAGAAAGCGTTTCTTTTATGGTTTCTTTTCATGATTTTTTTTTTTTTTTTTTTTTTTTTTTAAAAGGTCAGTTTTTTACCAATTTTTGTGAATGATGTTAAGGCCAATTCAGTATAGTGCATGAATCGAAAAACCCAAATGAGGGAAAAAGGTTTGCCACTCTCAGTATTTAAAGAAATGAAATTAAGAAAAAAAAACTATTTAAAGATGTAAATGGATCGAAATGAAAAGATACATGAACTGTGAAATTCTGTTCTCTGTCTGAATGGATGACAAACATGAAGGCCTCACAGAAACTGTATCATAGTTAATAAATCAATCATGTAAAACCTAACCCCTTTGTGCATTTGTTTTTTGTTAGTTGTTTGTCAAACCTACTCTGCTACTGTGTTCTACGTAGGGGCGTCCCTCTCTACCTTCAAGAAGCTTTTGAAGACCCAACTCTTCAGAGAGCACCTCCCTTCCTAAATGGCACCTTGACTAGTGCTTAACTTGCACTTCAGCAGTTACATTCCTTTCTAGGTCGTTTCTCTATTTCTTATGTAAAATCTTGCAAACACCACCAATCGCCCAGTAGACACTTGATACTGATATAAGCTTGCCAACACACTAACTAGTGTCTTTTGGCAGTATAGCTGGCAATGTCATGCTGTGAAAGCTTTTCTTCCATTTTTGCAGGGTATTCCAGCCCAGTATACAGGGCACAGGAGAACATTGATGGGGTTCATTCAGTTAGGCTGGATGTTTGACTTGGGTGTCTAATGAGGCAAAAAACTATCACTATAACTACTCATGTATGTTCAAGGGGTAACCGAATCTGACTCTTTATTAGTGATGAAATATCAAGGTCCATGTACAAAGGATCTTATTAGCCTGCTGCCCAGGGGAAAGAGGGCATTCCCTGTGAGCTTCATACGTGTAGATGTTCATACACTCATGAAGTCATGGAGCGCCAATCAGATAATTATTATAGTCAGGGTTTGGTATCAACTTCTTTACTCATTCTTTGAGGGGCACCACAGTTGATTTTGCAGAAGAATAAACAGGCATCTAGTGGCATTATTTTCAACTATGCTTTATTTTTCTAAGGTAAGGTTTGATAGAAATATGTCTGTGTGTATGTATGCTGTATTTATGTTTATAAAGCTGAAGTAGCTCCTGCTGGTCTTTCACATTGGAGTCTTCTCACATCAGAGTTTTCCATTTCTCAACATAGAAGTCCAATGCTGAAAATTTTAACACAATTCTAATATGGTTAGTTGGCTCTGCCCATTACTTATGCATCTCTGCATGCCCTGTGTTTTTCTTTAATTAAGCTCTACAGGCCTTGACACTCCAACCATGAACTGTCTGACTTCAAAGGTGCCATTCCGTGTATTTCTCTGTGCTCTTACCTATTTAACAGGGGGATGTCTTTGAACTTGATGAGAACTTAATGACTTGGGCCACTGATGGCTGTGATGACAACCGCACATACTCCCTGACCTCGTAGCCTCTGCGGCTTGATGCGGAGATTATTGCCGTGTGCTGATTTCCTTAGTGGCTGCTGGGTTATTAGACCCTCTCAAGACTAAAGAGAGACCCTCTCTGGGAGAAAAGCCCCTTTGTTCCCCCTGGCACTTTTGTCTTTCTAGCTTGTGCAGATCGCTTGCCTGTGAGGATAATAACGGATGCACAAAAACAGTTCTTCTGCTGTGCCTTGTGACAGTGTTCAGGATTGAGAGATTCACAGTGTTCATCTTGCCTTAGTCTATCCAGTTTCTCCAAAAAAGCACTTAAGAAGAAAAAAAGATGAAGGTTAAGTAACTCTGTTTGAAGTCCATACCTACACATTTGAACACATTAGGAATTTAAAACATATTTGATAACTATGCAGCTTTGCAGCTATTCAGCTATTCCTGACATAGTGCACAAAATATGAGGACATTAGGAGAAACTATTTCAAAAAGTTTGGTGAGGTCCTCCCAGCGAGCAGTTAGGAGAGGCTTTCATACCTCATCGGAGAAAATGAGGAATGCCTCTCTGCACATGTGACTATGTGACTTCCTGCCATAAACGGAGGGACAGCCCTTAAATTCACATAATTTACATGTGTAAATGTTTCTAAATGTACATGTTTGTTTTTGTGGTAGTTAACATCCAACTTCCTTGACGATGATTTTTTTTATTTAATTTTATTGTTTCTACTTGTCCCTTTCTCCTTCTGATGTATCTTGTGTATACAGTGTATAGACCCAGCCCAAATGCCTTGGCAATACTGTAGAACGTTATGGTCATGCCAATAAAGCTTCTTTTGGATTTGAATTAATAGGTAACAATAGTTTACAGGTTGTACCGTAGCCCCCTAGCATGTGTTGCTCGTAAGGAAAACCTTGTGCCCTCTCTGTGAAGAGGAATGACACTACTGGTCCATCTCTCTCATTGTACCATCTGCTGGAAAGAAATCAAGATGGCCTCTAAGACATAATGACCTTGTAGTTTGTGCTGCACTGCTCTCTCTCTCTCTCTCTCTCTCTCTCTCTCTCTCTCTATATATATATATATCACCCACACACATTTTCTCACTCTCTATCTGTACATCTGTGTCTCTGATGCAGCAAAGCCTCAGGTAATGACATATGTGCACAAGTAAAGATTAAAGACCTTGTTTACACTCGGTTAATTCACACTGCTCCAACATCAAACAGCTGCTGGGTTGTGTCGAATCAGTGTGCTAAGCAGGTTAATGTAGTGTAAGTATTTCTCCCAATATGCTCAATCCAACAATCAACCTAAAAATGTTGAGATGCTTGGAGTTTGGTGGACATATTTGGAAGAGCCTTCACACACAGATATTCAACCACATGAATTTGAGACAAGATTTAGAACATGATGCATAAAGCAGTGCACCAAAAGTATGTAGCTTTTGATCATTATAATAGATTTGTTTTACTGGTAGAAGTACAACAAGTGTAAAATGTACACTGCACAAATATTGAACCCAGGATGAACAATCAAGGTTTCTGAGAGAATTGCAAAAAATAATAGATTAATAAATAATACAAATTAAATAAATTCTTTTTTTTTTTCGGGAAATGAACAGTTTGAAAAAAACAATGTTTGCATCTCTGTGGTATTCACCAATATCTCGGTAACGCAACACCACCAGAACTCCCCTAGATGGGATTCACCAATATCTCGGTCACGCAACAACACCAGAACTGGGATTCACCAAACAGACAGATTGCCACAAAATCCCTCCTGGCTCCTGCCATAACTTTGCCCCTAATCTGAGAGCAGGAAAATATTCCCTCCGATTATATCAAACATTTCATCAAAAAACAAAACACTTTAGCTTCTCTGGGTAATTTCCATTAGAGCAGAGAAAGTAATTGAGCTCTATGGCAACACTGTTTAAAGTTCACTGTGAGCTGAAGTGCATGTTATGGTTTTTACATCCAGTGTTCTGCCTATACCACTTCTTCTTTACAGTCATTCATGTTAGTCTGTTATTCTGCTCTCTACCTTTGTTGTGCATGTGCCATTTACACATGGGTTACTCCACATCTTTCTCAGATTTAAACCCGTGTAAAATTGCTTTAAGACTGTGGGCTGATGTCTGTATGTAGACAGTGTTTATGATAAACGATCTACCTCATAGAGCATCATGTAGACAAAACTGTTTAGTGGCCCACTAGCATGAGATGTTGAGTCAGTCTCCGACAGCCATGTTTCTATACATACACATCATCTTATTATTCTATTTCCAGGGATTCAAATTGAGCCAGGTAGAACTTTTTCAAGGATTGCTGACACAAAGCACTGAGCTTATCTCATTATTACATTTAATAGTTGCTAAGACACAAGCAAAGGTTAAGAATAGAACATGTTGTGTTTGGCCCGTTTCCTGATCACTGCAGGCAATTTACCTGAGTTGGGTCAAGAGAGAGAGCTCATTCTGGATAAGTCGCATACAGGCAAGAGCCGTCAAGAATGCCATGGCAACCATGGAATAAAAATATCTGCATATCTACCACACGTGTTTGTTCTCAGTTCATTTCTCTCTCTGTTTGGGCCTCTCTCTCTCTCTCTCTCTCTCTCTCTCTTTCTCTCTGAAAGAATCTGTGTATGACTGTACCTAAAGTCAACGTACTGATGTGTTTCTGACTTGTGTAAATACATTCAACTTTTGAATGTTGCTGTGTTTGAGTCAGAATCCAGGTCAGGATGTTCTCATATTGTGAGGAATTGACATCAATTGGTTGATGTAAAAAGAAATCAATAAATGAAAGACAGACATGCACACGCACACGCACACGCACACGCACACGCACACGCACACACACACACACACACACACACACACACACACACACAGACACACACACACACACACACACACACAAACCACAAAAATAATTGGCTGCGTTCTGTTTCCTTGTGCACCTACTTCCAAGTAATCCAAGTTCCCAATTTAACACATGCAAGCAGAAAAGCGTGTCTGACACGGTCTCTGGCCAGGGTCCTAAAATGCCTTGCAGGGATTGTCTAGGAGTCATCTGTGCTAGCAGGAGTCAAGCAGGATCCGCACATACACCCCCATTGTATACTAAGGGAAGGCAGGTGGTGTCAGGGGAGGTGGTGGGGTAAGAGCGACCACCAAAGCAAGTGCCGCAGCTGACGAGAGGAACTCTTTAAATTAAGTTTGGGTGATTGATATGAGAGGGGCGTAGCAAACACATTGCATCTCCAGTTTAGAACACCATTGAAGGGATTCGTGGGGTAGAAGCCCTCATTAATATGGGCTTCGTGGAATTTTAGCAAAGGATAATTACACTAATTCTAAGGTGTAATCAAGGGATCTTATGTTAATGAGGAAACAGTGTATTTAGCAGTTGATTAGACTGAGGAGCGCCTTTCCTGAGTAGTTCCAGATGCCTATCAAACACACCAACACACACACACACACAAACACATACACACAAATACACCCTCCTTATTGACTGTAAGTATCAAGGCATCTCGAAATGAATGGTGATGTGACCCAGACATCAAGCAGCTATTTTTTTTAGCTATTTGTTTGTTAGTTTATTTATCTTAATTTATTTATGAGCAGCACCAATCACACTGTGGCATGATTTTTATTTTTGTACATGCTTTATTAAATGGCCAGCATAGGTTCTCCAAATGATGATTCAAGCTCTCATTGATTGATTAAAAGCATGGGCAAGGCCATTTACTCTCTCTTCTTTTCATCATGTGCCTCATGTAGGGCCTGGTGCTCGGGGTGATTCAGCTGCGGAGAGAGGCACAGTAGTTTTGGAGCTCGAAGATGTTACAGGGCTTGTGACAGCATTGCTCCACAATCCCCCTCACCACAATCCCTCTCTTGACAATCATTTCTCCCATGTCTTTGTAGGGGTACTCTGCAACCTCATTCTCCTGGCCGGATTTTGGCTGGAGGAATCCTAAGAGGAAAAAAAAACAGGGTTTTACATATCCACATTTCAAAGGAATATCTGACAGTGAATTGATAGTGTTTATTTTTTTTATTGTATCGACGAGACTAGGACACGACAGGACACAGGACACACAGAAACCTTATTGTACTGTTTTGTGCTAAAACAGAAACTGAGAAAGAGTCCGTCAGGAGAATTTGTTCAGTAGTTAACATCACCATGGAGGAGATCTGGCTCTCATGAACCTCAACGTGTGCTCAGTGTGTTTGTGCTTCCCCCATAATCCCAATTGTTTTTCTTTCCTCTGTGCAGTCAAAGTTCTCTCTGTCTCTCTCTCCAACCCACTCCACCCTCTCTATCTCTCCTTCTCTCTCTCTCATCTCTCTATCTTTCTCTGTCTCCAACTCTCTCTCTATCAGTCTCTCCATCTCTGTCTCCTTTGCTCTCTCTCTTCCTCTCCATCTCTTTCTCTCTCCCTGTCTGTGATGTTTGATTATATCTCTCCCTCTCTCTCACACTCTCTCTCTCTTTCTCTCTCAATCTCCTGTTGACTTACCCTGGATGGGGTCTGCCTCTCTCTTAGGGTTGTAGAAGAAGCCCTGTTCTCCACACACCAGGTACAGTGCATCCACCAGATGAGAGCCGCACAGATGTTGGGCCGCGGCGGTTTCACCGCCCGTGGACGACAGTGCCACCATGATCAGCAGAGCAGCTGTTTGGAACCAGAGAGCCATGGCAACGGTGGGCTGTCACACAAGTACACAAACAAAGACTAATTAATTACAATCGTCAAGCTAAAAGAAACATATATACATCTGTACTGCATGGTATGCTTATGAATATGACCAACACACACAGACACAAACACACATGCATGCGCAAACACACGAGCGAAATGGTGCTTAATCTAAAGGCTCAGACTTAATAGTTAGGTACGAATTTTTGCACAAAAGAGCCATCTTTTCTGAACTTACTAACTAGTAAATAAGCATCTTTCCTTTTTTATTAATGACACTTGTCCAAAGCGATGTCCACATGGACATTTTCAGGAGTGTGCTATGTGCCCTCTGGGTATTGAACACATGACCTAGGTGTTGTTTGCAAGATATCTCTTTTCTTTTGCAATAGCCATGATTTAAATGCATTAAATGAACAGAGTGTTATGCTTCCATTGGCACATGGAAACTGTGAGTCTCAGAGGCCCAAATGCTTCAGCAGTTGGTACGTTTCTCACCCCAGCATGCAGCCTTAACAGCTGTACACTTGATGTGCTCAGTTTAAAATTCGTTCTCAATTCAGTTAAAAAATTATTTAAAATTATTCTGCATTATTCAAATCTAACGCCTGTTAACTTGCCAGATAAAGAGCTCACATTTTTAAGAAAGATCTTTCCTCAGCTCAAGCATGGACTGAATGTTAATAGACCCAAGAGCAGGCCACTAATTAAGTCTCTGCGATGAGAGTTGTTAAAGATAGCAGCCAGTTTTCACTTCCAACGCTACGTTCTCACCTCTTGTGCCCTTTACAGATAATAAGAGTGGTGGAGCCTCACCTGTGTTGATGGGTGGAGATGAAGGTGGAGGTGAAGGTGTTCCTCTGGGTGGAGATGGAGGAGAAGGCTGAGGATGAACATCAGGAGCTCTGGTCTTATATACCTCCAGCAGCAGGGCCCGGCCAGCAGCCTTTTTCCCCACAGGTCAGCGGAAAAGAAGAGCAGCATGAGCAAACAGCCATCAGAAGAGATAAGTGCCTGTCGGACGCAAATTGTGCGCCTCATTTAGCACGTTTGTCTCATTAGGACATATTTGCTCCTCGTGTTAGCCATGTCAAAGGTCAAGCACCTGAGTGCTAACGCCGCGGTGGAGGTGCGCTGGATCGCGTCAGCATGGCTGACATTAAGCCTAAGGTAGTGAGGCCGTGGACCACTGGTCTGTTCTCGGAAGCTAGCGAGGTTTCGCCGTGCTGCGGCGTAACGCTTCGCGTGTTTACCCACGGAGATGCACACAGGACGGCTGGTGAATGGGCTCTCTGTGTTCCCACTCATCACATTCATCTCCAAAACATCACTGGGCACATTTTTTTTTCTGCTGTAATTTTTATTTCCCATGCCTGACAGCATTTTCTATTTTTGACATATTTTGCTTTCTTTTTTTCTTTTTTACGTCACATCTGCAGGGATGTGTGACCGCAGACGAACGGTCCATCATTCTGGGTGCTGTGGTTTGGTCAGTTTTCTCCCTCTGTAATTATTTGTCTGTAACTGTTTCTGACCCTGAGTGAGGATTTCTTTTGTGTTCTACCCATCATGTCGTGTCATTTCACACATGTTTCCAGTCTTCTGACAAGACTAACCTCATGGTTTCAATGCCATTTAGTTTTGATAGCAATTCTTCACTGTGCAGTTATTGCTGAAAAGGCTTTCTCGAGTCTGACATATTACTTTCTCTTAGATCTTGAATGTACCACATCATTCAGCTAGTTGGTTTGATTCCGTTGCAACGTTCTCAAGCAGACCGAAGTAAATGCTGGAGCAATTTGTTTTGTAATCTGGCTTGGCCTATTGTTTTTAGATAAATGAATATGCATCAGGGAAAATGAGAAACACTTCAAAAATCACATGTAAAACAACATCTTTAACCTTTAGTGAGTGACTGGAGTTCATTACCATTTGATATTTTCAAATGTCAAACAACTGATCTTAATTTGGGCTTTGCTTCCAACAGAGGCTGCCGTGATGTACTGCAAACCGCCAGGGGTAGGAGTCAAAACCATTAAGAGTTTTTGAGTGAAGGTAAAAATAAACCAGACATTTCCCCCACTTTGGTTACTCATAAGTAAGCAAAAAATGAAATATGTAAATGCTAAGTGAATACACCAGGTATGGATCCATTTCATGTGCTTTAATGGTGTTGTGGGTCCCCCAGCTTTCTCCACTGGGCACTAATGGTCCTGTTAGTGTAGTGTGACACACACCATGCATTTTACTTCTAGGGTTCTTAAAGACTTCTTCTTTAGTGCTTCGAACTACATATACTCACCTGTATAAATACATGTTTTGAAAGCTGAGTAAGGCTGGATAAGGCTCATTCTTTTTTAACTACAAAACTCTGAGAACTCAAGAGACTGAACCAACAGAAGTTGCCACACTGTGTGCGCATATGCTTTGGCTCCTGAAAGGTAAATTTACCTTCTGCATCCTCCTCCATTCTGACCTTATCGCTGGGTGGCTTTCTGACGTTTTTTTCTGCTCTCCTGTGCCCACTTCTTCTGCACTTTCACAGCAGTACACTGTACAAAATGTCTGAAACAACAGGAGATGGCAAGCTGCTCCATCTCTCTCCCTCCTCCACTCCCTCTCTCTCACGCTATTTCTTTCTTTCTTTCTCTCTCTCAGTGTTGATTCACTGCCATAAAAACAGCTGCTTGATGAATAAAACCATTATTTACCTTTCTTGGACCATAATTACCTGAAATTATTTCCCAACTACTTTGAACCCAAGAGGCATTAAAGTGTGTATGGCCCTTTTGTCTTGCCCATGTAAGCCAGAAGCCACCTCTCACTCTAGCTAATGTAAAAAAAAAAAAAAACGACTGAAAGAGCTTTCAAGGCACCATTTTTTGACACAGAAGTTGACTCCAGTTCGTTGTTGTGGATGTGCTCGTTTTAGCCCTGATTTGTGTCTATTCTAATCTGCAAACAGTCTCTTCACTCCAGGTTAAAAACACACAACTGTGCTTGCGTACTGCATACACTTACTAAGCTCTTAGATTAGTCTCTTAGCTCAGTCCCTTCTGAATTCTTCTTCCGTGCTGCTCTTTTGATTTTGTTCTCCTTTTAGCATCATATTTATCTAACTTATTCTTCTTTAGAAATCTATCCTTCTGCTACCACTTTTCTTTCAATTCATTCTATTTTAGAATTGCTCCTGCTAATTATGTCTCCTTATGTGATGTTATGTTATGAATCGTTTCTGTGTAATTGCCTGCGTCTGCAGAGACACAAACCTGCAGCCTCCGGCATGGGTGCTAAAATCCACACATGCTACCGTCTGTCACTAGCTCATCTTTAATAAAGGCACTCAGGAGAGAAGTGAGGGTTACACAGCACACAATTGCATATCCTCTGGCTTCCCTTAGATATGGAAAGTTTGTAGTCACAACTTGTTTTTGTCTGGTGTGGAAATACATGGAGAATAAAGACCACAAGATAAGAAATTGCCACAGTGTGGAGGGCCGTAAAATCTCCCAATACTGACTGCTTTCTCCATCCAATGTAGAAATGACCATGGAATACTTTTGCCTGCTTGGGTCCACTCCTGAGTTGAAATGTTGAAATGATATTTGATGGAGCTGCAGCTGCCTGCTCATTCTCTTTTTTGAGGTTTTTCAATTTCAGTAAGAGATAATTTTAAGATAAGCACTCGCATAACAATTTCATGATATTGTTCTTAATTTAAAGAGGCATTATAGCTAGAATTTATTAGAGTACATTTATTTATATTATACTGTATGTATGTATATTAGAGTATATTTGCAGTTTTTCTCTAGAACTAGAAGCTTTAATAGCTTACATTTAACTGACTTACCTTGTAATACCAACAACAGCACAGTCGTCACTGACAAAGGTTTCCTAGTGAATAGCCTAGTCAACAAGTGGCAATGGCAGTAATGGCAATAATTTGGGCATTACAATTTCAGTATTAAATCATTCACTTTCCAGAAATACAATTCCAAATTAGATTTGCATTTCCTGAAGGAAATACTAGTGCTTACAAAGCAAAAAATAAACATTTAAATTTTAAATGAATATAAAGTCAAATGTAATGTATGCAGAGAGAGAGAAAGAGAGGGCAAAACAGTTCTAAAAAATAAGGTAAATACATTTAAATGTATGAAATAAATGGTCAGAAAGCTGAAAAAAACATTTAATGCATGTAGAGAGAGAAAGGAGGGAAAAGTAGAGAAAAGCAAAGCCGTGTGAGGGCAGTTGAGATGGGGAAGGTGATAAAGACAAACATAGAGATGGATGAAATTTAGAAAGAGATGGAGATGTTAAAGATATAGACAGAAAGAAAAAAAATTGAGAAAAAATAAATAGATAGATAGGAGGAGATTACTTCTAATTATTCCAAAATCTCCTCAAAGACAAAAATAGCAGCACCAATCCAGCTATCTTGACACACCAAGGTTTCCTTGGAAATAAGAGTTGTGCTAAGCAGGGAAAGTTAGGAACTTTTCGCAAAATAAGTGGAAGTCTAATGCTCCTGAAACTGATTCTGGGTCAACATCCCAGACTGGTCAACGCTGTTCTCCAACTAGGAAGTCTGAAGTGGTTTGTTTCTTTTATAGGAAACAAGGCCATAAAAAATGTGGCCGTTGGGAATATGTTGGAAAAATCAGAGGCTGTACCGCCTCCCATCGTAGGTACTGTGCATTTAAGCTCTACTGTCTCTGATGAATGTGGTCAGAAGTTCCCTGCTGTGTTTCCAGCTTGCACAGTCACACGTGTAATAAGGGCAAACTGTCTCCAGCAGAGTGACACGGGATCTGTTGAATCTGACCTGACTACATCTGTCATCTTTTGTGCGGCAGAGAAAGGGGATTGCAAAGTTCAGTGATCTTTATGTGGATGGAACCTTTTCTAGTTTCAATGATTTGTGTTCTAAATATGACCTCCATAAAAACTGACCTGTTTACTTTCAGGCCCGTCAGTTTGCTAAGTGCCATAGTCCACAGCTTCCTAACCACCCTGTAAGGTCACTTGCAGATTCACTTTTGACAATTCCTTTTTGGTTGAAGGGTTCTACAGTGCATTCTTATTGTCAATGGATAATGTCAAACTGGACAATACCAAAACTAGTTGGGAGAAGGAACTTGAGACTGTAATCCCAGAGGACATTTGGACTGAAGCTCTGAAAAGAGTGAACTATAGCACCTTCTGTGCAAGACTTAGTCATATCCAATTTAAGGTGTTTCATCTTCTTCACTGGAGCAGAGCTAAGATATCTTCCATTTGTGAACAGGATACTGGTCTATTATTTTTGATGTGTTGTCTGAAATTCTTGGAACAACTGTACCACCTTGTGCGTTGACTGCTACATTTTGTGTACCAAATGAGGAAACAAGCATGACCAAATATCAGCCCAACATCATAGCATTTGTATCTTTGCTGGCACGAAGGCAGATCTTACTCCATTGGAAATCAGACATCCCACCCATTGCAGCGCAATGGCTGAAAGATGTAGAACTGGCACAGCAGGTGGAGCGGTGCCGGAGGTCCCCACTGGAGAGGATGTGGTGCTGGTGTCTCAGGTGGTGTCAGGGTCTACGGTGGCGCTGGTAATGGAATCAATGTCAGTGACAGGATCTTCTACCTTGGGGGGGAGTGCCTCCAGGCATGTAAGCGGCTGTGGTGTTCGTTGGCCGCTGTGATGGAAGTAGCATTGATGGCGTTGGGATCCAAAGGGAAGATACCACACTTCCTGAAGCCCTCCACCACAATGCCCCTGTCTTTTTTGAGAATCCAGGACATATTTGATTTGGCAGTGTGCTGGCTGTATTTTTTTTTTCACTTTGCCTCAGGGCCACAGCACTATTTTCCTGACTATTAATCTTTATACATTGATTTAGCTAAATCCATGCAGCCCTGCAGTTAACACTCGGGTGCATCCTAAACACGGAAATACTTTTTTTCAGCTCAAATTTTTTCAGCTCTCTCTCTCCCTTTCACATACAAACCCCATTAATGTATCCGGTAAAAACAACGTCGGATAGATTACACATTTTCGTTCAAACTCAGTCACATTCAGTCTTCCATACGGGTGCATTCCCACTAGACTGTAGTTAACATGAGAGGTCTGATGACAGTTTACCTGGCTGTGAACTATTCTCTTCTAGCTTAAGGAACCATCTTAACAGTTCGTTGTTATAGGCATGTCTAATATTAACTCATTTTTAATATGAAGCTGCGCAGGCACACAGGGGTTTTCTATCTGTTGTAGCTTTTTATCTATCCAACTATCCAGGGAACCATCTTGACAGTTGACAGCTGCTAACGTGTGATGAACTCATGTTAATATGTGAATATGATCTTGTTAATATGAAGCTGCACAGGCACCCTGAGGGTTTTGTTGTATTTTAAACTCCTGATGCTGTAACATAGACATCTCAAAACAAGTCAGATTCTACGACAAAATGGTTGCCCACAGTAAAGGCGAGGCAGCCTTCTCTAAAAATAAAGGCTCGCCATTATCAAAGAAAGCAACTTTTATTTCTGGGTATGCTGAAATATTGGTGGAGGATCCAGATTTGCCAGAAAACTGTAAATGATGTAACTTCTGAAAGGCGGGCCAGTAACCCCATTGGGAGTGTCAATTTTGATTGGTTGAATGAGGCCATGACATGCAGGAAAAGCAGGAGGAGCCAGATCTTTATATAAACACATCGCAGCTGCCTCATAGTTCAGAGACTTCTGCAGGACTCACTCTACATGGATGAGATGCTCCATGGACCACCTCAGTAGCTGGTGATTACTCTGAAATAACCACAACCTGTTGCTTTGAAATGATTACCTTTCATTACAAAGCTACAGTACTTAGAAAGCGTGGCACCCCAAGCTATTTCCTAACTGCCTTGTTCATGACTCTCTCAAATTTTTTCACCTCTGAAATAGCAACTTCATACACAGTCAAAGGCTTACCTTTGAAAAAAAGCCCAAACTCAAAGCACCAAAGTTTCAGTTTACTAGGCAGAAAGGTCAACAATGAATACTCTAAGCTCTGAAACCTGTCTCGGTCACTCACTGTGGAATTGTACCACATGCCTTAACTCTTGACAGATTTTTCTACAATAGAAGGAGTTACCTCACCATCAATATAAAACCTCTCTTCCACCAGTTTTCAATTACTGATGGAAACACTTCTATATTTGCCAGGTTTTAGCACTTTTATACTTTCATCTATTTCAGTCATTCAACACCCACTAATGCTGCCAGGATGTGGTCTAGTTATGTGTGTTAAAGCACAACTGAATATCCTTAAAATATGCCCTGACTAATGATGAAATCTTCTCAGGGACCTGAAAGTAACCGAATGCCTTCCACAACAGACTGTGGCACTGAGCCAGAGGCATTTGCAAGTCCAGAAATATCACACAGAGGTCTCTGCCTTCTGTCCTTGCTGCCTGAATCTGATACCAAATCATGCCATGATGTTCCAAACATCCAGAAAAAAATGCAGTCAAATAAAGAAACAGTGCGCTTCCTGTGGACTGGCCAAGTCGCTTTTTGTACTGTGCTCTCCAAGGTTTGAACATCTGAGTGCTGATTAAAAACACACAGATCATTTTGGATAAGAAAAATCAAAAGTGTTGAGAACTAAATGAGAATTCCCCAGGGATAATACTGCATTATTACTCTAGAGTCTGTGATACTTTCCACAGATCAGAACCACACATTGCCACTACGCCTGACTGTAACAAAGAGCCTCCAGGAAGGCATGGTTAATAGGACGTAAAGTGCTGTGCTTGTGGGAGAAAAAAGTTCAGCCACGGTCATAGAAATTAAGACAACATGCAATTTTCTCTGTCATTCACACATTCAGAGATGAAAAGAGAGAGGCAGAAACTCACAGACATAGCACAGAGAAAAGGAGAGAGGGAGAATAACAGAGACAGCGTAAAAGAGAGAGAGAGAGAGAGAGAGAGAGAGAGAGAGAGAGAGACAAAGAGAACAAAACATGTTCACAAAAAACACCTGATAAATATTGTTGGACTGAATTGTCAGAAATATTGTTGTGTAGACTTAGTAAATTGCTGATGTTTTGGGGAAAGAGGCTTTTCACTGATGAATCTTTCATTTCATTTTTTTTACATATGATGTTTAAACTCTGTCACTTACATTTGTTTAATATTTTAATGTATATTATCTCACCAAATAGAAGAAAATGAATCCTAAGATTCATAATGGTTTTCTTAAAAGGGCATGTTATTCATTCTACTGTGGCATCAACATTAATCAAACAGATGTGTTTTTATTTTGAATGTTTAATTAAATACCTAACCACAATTTAATTTAATCAGAAGGTTGCCTGAGGCCACCGAACGTTTAAAAGCTTAGCATGCCAAAAGCTTTAAAAATGGTTGGAACAAATCAACAAATCAACAAATCGTTGGAAGAATCCATCCTCATTTGCCGTGTTTTGTAGTTGTGTGGGTTGATGGTGTCAAATCACCTGTCATATGTCATATGTATGTCATATGCCATATGTAATTCTTCATCTTGAATTGACAGATTCACAAAGGATCCATTTAAAGCAGGTTGTTTTACAGGTTGTTGTGTACTGATGTAACACATTCCTCAGAACAAACTCTCAAAGACTTGTGCCAAAAACAGATGAACAGAAACATAGACTATTTTTAACTGATATGTAACATTTTGGACATCTGTTCTATGCATTTTTATTTACCTTTCGCTGGTGGCTCTAGGTATGCCGTCTTCAGCCATACTTACTGTATGATCCATTGATTATGGTGGCTGTAAGTATGGCCTCTTCAGCTATACCTATGCCAGAACATTTTGCGACGACAGTCTTCTTCAGGTAATACAGGTTAGAATGCAGGTTAATTCACATGCCCCCAAGTAGTCTGTGAGTGCCTCTTGCTCTTTCAGAAGCCTCGAACAACTCCTTCATAGCTCCTTTGAGTGACCGCCATCGAAAACCAAAATCCAACAGAAGCGATGTGGTTGATTTAGATACAAATCCTCTAACACCTATCTCTGCAGGTTTTGGGAGTGCGTCACACCCATTGAGTCAAGGTGGGCACATGCCCACCCAACATAATTTGACCAAAAAAAATCATAAATAAATGAATAAAATATTCAACAATTTTCTTAAGATATTAAATTGCAGTTGAAATGTCCTTTTGTTACAACGTTACAATTACTGGAAAGGGATGATTTTTCATGAATACATATTATCCCCTCAGACAGCCATCACGACTCATCAGTTTATAACTCCACAGTACGCTTGTCATTCACGATTCTCGCTTTGGCATAGGGAGCAGTCAGTGACTTCTTCTATGCTGCTCTAGTTCTGCTGCAGATAATCTCTCTCTCTCTCTCACTGTGTTAAGAGTATACAATAGTACTGTAACATTTTAAATAATTACATGTAAGCGTTTGCATATTTTGTGTGTGTATTTTTAAAAATGGTAAAATGCTGCCCACTCCCCAGAAGAGGTGGCATGACTCCCCTGTATCTTGTTCCCTCGCTTCTGCTTATTTTAGTTTCTTCCTTCCAAATCACAGCGTTATTTCAATAATCTGAATTGTTTTGGTAGGCTATGCCTGATATTTCCTTCTGTAACATGTCCTTATGTTTGTCGGTGTAATACAACTCAATATTAATTCTAACTTGTACCCCTCTCATCAATCCTTCATTTCAGTCCTGCGGCCTGCCAGAGTATTTTGCACTGTGTATACTTTTTTGAATGAAACATCATGTGAGGTTTGTATCCATTGCTGGCATGCATTAGTGTCTCAAGAGTATAAAAGAGTATTACATTGATAACAGTTTCTTTTCGATGTAGCACTGGGAAAACTGGAAAAAGCACTTTGTAATTTGTGGGAGGTCAGTGTAAATCTTGTCTTATTACATTTATTTAAATCTGTTCCTTTGTCATGACATCCACAATATACATAGGGATGTTTTTCTGCACATCACAAAACTTGCAACATTATAAACAAACTTGGAACATTATATAACAAAATGTAAAGTGTTATTTATACCTATACATACTAATCTTAATAACTTAATACACTTTTAACACCTGCTTAGTTTACATAACAGATAACATCATCTATCTCACCATGTTTCCTCACGTCTGAGGGTGGAGGAGATGGGAATGAAACAACAATCTGCCTGTCAAGCGCATAGCCAACTGAGAATCGGGGCGCTCTTGTAGATAGCCTATTGCGTTGTCAGATAACCGCACCTCTGCCTCTTATCAGCAAAACCGGGGCATGGACTTGGCTCCGCGCAGAGTGACAGTATGAGGATTCTGAGCATCTGGATATCTCTGGTGTTTTTCATCAATCATTTTGAAATGATGGAATCTTCAACGCAGAACGCAACTGAGAGAGACGGAATTCTTGGATTTTCGTTAAACAGGTCGATCTATGACACTTTGGATGAAAATGCTCTGGCTGACTGGCAGACTTTGCTCGGCAAACGAAAACACGGCGCCGAATCTCAAAATCCCATCACGAAAGTTTTACTGATCATAGCCTATTCTTTTATTATTGTTATATCGCTCTTCGGGAATACACTAGTTTGTCATGTGGTAATGAAGAACAAACAAACGCGCTCAGTCACGAGTTTGTTCATCGCCAACCTGGCCATAGCGGACATCCTTATAACCCTGTTGAACACTCCCTTCACCTTAGTAAGTATGAAAGAATTAACGGATAGATGGACTGATAGAATCTGAGTCACTCTCTGTTTTGTTTATCTTTGTAAACTCTCCCCTGCGTCTTCCAGGTTCGTTTTGTCATCAGCACCTGGGTATTTGGAAAGGGTATGTGTCACATCAGTCGCTTTGTGCAGTACTGCTCCTTGCACGTGTCCACTCTCACCCTCACGGCTATAGCTCTGGATAGACGGCAGGTATGTATAACCCGCCGGTTTCATTTAATAACGGTCACAGGGCTGACCATTCTTAGTAGGTGGACATTGATGAAGCACACTTTGAACTTAAGAGAAAAAGAGAAGAGAAAAAATGTTGCTGAACAACATAGCAATGCGTTGACAGCAGTGCTGTCGAAATAGCTTAATCTAATGATGTATTCGTTAAAGCAACATTATGTAACAATTTTACCTAAAAATAACAGCTTCAAAATCATTTCGGTGGTGCACACCTGGTGCACCTGGTATTGCTCTCTGTAACTTTGGGGTACAGGGTATGGAGGACCAAACCTGCCATATTTATAAATGAATGAATAAATAAATAAATGTCCACATCCATGCATTTAGACAGAAATAAATGAATTCATGTATTAATTAACACACAATTGTCAATCAATTGTTACTTATAATTTACATTTATGTATGTATTTATTATTTATTTATTTATTCATTCATTCATTCATTCATTCATTCATTCATTGTTCCCAATATGATAATGAGAGGAGGCCAGTAGGCGTGGAAACTGACGTTCAGACATTTTGCAATCAATCCAGAGCCATAGATTCAATCTAGCTTTCGCATTTTTCCGTAAGATCTGCATATAATATTTCAAGCTAGCTAATAACCTACAAAGATTCTTTATTATTGTTATTTATTCAGTCTCGAGAGACTGTGGAGAGGTATCTATCTAGCTAGCTAGGTTGGTGACAATCTAGAGAACAGTACTGTAACGTAGCAGTGTGGAGCAAGATAGCGGCTAGTAACGTTATTGTTCAAGGGATGTGTGTGCCTGTTGCTGAAAGTATTTCACAGTCATTGTAGCGATAACTTGCTTGTAAAATTATGATCGTGATGTAATGCTATGGCTTTGTATCAGATCGCCAGGTTATTGTTCTCAGGTTGTGCCTTATGCATACCTTGGAATACTCAGGAGTAGGTTGCCCATTCACAAAATGCTACAAAGATTTAAAAAAAAGTTCATAATGGCGTTTTGGGACGTTTTGTTCAACATTGATACAGTATGTTAAGCTCCTGGCAACTAGCTGGCGTTTGCTATCGCTAGCTAGGATAGCTCAGCACGCAATTTTACAGACTGTAACATTAGCATTTTGACGGTAACATTAACATTTTGATTTTAACATTAACACATTTGTTGGAGAGACTAGTTATGTACTTCTGATGGTAATAATACTAGTTGCCATGAACCATAACTGTTTGGGCATGTTCTCTCAACTAGATAGTTAGTCATCATACCTAGCGATAGCGCAGTTCACCAGATAGATAGATAGCTAACTGCAAGCAGCTTAATTTATTTTGGAGCAGACATATGTGTATTTTGCGATATATTGAGTAGGGAGTGGGGTCTGCCACACTGTTTAATCCACAGCTGGCACCTTGCCTCCTGTGTTTTGGGCTTTGGAAAAGCGAAAAAAACGACGTGTCCCTCTAATCTCTCAGGGTACCTTGTGTCAGATCTACAAGTCCCGTAGGCACACTGTTTCACCATGCTGCTCAGACCTCAAAGTTGTCGCACCTTCTTCTCTCAGTAGCGGTTGCTAAGGTATGATTGGATATACATTTTCGTTTTCAACGAGATCGGCCAGCCTGGCCAAGTCACTGGCAATTGCCCTTTTTCCATGACAGCAGAATACAACACGTTGAAAACGATTAGCCAATGGTGTGTCAAATACCGCCTACCTATTTTTGAATGAATAAATAAATAAATGAATGAATGAATGAATGAATGAATACAGAAATAAATGAATGAATACAGAAATAAATGAATGAATAAATGAATGAATGAATGAATAAATGAATAAATGAATGGATGAATGAATGAATGAATGAATGAATAAATAAATGAATACAGAAATAAATACATACATAAATGTAAATTATAAGTAACTATTGATTGACAATTGTGCATTAATTAATACATGTATTAATTTACTTCTGTCTAAATGCATGGATGTGGACATTTATTTATTCATTCATTCATTTGTAAATATGGCAGGTTTGGTCCTCAAGACCTCTCACGATAACTAAATAATGCTTTATTCAAATAAATTGTATATATATAGCGCCATAACAATACAGTTGTCTCAAGGTGCTTTACAGAGCACAGTGCCTGAACCGCCTTAGAGCAAACACAATGGCCCTCATTCTCGAACATTTTCTGAAGTTTCTTCTGAAATGTTTCTTACGGGCTTCGGAAAAACAACGTAAGCAAAAGACATCCGCCAAATTCATGCACGCTTGAAAATGTGGTCCTACGCAGCAGAAGTTTTCTGGGCTGTGCTCCCCCGGAAGAGTTTTCTTAAATTGAAAGCGCGTTCTCGTGCTCCTGAATTTGCATACATACACGCCCTGCCAGCTCCTTATAAGGGCACGCGACCGTAGTGACGTGTGCAGTCGGAATCGACCGAATCTACACGAAAGCAACAGCAGTGTTCGTGTACATTACATTTAGTCATTTAGCAGACATTTTTGTCCAAAGCGACGTACAAGGGATAGAACAGTCAAGCTACGAGCAATAGAGACCTAGTGTAACAATAAATACTACTTTACATAAGAAATAGAAAAACGAAATAGGAAATAAAAACGAAGTGCAGGAATGTAACTGCTATAAGTGCAAGTTAAGCACTAGTCGAAGTGCCAGTTAGGAAGGGAGGTGCTCTCTGAAGAGTTGGGTCTGCAAAAGCTTCTTAAAGGTAGAATGGGACGCGCCTGCTCTGGTAGTGCTAGGCAGTTCGTTCCACCAACGTGGAACTACTTGAAAATTCTGGATTGCCGTACTTGCACAGACGGCAGTGCCAAACGACGCTCACTAGACGAGCGCAGCATTCCGGTGTAGTGCTTTTATTTATTTTATGACATCACGGTGCCTCGTAGAATCATGACTATAGGCCTACATGTGAAACGTAATTGTTAATGATACTTTAATCCGAGGATCTGTAGAGTTGATGTGAACGCAATCACCAACGATTTCTCACAAATTTATTAACACGGAGAGTTTTCTTAAATGCGATTCCTCAAAAAACCACAAGATGGCCCACGGGGCCCACGGGGCCATCTTGTGGTTTTTTAAGGAATCGCATTTGAGAAAACTCTGGCCGAGTTACGACTGCTATTTCGAGTTCGGAAAGTCTTCTGAAGTTCAGAGCAAATCCCAGATGAGAAAACTTTCATGAATGCCAAATGTTGTCCTAAATCCAATTCAGAAGAAATTCCTCTTAAATTCCTCTTAAATTCTTCTTAACTGCGTTCGAGAATGAGGCCCAATGACGACAGGGGCAAGGAAAAACTCCCTTAAGCAGAACCTTGGGGACAGAAAAAGAAGGGGGGGGGGGGGTCTTGTGGCAGAAGAAGAGGGGAAACAATCAGGGACATGGCAGACTAATTTATACACATATCATAATGAGCATGCAAGCATACATGTGGTAAATGTACACAGCATACATGTGGTAAATGTACACAATACATACAAATATAACATATACATGCAGGGTGCGATTTGTTAGGCCTATTTATTGCTTGTTTTTTCATGATAAAAAAAAAAACATCCCCCCCCTCTGTTTTTTTGACAAATCATGAATCAATGTGCTCATAATGTTACTATTACAAGGGTAAGAAGTTTAATGGAACAGGAAACTATGTCGATGGTGGCATTTATTTACATTGCAGGAAAATGCTAGCACAGAGTATGGGGTAGAATAAGTGTATGACAGTGTGGTAGGGGTGGGTAGGTTTAGGCCAAGGGTTTCTATAAGTAGATCGGGTAGAAAGACTACAGCAGCATCCAACAGTAAAAACAGTCTAGACTAGGAGGGGGAAGAAAGAGACAAAGTGAGTAGGTAGAGTTCAGCTGCCAATACATGTATATGTACTTAACGTCGTTTAGCACTGCCGTCTGTGCAAGTACGGCAATCCAGACTATTCTCATTTGTAGTTCCACGTTGGTGGAACGAACTGCCTAGCACTACCAGAGCAGGGGCATCCCTCTCTACCTTTAAGAAGCTCTTGAAGACCCAACTCTTCAGAGAGCACCTCCCTTCCTAACTTGCACTTCGACTAGTACTTAACTTGCACTTACAGCAGTTACATTCCTGCACTTCTTTTTCCTATTTCTTTTTTCTATTTCTTATGTAAAGTAGTATTTATTGTTACACTAGGTCTCTATTGCTCATAGCTTGACTGTTCTCTCCCTTGTACGTCGCTTTGGACAAAAGCGTCTGCTAAATGACTAAATGTATATGTAAATGTAATGGATATGGTGATGAGGAACACTGTTTCCCCATCCATCAGCATTTGCGAGCAGGCCACGCTGTAAGAGAGAGAACATTTGGTTAGTAGAGATCAATTTGATAAACAGATACATTTGGGTAAACAGTAGGTAATATGGCCACTTTATCAGTATCGGTATTAGCATTAACAATATGATATAGAAGGAGAGGGACAAGCTGCCTGGCGAGGTGAATGGAAATTTTGTTTCTGCTTAGTTTTGATGAGTTATGTTTGATGTTTGAGTTTGATGTTTAGTTATGGTTGACTGCCATGGTGCATGCAGATTTTACTTAGGATAGTAAGGGTGGCAGGATACACAACAGATGCTGTACCCGGGATCCGCAAAGACCCTCCTTCACAGTACAACATGTGCTCCTATTGTGCTTCTTGATATTCTTGGAATTACAAGGAGACCTGCACTCCGTGAACAAGGTGATCTTGGTGGGCAATAGGGGACAACTAATTCCTTGAGGTAATTTGGAGCTAAGCCGTTTAGGGCTTTGTATTTTAGAAGTAGTTTGACATCAATTCTACTTTTGACAGGGAGCCAGTGCAGAAAGGCAAGTACAGGTGAGATATGTTAATTTCTTTTAGTTCTAGTGAGTGTGCGAGAAGCAGCGTTCTGTATAAACTGGAGGACAGAACAGGACAGGACAGGACAGGACAGCATTGCAGTAATCTAGTCGAGACATAATGAAAGCGCGGATTAGTTTTTTTGCATGTTGGAGGGATAGGACTTTTCTGATTTAGGCAATATTGCGTAGATGAAAAAATGATCTTTGAGATCTGTTCTATGTGTGAGTCAAGAAATCGATTTACCCTGTTCATGACAAACAATGTAATGCTCGATTTTCTTATTTTCACACACTAAATATTTTAATCACTTACTTCCTTTGAGAAGAGATTAGATGAGCAAATTCTGTCACATTTAATTTGTGTAGTCAAACATTTTGGGCCAAAAAGGGTGTTCAGCCTGCATTTTTCTGGTGATCATCTAAGCCTTAAAGACATAGCTTGTATGCGCACAGCTAAACAGCGATAGTGTGTGCAATTTACGAATGATGATCATTACCCCCTTAGTTGTCTTCATCTAACTTGGCTAATCACACAATGATCAAGTGTTGAAATGAATCACCTGTTGCACCTGTTCACACAAGTCTGCACTGAGCGGTTTGAAATCTGTGAAAACTGGTGGGAACATGTCCCCATCGTAAATTACGCCTATGTTCCTATTCCGAATCCCTTTTTGAGGCGGAAATGTTCTTCTATCTCCCCTTGAGGAAGGTCGAGTATTTGCAAGGCATCCATTTTGCCAACTGCTCAGACAAATGCATTGGACACCCATTAAAAAAGTTTTTCATTGTCATATAATCACAGGTGACTAACAATGAAATGCCTCTTTGATAATTATCCATCATAATTTGGTGACTCATTTTGAATGCCTGACAATCTTGCGATTTGCCAAGTTAGACACATCTTACCCAAAAGAAAAACACCATTTGTAAATTTGGCCCATTGCGAAAGATGTAGCCTAAGTCAACGTCAGTGGTGCTGAAACTGGGTGTCCCACAAAATCTGCCATATATGTTAAAGCTCCAATTCTAATCACCTTATCCATATACTGTAGGTATATACTAGGCTATAGATGTACAATAGGCCTGTATTTAAGTTTTTTTATTTTAATACAAATTCAAGGTAAATTCTAAGATAATTCTAACTAATTCACTTTTGTCATTCTATGGCTGAAGGTGATTCTGCACCCTCTAAGGCCACGGATTTCAACTTTCCGTGGCTTCATCTATATTGCAGCAATATGGCTGCTGGGTGGAACCTTCTCTTTACCACATGCCATTTATCAGAAGCTTTTTACATTTGTATACAGGTAAGCACACCTCTCCTTACCATGCTTATGTGCTTTCAGTATTAGGATCGTTTGTATACAGGTAAGCACACATCTCCTTACCATGATTATGTGCTTTCAGTATTAGGCTTTGTGCAATGCCAGAAATATCCTTGATTCATGCTAGTTTACACAGAACTCATTGACCTTGTTCTCTCTTTCTCCCACACATTGTGGTCTCCTTTATTTCTCCTGCCTTCTTTCTCTTCTCTCAAATTGCCATTTTCAGCAAAGACATCGTCCGCTGCCTCTGTGTGCCTGATTTTCCGGAACCTTCTGACATCTTCTGGCAGTATCTGGACCTGGCCACCTTTGTCCTGCTCTACGTCCTGCCCCTCCTCATCATCAGTGGGGCCTACCTGGGTGTGGCACGGCGCCTGTGGCATCCCAATGCCATCGGTGACGTGACAAGCGAGCAGTATTTCCTGCAGCGGCGCAAGCGCAAGCGCACCATCAAGATGCTGATGGCGGTGGTGGTGGTGTTCGCCGTGTGCTGGTTCCCTCTCAACTGCTACGTGTTGCTGCTCTCCAGCCACTCCATCCCGTCCAACAACGTCCTCTACTTCTCCTTCCACTGGCTGGCCATGAGCAGCACCTGCTACAACCCCTTCATCTACTGCTGGCTCAACCACAGCTTCCGGGCTGAGCTCAAACGGCTGCTGGGCGTGTTTCCCTGGAGGAAGGGGGCTGCCGCCACCGCTGCCACAGCCGCCACCGCCGCTGTGATACCGCAGGCGCAGCAGCAGGAGCAGAGCCGGAAGGAGGATCGTCACCGCACCGCCTGGCCCGAGAGGGAGGTGGAAGTGGCCTGCCCCGCCCATCGGAGCATTAAGAGTTCTGCCCCCCAGTCATCATCTCTTTCAGGGACGGTGGGCGGGACAGACATTCTCACGGTGGAGCCAATCATGGTGGTCAGCTGACTGTGCTTCGTGCAGAGCGGAAGTTGTGCTCAGATGTGAGCTGGGAACAACTTTGTTGGCATTCCAACGGCACCTGTGAGGCTGATGGCACTCGGGTGAATCAGACCTGTCAGTAAAAACATTGCTTGAGGGTGGGTGATCATGTCAGTGAGTGTGATCTTCACCTGAATAGGATCAGTTCAGCTCCTCATTTTGGTCGCCGAGTGCAAAAGAATGAATATGGTTTTGCTTAAGACAGATACTTGTGTAAATACTGTATGTATTGTCTCATTGAACACAGTTCCCCAATATTCAACACTTCCCTCTAGAAATCAAAAGAATATGCTCAATTACCACAATTGAGCCAAACTAAACTGAATCCGAAAAGCATTTTTATTATAACTTATCACTCTCAACCCGCTACTATTAAGTGGTTGGAGGATGCAGACATCCCAGTCTGAATTGTGAAAGACAAAAAATTAAACGAACGATGACGACTCTCAACAGGTACTTGAAAGAAAAACCGTTGACATGGAGACAACTGATACCTCAGCTGGACAAACCGAAACCTACAATCCTGACAAACGCGGATGTCTTGAATCACTACTGACAGGGTAATATGACAAGCATAATGAAAAGGCCAGCTCTATTATAAGCTAACATTGTACCACACAGACTCTGTCAGCATGACTCACTGAAGGACACAAATCATGCTTTGTACACAGTGTTCTGTCTGTGTTGACATCCAATGATTATTTCTTTATTGGGATCTCATGATCCACTAAATCCATGCCGGTGATAGCGTTCACAGTCTTGTTCATGCCCAGCCTGCAGAGGACATCTGTTAGTGGAGACTGGCGGATGTTTAGTTCAATGTTGTTCCCAGCTATATGTTGCCTCCCGAAGCTTCATGAACAAGCTCCCAAGGTCGGCTCACTGGCAAACAAGAACCTCTATCTCTCTGCTTCTGTCCTTCTTTATTGCTTTGTTCACTTTGTTTTTTTTTCTACTTTTGCCTTATGTTAGCCTCTTTATTTTTGTATTTGTTGCATACTTGCTTTCTGACCTTCTTTCTTTTTTTACTCTTTCTTTCATCTCTTTATCTTGCCATTCTCTTACCTTCCCTCTGTGTCCTCTCCTCAACACGATCAAATGTCAACACAAAATAGGCACCTGTGTGAAGTTTGCCTCGAGTACTTAAAACCCTTAAGGTCATGTGCACATTAACATGGCCTGGTCTCACTGACAGCCACGCCACAGTGGTTAAACTGACCTTTCCAGAAAAGTGAACCTAAAAAGACCACCCCTATTGGTCATTGGCAGACCGCATCACAATGCCTCATTACCTCAGCTTGGTGGAACTTCCTATTGTGACGCGTTCTTTAGAACGTCAATTACATTTTCACACCTCTGAAGTAGTTCCAGTGTTTTGACCGCATTGCACTTGCATAACAATTCACCAAGTTCAATGTGAAGTTTAAATGTTGCCTTGTGTCAGAGTTGTAAATTAGTGGAGCGATGGAAGTACTCAGCAAGAACAACAGAGAGTAGCAATATGTTACATATGTCTAAAATAGGTTATACCATTATGCTACATTTGAGCTAAGTGACCACAGTGATTTCACAAGTGTGGCAACCGTGGTATAAGCTGAAAATGGACCTCACAGCATTCGGGTAGCAGGAACACATTCACACCTCAAATGTGACTTCATTTCTGCTACCCAAACACTGTCCGTTATCCCTTGCCAGTCTCCAAACACTGTCCGTTATGCCTCGCCAGTGTCCCCAGTGTGCTCTGTGTCTTGCTGCTCTGGTTTTTCCCTCCTCATGCATTTGTAAATACACCAACATCATTCTCTCTTGAAAAAGTCTGCTTTGCTTGACAACTTCATCACTATTGTTATGATAATGTGGCAGAAAAATAATAAATTAAAACAGCAGTGCGCAACTGTATGGGTATTGTAAACTAGCCTGCTCTCTGTACGTGTTTGCAGCTCGGGGAATATTATGATGGAGATGTATTCTCAGCTTGAAATACCTATGATATATATATAGATAATGTTATGGCACAAATTGTGGTTCATTATGGAGAGGGAGGAGGTGTAAGAACATCTATAGTGTGACTAATGCATGAAGATGTGCTAACCTTTGGAAACAGGGTTAAGATAAGAAATTGTGGTTCTATAGATTTTTCCCTAAATTTGCGTCAGCACTGGCTACCTGCTGCATGTTTCAGTTTGCATTCAGCTTCATTGTTAAGTGAAGCCTTCAATGGCCTCAATCTTATGGGAGCTCAGCCATATGAAAGGGCAGTGTCCATGTCAGATACACATACAGAGTGATATCTGATTTGTATGCAGGAGTGGCTGTGACAGAAAAGATTCCATTCATTCCACATACAACATTTCTAGAATCTCACGTCTTTCAATTGTGACAAACCTGAAAGTGCTCCGTAGGAACAGTCGTTGGACAAAGAATGCTCCACATACACCATTATCAAATCCTGCAAGTAGGGGATTGAAGTATGGAATCTATGTGTTATTAACTGGGAATCCGGATTTATGGGTTTCCTTCAGAGTTTGCTATTGAGAGCAAAGTAGAAGGAAAAAGCCTCACAATGGGCGCAGAATACAGAATACAAAGCACAGAATACCAGAATGAGATGTAATGCCATACAAGGTCTTTGTCATACAGGGAATAAGCATAATATACATACAAAGTAGGAGAAGCTTCCCATACAAGTGATCTATGGATTAGGGTTTAATGTAGCAAAAATGTTCTACAGTTTGAAAATCTTTAGTTTAGTTACTGTTTGTCCTTTACAGGGTTGATTACATTCCTCAGGAAAACAGGCTTAACACATATTTTTTTTAAATGTTGCTATCTTATTGAACACTGAACACAGAGCAAGAAAATATCCAGATACCAATGCAATTTTCTACTGAGTTCTACTTTTATTTTTAATATCAGTTAATCTGTTCTGTACAAGGAGTCCTGGAATTACATAGTGAATTTGAATACATTTTTACCATTTTGCTCTGTTTAATTGTGATACAGCTTTTGCTCTAAATATCTTAAGAGAATATTATAATGTGGCCACAATTCAGTCTCCAGTCTTGTGCTTTTTTTATCCTTTTAAGTGTCATTAAAAGCTGTCCTATTTTATTCTTGTCAAATCGTGACAGACTGTAAGTGGCAGTGGCGTGTTTGTACAATGGATCCAGTCAATGTGTTTGAATAGTGTACTTTGTCCTCTGCAACGATTTAATAAACAGGTTTGAATAAATTCAAGACCAAAATAACTGTCCTGTGTTGTCCTTTGGGTTTAAGAACAAGATCCCAAAAGGGAGATTCAGACTGAAATGTTAGACAGATTCAATAAATTGTATATTATTAATAATATTCTACAATTAATATATTCTATGATTAATATCGATTTGCTATTGTTGATTCATGTTGATTCATGTTGATTCAGACTGAAATGTTAGACAGATTCAATAAATTGTATATTATTAATAATATTCTACAATTAATATATTCTATGATTAATATCGATTTGCTATTGTTGATTCATGTTGAGTAGTGGTTGTGGTAAAAAATGATGCTGTAATATTATTATTAAATGTTTATGTTATGTTATTGCTGTAAATAGAACTTCGATGCATTTTGCCTTCAAACTAAGTGCTTTTAGATCTGAATGGCATTATAATGTAAATGTAAATGTAAATGTAAATGTAAATGCATTATTGTTGCTTCCGGAGATAACTAAACAAAGCCTGTGTGTGCCTTTCACCCCAAGCCATTGGAACATCGTGCCTTTAATCTTACCAGCTATGTTTTCTGCGGTCGCTGCATTATTGTGTGAGCTCAGACTGTCCACTAGATTATCCTCCACCACAGCTCTTTACATTTTGTGGATTTATTTTGTTTACCTTGGTCCTTGGGGAGAAATGTTTCGAAAACATTTTTCCATAAATGTTCTCTCAGTAGGCAAAACAACATGTCAACTGCCAGAGAGCATGCCTAAGGTTAAAACGTAGTCAAGTTGTACAAACAAATCTACTCAATAAATAAATAAATAAGCAATGCGATGGAAATGTAATGAGGTTGGGACCTTCTTGAGCAGTCCTGTTCTCTGCCTGCCCATGAACTGACCTGACTTCTAACTCCAATCAGATGCAAGTGCAGACCTCCAGTGCAGACCATTCATCATGCCTTTCCAGTGAAGACTGATTCCTGCTGCCCTAAGAGGCACCCCTGAGTCTCTCTTGTTCTCATGTGCTTCTTCATGGTCAGTGTAGTCCTCAGTCCTTCAGGTGCAGAGCACACTAAGGGCCTCATTTACTAACAGGATTGCGCCCATTTCAGGCGTAAAATAGCGGGTAAAGACATAAAACCCTATTTCCAAAGGAGGCGCACCTGAGTAAAAGCGCAGATTACCGCTGCTAGGAAGTGGGTGTGGGATAGTGGGTGTTCGTCGCAAAAGAGATGGGAGGAGATGCGTAAAGTGCGCCTAATTATGTATTAGTAACGAAACAAGAGGTGTTTTAGCATGACATATCAACTGCTAAATGAAAACTATGTACCTGCGAGAAATTTGAAAAATGTTTATATTTGATATATCATTTAATATAGGCATACAAACAAATAGAATTACAAACTGTCCCACCAGCTAGCTGTTCGGGAAAAGTTCGGCCACGTCTTACCCAGAATCGCCGTTCATTGTATGGTTTAAACGGTATTTCATAGTTCAAGCACATCGAGTACAGTGCACACCTTCTGCGTAGGAGTAACGCGTATCTATTCAGGAAAAGTACTTGTACTCGAAGTACACTAACTAAACTACCGGTAAGTAAATTGTAGAGACAGAGCAGCATATTCATTTCACCTTCCATGTTTATTTTGACGTTATAGTCTCTCAAGCGCAAGCTACCCCCAGTGCCATGGCAACCTACAACTACAGTTTTCAAATGTATCTGCCTAGGGCAGCGTTTTTGAAAAGAATGGTTTTCAGTGTTGGTATACGGCGTTTTAAAGTAAGGGGTGTCGTGTTATCCTACCAGACTATTTAACAGGATGCTATGGAGCGGTTAACCTGGATATTAACTATCCTAGCTATCTCTAGTTTAGAGACCCATCTTAACAGTTTGCCTGTGTGTGATTAACTCATGTTAATATGTGTGAATATGAACTTTCTTGTGAACATAAACTCGTTAATATGAGGCTGCACAGGCACCCTGAGGGGTAACCTTAGCAATAAACTCAATGTTCGCTGAAAAGTTTAATTTCCCCAAATCAGCTCACCAATAAAAGACAGTCTTGAATTCAAAGTGATCACAACTTTTAATGTGGACGGAAGGGCTAAACGGAGAAATATTTATGAGTTTCTATATTTACCTGGGTTAGTTTGCTGTAACCTCGTGAACCAAAAGCTCTAATTCTAATTTTAGCTCATCATCCACGGTGGAACATGCAGGCTCTTTCTTCCCTATTTTCGCGGAGCGCTAAATAACGCTAATGGGCGGTGTTAGGCGCAGATGACGCGACGAGGGTTCTTGTTTGATAAATAGGATGCAAAATACCGTGCGTTATTTGTGGTTTGGCAAAGGCGCAGATTAAGCTGCGGTCGCAATGTTAGTAAATGAGGCCCTAAATCTCTTACACTCCCTCTGAATCACAGAAATGGGAAGTAAAGAGACTTTTGGCCCTGTGAATCATTTGATTTATAGTATCAAGCTGAATATACTTGTGAAGCCCTAATATAGTCACGCTATAAAACTGTATTTATATAAGAACTATATTTATAAAGGAAGTAGTGGAGAAGACTACGCATAAACAGATTATACAGTAAGTTACAAGACATAAATACTATTTGTCCTTCAATATTCTTTAGAAAGTCCTTTGAATTTAGACACAATGTAGCAGAGCCTTGTGAGATCTGCTCACAGGTAACCATGGGAACAATAATCAACTCTGAATTCTTCTGTTCAATGCATTGACACACTGTAACTTAACTGTAAACCAATAATTTCAAACCAAATCACATCATATTTACATTTTAAACTACAAGAAATGATTTAATCATGTTAAGAATCAATTATTAATTATGCATCATAAAAAAATCATTTATGCATTTATGCAACGGCACTTAAACAATGTCTACACAATAACAAAGAGATACTGCTATAGTAAATGATACAAATGTGACATTATAAAAGCTGAAACTATGTCTGAAACTGAAACTCCGACCCTCTCTCTCTCTATGCCTTTTCATCAAACGGATTTCATTGATTCCTTTCAGCATTCTGTGAAGTACTGAACAGGGAGGAGAGATATCCCCATTTTATGATAGAGAACTCTCTTCTCATCTTAACTCGTATGCCTCATACACTTCAGTCTCCTCGCCTGCATCAAATCTCTGCTCCTCACGCTCCATCAACCTGTTGTGTCCTTCACATGTTTCCTTCTCCAGACATCCTGACACAGAATACAAATCTCATTGACCAGCACTAAGACAGGAAGTCTGGTGCTTAAGAAACAGGGGCCTTTCACAAAGCTGAAGGTGCTCTCTTAGCATCATGAACTTTTTACAGATTTACCTCAGCAAGACTGAGTATGTTGACATGCTTGTTTTTTTCTCTGTATTCATGAAAACTCCCTTTTCATTAATTAAATTGAATTAAAGAGATTAAATTCACAATTCTATATATTAAAATATTGTTTGAATTCTACATTTAGTATTGTTTTCAAACAAATTATTGCCTTCAACTAATAATTCTACATTTGATATATACATGCATATTTTTCAAAACTAAATATACAATGAACAAAAGTACAGTTATACAATGTATACCTATTGTTGTTCATGTATATATATTCAATTATTTTTATTGGATTTCACATAAATGTATACAATGACACAATAATAACTGACAATTTTACATTAAAGCTGGTCATGTGATAATTCATACTGATGTAATTGACATAGAAATCTACAAAATCAACTCTAATAAAATATACAAAATAAAATGTAATAAAATAAATAAATACATTAAATAATAAAACCAGACAAGACAGCAAGCAGGTAGGGGGGGGGGGTAGGGTGGTGTAAGGCTTTAACTCATGAGACTGTCCGAAGAGCAGTTATTGAAGTAGTTTAAAAATGGCTGCCAAACCTTGTGGTATTTCCTACAAGAGCCTCCAATGCGGAACCTCAGCTCCTCTAGTTTAAGGTGTGCCATAACATCCTTTACCCACTGGCCATGTGAAGGTGGGAGTCTGTCCTTCCACTTGAGGAGGATGCATCTACGGGCTAAGAGAAATGCAAAGGCAATAGCCTGTGATTGACTATTTGAAATTGGTATATCCTCTGGCATAACACTGAAGATGGCAGTCAACGGGTTTGGGGTAATGGCATGGGCACACATTTGAGAAACTGTATCAAATTGTTGTTCTTGTATACATATAAATTGCACAAAATGCTAAGATTTAGCACAAGATATATTATCAAGTGTTGCACACCAGCTACTCTCCCAGCTCGTACATATATACATACAATTCCAGAAAGTAGGACAGTAACTAAGGTGTGTGCGTATGTGTGTGTGTGTGTGTGTGTGTGTGTGTGTAACAATACCAACATGACTAAGATGGTCTGGCACCTGACGGACCACTCAGAGGGATGAGGCCCTCTCCAGCATCAGTCTTGCCACGCACGGAAAGGCTGTGTTGATTTGTTCCTTCCTCCCTTGATTGCTCAGTTTGGACAGGTGGTCAGCTCTAAAAAGACTCCTGTTTTTTTTTCAGACTTCTTCCATTGTGGAATTATGAAGGCCACTGTGCTCTTGAGAACCTTCAATGCAGCAGAATGCTTTTCATATTTATTTTACATTTTTGTATAACCTAGGTCTGTGCCGTGACACAATCCTGTCTCTGAGCTCTGCAGGCAGTTCCTTCTTCAAGGCTTGTTTTTTTGCTCTGATATGCACTGCCAGCTGTGAGACCTTATATAGACAGCTGTGTGCCTTTCCAAATGATGCCTAATCAATTGATTTTACCACAGATGGACTCCAATCAAGGTGGATCACATCTCAAATATGATCAAGAGAAATGGGAGGCACTTGAGCTAGATTTCAAGTGTCACAGCAAAGGGTGTGAATACTAAATGTGATCTTTCAGGGTTTTTTTTCCTTTTTAATACATTTGCAAATTTAATTTAAATACTTTTCACTTTGTCATTGTGTGTAGTTTGATGGGGGGGAAAACATTATTTAAATGATTTTAGCATAAGGCTGCAACATAACAAAATGTGAAAAAAAGTGAAGGGGTCTGAATACTTTCTGATTGCACTGTATATGCCGTACCTCATGAATTGCACTCCTACTTACTGAATACACTGTAGGTAACTTGTCTTGTAGAATACTTCCTGCGGAAGCGCTGGGATGCATCATCAGTGATGTATCCTGGGGTCATTGGGTGTTTCGGGTCTATTCGAACATCAGACACTCTCCCCCAGGCGACCCAGCCAGGGGTGATCAGTCCCCGGCTTGCATCCCAGCAGCATTTGACCACTGGGCCTCCCTTTTCAGCCAGAGCCACTTAGTGGCTCTCTCTGCTGCATCAATGGTTGATTTGATGGCCCTCTTCTTACACCAAGCTTGTTACGAATGGTGGGTGTTGTGCAGGACTCAATCGCACGACTCAGCACAGGGGTAGATTTAGAAGAATAAACGTTTACTAGCAGGGTTCGGTACACGGGTAGGCAGTCCAAGAATAGGCAAACAAATCCAAACAGGGAATAGGCAGGAGAATAGTAGTAGGGCAGGCAGAGGTCAGAAGCACGAGTAATCACTTGAACAAGGCAGACGCGCTAAACGCTAGGAATACACAAGGAGCAGTGGAAACACAAGGCACATACCATCAAACACAAACTTACGACGACACAACGAGGAACAAGAAAACAAGGACTATATATACACACAGGCAACAGATAACGAGGGACAGGTGATAACAATCAAGGCGGGGCAGACAAGGACACAGGTGGACTAAACAAGGGGAATTAACAGGACACAGGTGAACCCAATGACACACACAACCCGGGAGATTGGGAACAGGTGAGGGGTGGAGACACGGACAACAACAAGAGGGCACATGGCACAGACAAACAAACACAGGGAAAGCACATGGCGGGAACAAGGAAGCACGAGGACTAGACACGGGAACAAACATGCGACCACACAAGGGAGACAAACACAGAAATTAGACATGGACAGAACACAGACCTTACAGTACCCCCCCTCTAAAGGCCGGATTCCAGACGGCCCTAAACACAAACAGAACAAATCCACCTAGGGTGGGTGGAGGGGGTCCAGAGCAAGGCAGGCGGGCAGACCGGACCAGACAGCCCAAAAACACACAAACAAACAGATCAAATCCACCTAGGGTGGGTGGAGGGGGTCCAGAGCAAGGCAGGCGGGCAGACCGGACCAGACAGCCCAAAAACACTCAAACAGATCAAATCCACCTAGGGTGGGTGGAGGGGGTCCAGAGCAAGGCAGGCGGGCAGACCGGACCAGACAGCCCAAAAACACACAAACAAACAGATCAAATCCACCTAGGGTGGGTGGAGGGGGTCCAGAGCAAGGCAGGCGGGCAGGCCGGCCCAGACAGAAGGCTGGAAAGAAGGGTCTGGTGGCTGACCGGGTGGACGGCCAAGCAAGGGCAGAATGTCTGGTGGCTGGCCGTGTGGGTGGCCAAACAGGGGCAGAGTCTTTGGCGGCCGACCGGGTGGATGGCCAAACAGAGGTAGAGTCTTTGACGACCGACCGGGTGGATGGCCAAACAGGGGCAGAGTCTTTGGCGACCGGCCGGGTGGGTGGCCAAACAGGGGCAGAGTCTTTGGCGACCGGCCGGGTGGGTGGCCAAACAGGGGCAGAGTCTTTGGCGACCGGCCGGGTGGGTGGCCAAACAGGGGCAGAGTCTTTGGCGACCGGCCAAACAGACCAACAATAAACACAACAACAACCCTAACAACAAATAGATGCCAGCGATATCGATTGGTGTTTGGGGTTGCAGGGCCAGTGGCTAGGGTAGACGTGGCACCTGGACTCGCTGGATCATTAGGGCTGGCGGCACCGAACCCTGGGTCTGCTGCAGCTGGGACAGGGAACCCAGGAACACTGGAGACAGGGTCCGGAGCGCCTGGGGCCGGCGCATGGACGCCTGGAACCGGCGCAAGGACACCTTGGACAGGAACGCCGGAGATGCTCGGGACAGGGGAGCCTGGGACGCTCGGGACCGGGGCGCCTGAGACGCTCGGGACAGGGGCGCCTGGGACGCTCGGGACAGGGGAGCCTGGGACGCTCGGGACAGGGGAGCCTGGGACGCTCGGGACAGGGGAGCCTGGGACGCTCGGGACAGGGGCGCCTGGGACGCTCGGGACAGGGGCGCCTGGGACGCTCGGGACAGGGGAGCCTGGGACGCTCGGGACAGGGGAGCCTGGGACGCTCGGGACAGGGGAGCCTGGGACGCTCGGGACAGGGGCGCCTGGAACGCTGGGGACAGGGGCGCCTGGGACGCTCGGGACAGGGGCGCCTGGGACGCTCGGGACAGGGGCGCCTGGGACAGGGGCGCTCGGGACCGGGGCGCTCGGGACAGGGGCACTCCGGCCAGGGGCGCTTGGAACAGCAGAGCCCTCAGCAGCGACGCCATCAGAAGGTGCTGCTGGACCGGTCTCGGCAGAGGGTGCTGCTGGGCCTGCATCGGAAACGGATGCTGGAGGATCTTGGTTGGCAGCTGTGGCAGCAGGGTCCGGGTCAGCTGCGGGGTGCGGGTCGGCGACGGCTGGGTCTGCAGGGTCAGCGACGGCCGGGTCTGCAGGGTCAGCGACGGCCAGGTCTGCAGGGTGAGCGACGGCTCGGTCTGCAGGGAGAGCGGCGGCTTGATCTGCGGCGGCTGGTTCTGCAGGGTCAGCGACGGCCGGGTCTGCAGGGTCAGCGACGGCCGGGTCTGCAGGGTGAGCGACGGCTCGGTCTGCAGGGAGAGCGGCGGCTTGATCTGCGGCGGCTGGTTCTGCTGTGGCGTAGGCCTCAGTGGCGTCACCATCAGCAATTTCTTCAGAGACTGCTTCAGGGACAGCAGCGACAGAGGCTGCTTCGGGGTTGCTAGCAACAGAGGCTACGTCGGGGGCAGCAGTGGGTGCTTCGGGAGCGGTAGCGACGGAGGCTACGTCAGTGGCATCAGAGGCTGCTTCAGGGACAGCAGCGACAGAGGCTGCTTCGGGGTTGCTAGCAACAGAGACTACGTCGGGGCCGACAGCGTCAGAGGCTGCTTCTGGGGTGGTAGCGACAGAGGCTACGTCGGGGGCGGCAGCGTCAGAGGCTGCTTCTGGGGTGGTAGCGACAGCGGCTACGTCGGAGGCGGCAGCGTCAGAGGCTGCTTCTGGGGCGGCAGCGTCAGAGGCTGCTTCGGGGGTGGTAACGACAGAGGCTACATCGGGGGCATCAGAGGTAGCTTCTGGGGTGGTAGCGACAGAGGCTACGTCGGGAGCGGCAGCGTCAGAGGCTGCTTCGGTGGTGGCAGCATCAGAAGCTGCTTCGGGAGAGGCAGAGGCTGCTTTGGGAGTGGTAGCGACGGAGGCTACATCTGGGGCAGCAGAGACGACCTCGGAGGCGGCAGCGTCAGAGGCTGCTTCTGGGGCGGTAGCAACGGAGGCTACTTCAGGGGCGGCAGCGTCAGAGGCTACTTCTGGGGCGGTAGCAACGGAGGCTACTTCAGGGGCGGCAGCGTCAGAGGCTGCTTCTGGGGCGGCAGCGTCAGAGGCTGCTTTGGGAGTGGTAGCGACGGAGGCTACCTCTGGGGCAGCAGAGACGACCTCGGAGGCGGCAGCATCAGAGGCTGCTTCGAGGGTGGCAGAGGCTGCATCGATGGCAGCAGAAGCTGCATCGAGCAAGGCAGCGCCAGAGGCTTCTTTGGGTGTGACAGAAAATCTTTCCAATGCTACAAAGGCAGCTTCGAGGGCGGCGGAGATAGCTTCAAGGGTGGAAGCTCCAAAGGCCGCGTTGACGGCGTCAGAGACCGCTTTGATGGTGGCCTTGGTAGAGGCTGCTTCGAGGTTGACAGCGTCAGAAGCTCTTCCTAGGGCGACTGCGGCTGTCCTGACGGCGGGAGGCAGGAGACGTGGAATCGGAGCTGAAGCCAGAGCAGTATTGGTGAGTGAAGCTGAAACCCTGGAGCCGGAATCCAGGCGGCATGGAACCGGAGCTGGAGAGGGAGGTGCAGCGAGGGAATCCCAACGATCCAGGAGCTGCTCGAATTGTCCCAACAGCAGGTTCAGGAACTTCAGGGAACTTCTCCCTTGCTCCTCTATTTCCCTTGTCACGAGGCAGAGAGAGGAGGCTTGTTTGCTCAAACTGCATCTGAGCACTGAGTCTGAGTCGGCTGAGTCCATCCTTGGTGTCGTCGTACTGTTACGAATGGTGGGTGTTGTGCAGGACTCAATCGCACGACTCAGCACAGGGGTAGATTTAGAAGAATAAACGTTTACTAGCAGGGTTCGGTACACGGGTAGGCAGTCCAAGAATAGGCAAACAAATCCAAACAGGGAATAGGCAGGAGAATAGTAGTAGGGCAGGCAGAGGTCAGAAGCACGAGTAATCACTTGAACAAGGCAGACGCGCTAAACGCTAGGAATACACAAGGAGCAGTGGAAACACAAGGAACATACCATCAAACACAAACTTACGACGACACAACGAGGAACAAGAAAACAAGGACTATATATACACACAGGCAACAGATAACGAGGGACAGGTGATAACAATCAAGGCGGGGCAGACAAGGACACAGGTGGACTAAACAAGGGGAATTAACAGGACACAGGTGAACCCAATGACACACACAACCCGGGAGATTGGGAACAGGTGAGGGGTGGAGACACGGACAACAACAAGAGGGCACATGGCACAGACAAACAAACACAGGGAAAGCACATGGCGGGAACAAGGAAGCACGAGGACTAGACACGGGAACAAACATGCGACCACACAAGGGAGACAAACACAGAAATTAGACATGGACAGAACACAGACCTTACAAAGCTGCCTAGCTTAGTCAGAACTCTGCAGAGGGACTGGCCTGCAAAGCCCCGACATCCCACCTCAATAGGCTCACAGCGAGTGATCCAGCCCTGCCTCCTGCACTCCTCTGTCAACTCCTGGTACTTGGCACGTTTACACTCTTGAGCTTCATCCATGCGCTCTTCCCAGGGTACAGTGAGTTCCATCATGATCACCTGTTTGGTGGAATTCGAAAAGATGACCATGTCTGGACGTATTATTGTAACAATTATAACAAACAATATTTGATTTAGAAATACAGCACTACAGTAGCATACTACATCACTACACTACAGCACTAATTTAGTCGGCTCCGCAGTAAAAAGTAAATGGGCTATGTTCAAAATCTGATTTATATGCATAAGGGCAAGACAACCCGTTCCAAATGCTTTAAATACATTCCTTTCTTAAATAAAAAAACATTCTTTTCAAATCAAGTGTGTGTGTGTGTGTGTGTGTGTGTGTGTGTGTGTGTGTGCGTGAGAGAGAGAGAGAGAGAGAGAGGGAGAGAGACCAGCACTTGGGGCCAGCGCTTGGTGAACAAAGCCAATCCTTGCCCCCTTTGTCCAAAGTATGTGGTTTTTGTACACCCTGTGTGTTTCATACTTCCAGCATGTTTTTTTTTTTTAATCTGAACTGACCTTCACTGAATCATTTGACCTTTCAATCTTTTGTCTGTCTTTTTGTCTGTTGTGTATCAGTTGTATATCAGCCTCTTTGTCTTTTTGTCTTTTTGTCTGTTGTGTGTCAGCCTCAGTTAATTCCTAAAGCATATCTAAATCAACCAAGACGAGACAGGAGATACCGATCACAACAACCCACTAATCTCTAATCTGAAGTCACAGACGTACATCGTTCAGAGCTGCATATGTACTATTACTTATCCCTCAGCGCACGACTCAAGATGATGGAGAGAGAAAATTGGTCCCTGTCCAACATGTCCTCCAGGAGCTTACATGTTTAATGGCAACCGCCATTTGCACCAGCGCTTAGAGATAGGGAATGAGAGTAATTTTGTACCCACACGGGTGCTATTATATGCTGGACTCCTGATGGATGGAAATTACTGCGATGATGATGACCACTCATGGAAAAACACTTAGGAATCACACTTGTCATGTACAATACTTGCATGATAAATCTGTGGTGAAGAGCTTGCTTTCCGTACATCAATGAGAGGCAGCCGTGGAATAAGCGGGATAATGAACTTCATAGAAGAAGAAATTACTGCACTTTGAGATGTGCACTATGAATGTGCATTAATTTCTGCTACCCGAATGCTGTGAACGCTTCAACATGCAGGGAAGATCATACATAAAACATATATTTCTTCTATGTTACTGTATATGAGAAAGGGGCCATAATTGTGTGTTAACACGATGTTGAAATATATATAGTATATATGATCTAAAAATGAACATACAGTACATGAATTTTACAGATTTTTTCCATATGGAAGAGTTACTCTGGAGTGAACCACATCTAAGAGGACAACAATTTATAGACAGTGGTGATGTGCAGAAGATTCTGGAGGCATTATGTACCTGTGAGGTTCTGTACACTGTACATACAATATATACATGTTTGGTGTGAAGGTGGGAGAGTGACAAGTATGGGAAGTATGGCTGGACTCCTGAGGATGCCAGGAAAATGTTCTATCATTAAAGAGAAATATAGATCAGATAGGTTCTTTGCAGTTCCACACTTGATTTTCATTGTTGAAAGTGAATATTGTAATCGAGAGAGAGAGAGAAAGAGAGAGAGAGAGAGAGAGAGAGAGAGAGAGAGAGGAAGGAAGGAAGACAGAGGAAACTCAGAGAGTAACTGCAATATTCTCAACTATACATTATGGAAGCTGGAGAAGTTCTGATGAAATTCTCAGATGAAACCAACCAGTCAAAGGGTATGCAGGGATTTGCGCCAAATCGATCAGCAAAGCAATTACATTTTAGTAAATTCCAAATTGGCAGAACTAAATAAACCCCCCCAATCTGTAATCCCTGACTCCTGTCTCTGCCTGCTAGATAACTCAGACACAGACAAACACACACACTGACACACACACACACACACACATACACACACACACACACACACACCGACGGTGCTCCTGTCAACTGTCTTCCTGACAGCCTGCCGTCTCTACTTTCAAGTCTATTACAGTAATAAGCCACAAAATGTTCCATTTTACAGAGTGGCACCTGTTGAGATGAAACCAGATGAACCCTGTGTGTGTGTGTGTGTGTGTGTGTGTGTGTGTGTGTGTGTGTGTGTGTGTGTGTGTGTGTGTGTGTGTTTGTGTCTCTGTGTGATGACAGGAGGACACAGAATGCCGTGCAGCATGTGGTCAATGGGGACACTGTGAGTCATTCTCTTCCAGCCCTCCAGCTCCTCCTCCTCGTCCGCCCTTTAAGTCCAGTAGTGTGATTGCCTGTTTCAAAAGCCTTGCCATTAAGATGTGCCCGTAATGACAACGTGATATAACACTGAAATAAGTGTGATCGCCTTTGTGAAGGGGATCACGTCCAATTTCACAAAGCATTTTATCCTACCACTAAGAGTACTCCTAAGTCACACTAAAAGTGTCTAACGGAAAGTTTCTACTCACCTGTCACAAACCAACCAATTATCGAGGTCATTTCAAGCCATTGCAACGGAGTCTTTCTCTTAGCTTAGTTCCTGCGTTTCCTAGGTAAAATTGTTCACAGCATGTTTGGGAATAGGATTTAAAAGAAAACTTTTTGTTATAAACATTTAATGCGAAGGAGTACTTTTAGTGGTAAGTTAAGATGGTTTTGGAACACAGGCCCTAATGAACAACTTGCATCCACAGGTCACACAGAAGCCCATAGATGAGACCAGGGGAGTTCTATCTATTGAAAAGATTAGGGGTTAAGCCAAGTTTGCCTGAGGCTTGTTTTTTACTTGAAAAAAAGATCGGCATTAGGGATATCGAGATAGGGATATTAAGATTGCACACTTAATTAAACTGAGAGAGAGCTAGAGGGAGAGAGAGAGAGAGAGAGAGAGAGAGAGAGAGAAACCTTCACTTGACAGACTTCGCCGTCAGTTCACTGTAGACCTATTACTGTTGTAAGGGTTATCTAGCTTGGGTTGCTATATAGTCATGACAGTGAACGTGTTTTTGATACATGCTCAATGATTTACCTTGAGTGTTCGTCTTAAAATAGCCAAGAAAGCTAGATTGATTTTTTTGTTCTCATCGGGGTGTGTGCGTCCTCCAACTCTGTGTGCATTGTGCAGCACTTCATTACACCCCTCCCTAAAGATGTCACAAGTCAAGTTCCACTCTGTTACACAGTCTGTCCGTTGTTTTGCTAGAAACACCTTAATTTTCCAGGCCGAAAAATATTTGGGGATTGGCTTAAAATATTCAGGGCTACAGCCCCAAGTGATTGGACCTAACAACGCCACTGGATGAGACGATCGATCTGAGCTCTGATTAGCATAGCTTAATGAGGCCAGGATGGACCCGTCCTTTTTTGTATAATAACATTCCAAACAGGCTTGATATGCTTCAGTGATTGTAGAGACAAGTGTATAGACAGAGAAACAAAACAACACTGATTAAGGTGACTCACTCATCCATGTATTGTTCTTTATTCTTAACCACTGAGAATAAACTGAGCAAATTAGTCACGGAGAAACAAAACAGGAAACAAATACATCCATCAACTCATAATGCTTCCGAATCAACTACACTGGAGACACGTGCCAGGACCAAGACTCTTCTGTTGACCTCGGACAAAGGTCTGGGGGTTTAACAAACTCTGAGCCTAACCCTGAACTCTAAGTTGATGAACCCTGAGATGGAGAACTGATCTGAGCTAGTTTAATCAACTCTGAGTATGTTCACTCTGAGTTAAGTGTGTGCGTTATGACTACAAAAACGTATCATCAATGGACCTCTGATACTATGATTCACCATGGCAACCGGGGAGAAAAAAAGTTGCCCTGCTTCACCCCACTGGAATTAGAAATACTGCCAATTGCTTTTGGCAAGTATGAGCACATTTTCAGGGGGGAAAAGCAATTCAGCTGCAACAGCAAAGGAGAGAAAGTTGGTGTGGGAGACAATTGCTGCCCGAGTCAATGCATAACATTGAATTCAGTAGTCTGTTCATTTAAGATTTAAGCAAACTTTCTTTTAATATTACAAGTGAAAAGTAGTGGAATGTTACTGAATAAAATCTAGTCCTATTTGCGTTTAGGTATGTATATATATATTCTATATATTCCTTTTTGGGGGTTTTCATTTCTCCCAACAATCACTGTGTTATCTGCCTTGTTGAACCTCCTGCCACAACATAACTCCTTGAGAGCTGGGGATTCTGAAAGCTACAGAGGTATACATCTTAATATTATGGATAGTAGCTAGTTAGTTCTTTCTCCATTATTTAGTTTTTCAGATTGTTGTGTGGAATTTGAGTTTGAAATATACACTGAATTGATGAGAACAAATGAATGAAAAAACAACTTGCTCATTCTTATCCTTTTTAACAGAGCTGGGCATTATCAGCTGGAGGGTCCAACAATTTCCACAGCGCAGATGAACACAGTGAGCTGTTCAGTGATGATCTCTATTTTTTCCCAGTTACCTGTGATGGAGTTGTGCAAAATGCATTAGAAAATGAACTAGAAATGGTTTACTTGAAGTGGCAGATCTTGAAATTGAATTACTGGAACACCAGTTAGAGGTGGGTGTCAAACTCTCCTGGAAATAGTTTGAGGGTGTTAATAGAGGGAGACAAGGGAATGATATTTGCACAAAACTTTACTTACCATGTGCTAATCTGTTGCTCAGGGAACACTCACACATTCACAAGTCATGCACATAGTCGTACCACTTGGCTTCCACATTTGTGATCAAGTGTACTGCATCACATACGATCTTGACAGTGCAGAGAATTAGAGATATACAGTAAGTTGCAATATATTGTGATGCAACGTTTTTTATTATTGTAAGCCAGTAGACAATGTACCTGCACATTAATGCTGTGGAAAGACTTCCTATTCACATAGTCTCCTTCATTAACTGAGGAAGCAGTAAAAAGGATATGGGTGCTATCGATGCAGCCTATAACACTGGCAAACCCTACAACATAAAACGTATTACTGATCCCAGTCTGAGGTCACAGCAGAGTGTCATGAACAGGATGTCATTTAAAACATCATCATTAACTGTAACCGAATGATTTCTACATCAGTGGACTGCAATCCTGTGAAATTCCTCTTTGATGGTCCTTTGAGCTTTGAATCCAGGGAACACTACTAAAATGTGAAGTAGGCTTTTAAGTGCAGGGGACACATTTCTTATGGCTCTACAAAGAGGTGCCTTCCCAATATGTTCTACTTCGCCAATGTCATACAGGAAACTCTCATTGGCAAGAAAACGAAGAGCAAAGCAAAGCATCTGATCTGATCTGAGAGCATGTTGGCTGTGTGACATATTGGAGATGTAAGGCCAGACAGTCTTGCTGAAATAAATGATAGACTGTGAGGAAAAATGGTAATGTTCGATATTAGGTAGTCATCAGGGACGATTGTACATCTAATCTGTCAAAATCCTCTTCGATGTAAGGCTATGCATATTAACATAGAGTGGGTTAACGAGGAAGGGAGACAGCTGTTTCAAGTTCAACAGGAGGGAGGGGGGAGGGAAAAGCTCCAGAGTTTGAGTTACCTCTCTTTCTGGGATGGAAGCCCCAGAGTTTCCCACATCTCAGGGTTTACGAATTCAGAGTCTCTGGTAACATCCATCCTCTGCGATTGAATGTCCTGCTCCTTTCCTGGTATCTCCGGCCCTACACGGTATTTGTCTTGTACCCATGCTTGCTTGCATAAAAATATTTATTATTATATTATTAAATATAATATTTTTTTGAGCACACTAATCAGGTTTTATTTCTTAACATGCTGTCCTCTGGACTGTTTTGCGACGAAGTTGCATTCCTGTGTGCGAATACATAAGGCAGATTAGTTGATAAATGTTTAATTGAAGGCCTACTGTGGCCTACATGCATAAACAATGCATGGAAATGTATTCAGCTTTAACTCCGCTGCAGCATCAAAACAATTATAATTTCCATGATCAAAACAGAAGAAGGGCATTGGACCGACTACCTTGGACTACCTGGGAAAGATTTGTATTTAATTAGAAATGTATACTCAACATACTCAACTCAACATACGTATTTGTGTAAAGTCAAAAGCAAAATGAAATATGCTGCTACTTGTATAGAGAGACAAGCTAGGACACAAAGCATTATGGTTGTTTTGTTGTTGTTGTTGTTTTTATGATTCCTTTGTTGTTGTGTTTCATGTTTTATTTTTCACTCAATAATAAAACAGTAATGGATCTGAAAATAAAATAAAAAAAATCAATAGCAGTTGCATGTGGTGGAAAAAGAAAACATTTCTGCACAAAAGACTGAAAGCACACTCAAAGAGATGGAAGAGACAGTTCGCTGTAAGGCTGTTGCTAAGGCACAGTCTCAAAGTACTGGGCACAGATGAATAATGAGTTGTTCTCAGAAATTGATTCTAAAAAAGAGAGAAGGGAAAGGAAAAAGAAAAAAGACAAAAAACGAAGTAAGAAAGAAAAAGGGAAGAAAGAGAGACTGAGTGAAGGCAATACAGGTGATGGAAGGATGAATGGATTGATTGATTGATCGATTGATAAATGGCCGTTTCTATAGATCAGTGTTTCTAGACTTTCCTCTGCTATTTGGTAAACCTACACAGCTTCTCAAAAGCAAACTCAAAATGGCAGCGAACATAGTCTGAGAGTGGAAGCTGTATGACAGAGCAATTTCTTGTAGTCGAAGGGAGCTCGCGGTCATCTACAAGAGCTGCATTCACATAGACTCATATCATGCCGGCGGGAAGCATTGCATATATTTTATCATTAGATATGGAGAGAACAAAGTGGTTTTAGTGATTAATTTTTTTTCTAATACAGAAATTAATATCAGGTTTTCTCGATATATTATATAAACTAATTTATCAGATGCTCCTGGATCTTCATATAAACATTCTCCCTCTGTAGTTGTCTTGTCTTTCACTACCACTCCCACTCTGTTGAAAGTGCACACACACACCTTATGTTGGAACTTATCTAAACTGAACCTGTCCTCGTCTCTGCATCTGAGTCTCCAGCATCTCCCCGTAGCATAGCGGTAGACATCCCATCAATTTCCGTCACTTCATCAGAATACTATGTATACCAACAAGTTTTAACTCATTGACTAGTGAGACTCACTCATCACTTTAAAACATAGTCAGACAATCTACTAGGTGTTCGCTTGAACCTTTGCGGCCTGTTTAGCATATCAGCCTGTATTTGTGTGTCAGAGTCATGCTCAGTTTGTGGACTCTGAATATCAGTGGCGTGTGTGTGTGCGTGTGTGTGTTCTTCTGTTGCCTCTTTGATTTCTGTGTCCTCTGCTTCCAGTAGTTCCCCCTTTTCTTGAAATGTTCCTTGTTTCAGTCCATTTCCTTCATATTTCTTGACATCCCGTCTGCCACACGGGAGACCCGAGTTCGAATCCCGGGTAAACCTTACAAAATCGGCAATTTAAACATGACTGACAAGGACCGACAAGTATTTGTTTATGTTACCATCAGTAACAAGTGTTAAACCGGTGTGTCTCTGCAATGAATGCATTGCGGTACTTAAGGGCCTTCTGAGCCGCATCTGAGCCGCATCTGAGCCGCATCTGGGCCACATCTGGGCCACATCTAGGCCACATCTGAGCCGCATCTGGGCTGCATCTGGGCCACATCTCAGCTGCATCTGGGTCAGTGGATAGTTCAATGAGCCAATCTTCCTCTGTCACTATTCCACACTGGGCCACATCTCAGCTGCATCTGGGCCGTATCTGGGCCACACACACACTCACACACAGGTTAAAGCATGCACCAGGAAGATGCACGTACGCACACACACACACACACACACACACACACACACACACACACACACACACACACACACACACACACACACACACACACACACAGTATACACAGAGATAAAAGCATACACCAAGAAGAGACTCACATACACAGTTAATCTGAAAAAGTTTTTCATGTCCTGCTTTAATTAGCCAGATGCTGCAGCAGTGCTGTTGACCTCGGACAAAGGTCTGGGGGTTTAACAAACTCTGAGCCTAACCCTGAACTCTAAGTTGATGAACCCTGAGATGGAGAACTGATCTGAGCTAGTTTAATCAACTCTGAGTATGTTCACTCTGAGTTAAGTGTGTGCGTTATGACTACAAAAACGTATCATCAATGGACCTCTGATACTATGATTCACCATGGCAACCGGGGAGAAAAAAAGTTGCCCTGCTTCACCCCACTGGAATTAGAAATACTGCCAATTGATGGAAGGATGAATGGATTGATTGATTGATCGATTGATAAATGGCCGTTTCTATAGATCAGTGTTTCTAGACTTTCCTCTGCTATTTGGTAAACCTACACAGCTTCTCAAAAGCAAACTCAAAATGGCAGCGAACATAGTCTGAGAGTGGAAGCTGTATGACAGAGCAATTTCTTGTAGTCGAAGGGAGCTCGCGGTCATCTACAAGAGCTGCATTCACATAGACTCATATCATGCCGGCGGGAAGCATTGCATATATTTTATCATTAGATATGGAGAGAACAAAGTGGTTTTAGTGATTAATTTTTTTTCTAATACAGAAATTAATATCAGGTTTTCTCGATATATTATATAAACTAATTTATCAGATGCTCCTGGATCTTCATATAAACATTCTCCCTCTGTAGTTGTCTTGTCTTTCACTACCACTCCCACTCTGTTGAAAGTGCACACACACACCTTATGTTGGAACTTATCTAAACTGAACCTGTCCTCGTCTCTGCATCTGAGTCTCCAGCATCTCCCCGTAGCATAGCGGTAGACATCCCATCAATTTCCGTCACTTCATCAGAATACTATGTATACCAACAAGTTTTAACTCATTGACTAGTGAGACTCACTCATCACTTTAAAACATAGTCAGACAATCTACTAGGTGTTCGCTTGAACCTTTGCGGCCTGTTTAGCATATCAGCCTGTATTTGTGTGTCAGAGTCATGCTCAGTTTGTGGACTCTGAATATCAGTGGCGTGTGTGTGTGCGTGTGTGTGTTCTTCTGTTGCCTCTTTGATTTCTGTGTCCTCTGCTTCCAGTATTTCCCCCTTTTCTTGAAATGTTCCTTGTTTCAGTCCATTTCCTTCATATTTCTTGACATCCCGTCTGCCACACGGGAGACCCGAGTTCGAATCCCGGGTAAACCTTACAAAATCGGCAATTTAAACATGACTGACAAGGACCGACAAGTATTTGTTTATGTTACCATCAGTAACAAGTGTTAAACCGGTGTGTCTCTGCAATGAATGCATTGCGGTACTTAAGGGCCTTCTGAGCCGCATCTGAGCCGCATCTGAGCCGCATCTGGGCCACATCTGGGCCACATCTGAGCCGCATCTGGGCTGCATCTGGGCCACATCTCAGCTGCATCTGGGTCAGTGGATAGTTCAATGAGCCAATCTTCCTCTGTCACTATTCCACACTGGGCCACATCTCAGCTGCATCTGGGCCGTATCTGGGCCACACACACACTCACACACAGGTTAAAGCATGCACCAGGAAGATGCACGTACGCACACACACACACACACACACACACACACACACACACACACACACACACACACACACACACACACAGTATACACAGAGATAAAAGCATACACCAAGAAGAGACTCACATACACAGTTAATCTGAAAAAGTTTTTCATGTCCTGCTTTAATTAGCCAGATGCTGCAGCAGTGCTGTTGAGCCTGATGGATCAGCAAGAGCATCCTTACAGCCAAACACCTGGATCAATCAGGATCAATTAGGATCAGATTTCTGTGGCACAGCTTGCCTTGAGAGTTCACATCCTGAATTGATGAATTGCCCTCTGGCGAATCTTGACTCTTGACACTTATGAGAGGGAATGTGTGAGTGTTAGATCAACTAATGATCAAGTTGGTAGACAGAGTTGGTTGGTAGACAACACAGTGTTATAGTTTCTGTCAATGTAAGAACAACAAGGAAAAGACCAGGGTCAACACATGGGTCAAGACGAAGACAAAAAAAGGCTGTGTGGTGGAAGGAGGCAAAACAGAGGAAGAGGTAGAAGAGGCCAAGGAGCCCACACAGCGCTGCGTGTTCAGTTCTGCCTAAGGGGGGTTTAATGTGTTTACATATCTTATTTTGTATTTTTCCTTTGTGCTATCCATACTTATAAAACAATCTTGTCTTTCTTTTCTGTATTGCAATGACATGGTCTGTCAACAAATTACAGACCAAACAGTACAAGCATAAATGTGAATCCTGTCCAATCTCTTGCAATCAATCTTCCACATACAGTTATGTGTAATTTTGTACTGTTGAAATGGATATATGCCACACAGAAAAAGTGCAATCATTGTCATCAAAACCTTAACCATCAGAAAATACTTACAGAGTACACTGGTTTGTCTAGTCATTCTGAGAGCACTGGCATGTTCATTCAACTAAGGTTTTTGCAAGTAATCTATTGTGTGGTGCTGTGTTGAATTGTTGAATTGTTGCACTTGCTGTTTTGAAAATGTTTGTGTTTGGTTGGGGGGGGGGGGGGGATCTGAGATGCTGGCCCAACTTCAGTGGGATGAAAAGAGCATGTTGGGAAATGTGCTTGGTGATCAAAAAAGAGCTGGAATCGTATTCATGTTGAATGGACCGAGCATAATTGCATAAGAGGGGGCCAAAGAGGGTTCCCTTGTGTGCCGACAGAGATCTTTGGGAAAAGAAGCAATCAACTGGCATCAAACACTGCGGCCAGAAAATATTCGTAGTCCTATCATTACATAATGAGACAAAGTGGAATGGATCAACTCAGCTAATGTTTCTTAACTCTAGTGTGATTGAATGTACAAATAACGGAGGTACACTGAATGTCTGAAACCTACAGCATAACAGATAACAAAAGGAACCTAGCCTGACAAAAATTAAATGATGAACAATAAATCACTACATATGATGGCATCCCCATTAAGCATGCTCCATTAAAGGTCTCCAGGGCGTGCGTTGCTTATAAACCTAAAGTGTGGTTGGAATCTAGAAAGGGATAGACAGAGAAAGAGGGACAGAAAGAGAAAGAGAGAGAGAGAGATATGGCAGCCATACAGAATAACAGCACAATTGTATTTGTTTGTTGTGCATTTCACAGTGAGTGTGTGAGACTGCAGTGAATAAGGATCCACTCAGATTTATGTATTTATGGGAGATTCATTAGAGAATGAAGAGAGTCGCTGATAGAGATAGAGAGAGGGAGATAGAGAGAGAGAGCGAGAGAGAGAGCAGTAAAGGCAGTAAACAGACAAATAAAAGAAAATAAGAGAAAGGTCCTAAGGTTAGACGACCTGACCAATCAAAGCCAAGCTCTTTGTGATTGTAATGCAGACCACATCTGTCCTCCGTCTCTCCACCTCATCTGTCCCTTGCCATCAGACAGAAGAGAATCCACCGGTATCACAAAGCCACACTTTTGAAGAGAGCGATTGACAGCAAGACCAGTGCTGCTATTTATTCAGGCTTTGTTTTTTTGTTTTTTTTTACACCATAATTATCTTCAGATGCAATAGAGAGACATGTTTCGGCAGTTAGACATCCTCAGCGCCTCAATCGTGTTTGCAGCAATTATACGAAAAATAAATCAGCCTAGGCCTTATGAATTGAAGATTTATTTTGTAATTCTCTGAGTGTTCATCCTGATAACAAAACTGAAAGCTAGCTAAAATAAAAAAGATTCTCCTGAGCATAGGTTGAAAACATGATCTATGTACGACTACCACACCCTTTCAGTATGTACTCATTCAACAAACACTTTTCACAGGAGTTAGACACAGGCAATACAACACAGTGCTTTGCTATAGAAAGAGTTAATTTCCTTGTCAGTTAGGGACCAGTGATTTGCACCAAACCAATGACATGTTTTTTGTCATTTAGCAGTGTAGCAGTCACTTCATACAGTTAGTAGTTCCTGACCCACAACATGCATGTATGCTTTGAAAGCATCTGCCTTTAGATAAATAGCCAGATCATTTCTTGGTGAGTAAATGTAAATTATTAGTTACAGACATGTATACTTTGTGTTTTTGCATCAGACAAAACGTTCACTAACATGCACAGTGCAGATATCATGCTAAATAAGTTCTTAATTGTTGGATGGTTCAAAGCATGTCTTTAAACTGCTACATTACAATTACATTTTGGTTCCACATTCAATATTGCTGTGAAATGACTTTTGAGATGGTGAAAAGAGTTTGAAAAGAACACTGGCTGAAACACTCCACCTGTGACCTCTTATATGACACAAAAGATCAATTCAGTTAAAGGAGAACTCCGGTATTTTTAATCTCAACCCTATTTTCCCATCTTTTACCAGGGACAAAAACGATCGAAATCGGTCCAGTATTGAGTTAGGACGCAATAACCGGCAACGGCAAAATGGCTATACTATGTAATCCTCTGCGGCAACCATTTGCGTCAAAGTTATGCCACCGACAGGCTCAAAATGTTATTATATGTGTCAGACAACATGGAATGATCCCTACAGAGAAAGACCTGTGTCTTTTTACCTCAATAACCTTAAAGAAACTGTAGCCAATGATTGTTTCTAAAGCCATTAGTTTACCTTTCTCTTCTCCTGGTCCAGAAGACCTAATGAATGTAGACTGTAGACTCTCCAGATTATTTATTGTGGTTTACTTTGATACAGATGTTTGCCCAATAGTTATAGTGTTCTAACTTTAGTGTTCTAACTCTAGTTTTAACGATTTTGATCGTTCTTGCCCCTAGTTTGGATGAGTTTAAATAATAATTAATATAAAAACATGTTTCAAAACACTAACATAGATATGCCTGACAAACAACAGAACCCCCCCCCCCCCCCCCCCTAAAACAATGTATTGCAGCAAGTACACATTGTACTCCTTCTAAGGTAAGTCATACAGCCAGTTCTAAAACATAAATAGTAATTTGCATCACATCTTAAAATATGCTTCAACAGCATTCACATTTTGTTATTCATATGACATCATACCCCTCCCCCAGTTTCTCCTCCCGAGTTCTCCCTCTGCCTGTCTCTCTCTCAAACACACTCACACACGCAAACTATTAGGATAATAATCATCATCATTGTCATTGCCGTAATCATCATCACATAAACATGTTCACATTTTGAAAAATTCAATCAGCAACATGTGTTTGCAGACTACAAGAAATTTGGTTTTCTAAGGGAATGCATACTTGCTAAGGACTTCAGACACCCGATGTACAATTCAAGTTTAGCAGAGAACTATTACAGTAAACATAATCAGTGCACATAACATCATTTGACTCACAAGCTCTCGCCCTCTCTCTCAGTTTGTACCTGTCTATCCAAATATTGACTGCAGCATTGAGTGGCAGCTGTCTGTAAATTATAAGACTAACTAAACACCCTGTAAACAAGGTCTTCTCTACAAGTCTCCCTCTCTTGTGTACATGATACACAAAGTCACCCAAAGACAGATGGGTCCATGCATTAAGACAAGGTGTACTTTTTTTCTGAAAGCTCAGACAATCCGCTGACGCACTTCTCTGTTGCAGTCGCACGTCTTGCCTGTCTTCTCCCCACCATCCTGAAGCAGAGGTGAGGCGTCTAGATGAAGGAGAGATATAAGATCATAAGAAAAATAATTTCATCTCTCATTTTAATACACACACACTGAAACCTTGAGTATAAAAAAAAATAATCCATCCCACTCTTCCTTAATCTTATGAAAGCTACTGAAGATGAACTATAGATAAGGACTAGCTGATTTACTGATTGGATGTTACACACACACACACACACACACACACACACACACACACACACACACACACATATATATATATATATATATATATATATATATATATAATGTGTGTCTTCACCTGTGCACAGGCTAGTGATATTTATAACAAAACCAGATGAATGTATCTGATCCATAAGATGTAACAGGTTTGTCACTGCATAATCACTGCTAAATATCCATAGCAGTAGTAAGAAATAGCATTCCTCCAGCGGATCTCTGTTTGTGAACATGATAATGTATTTGACCCATACTATGGAATGTGTTTGCAAAAGCTGCTAAAAAGGAATTAGTAGTAATTAGTAAAAAAGTGCATTGCGTTGTCTCTTGGTATAAAATGCACCGTATAAATAAAGTTTAATTTGATAGTAAAAGTGAAACAAAAAATCCCTGAAATAACTTTCTGATGGTAACGTCTCTTCACCTTTGAGCTCTTGTATGTCGCTTCCATCCTCTGGCTTCACTGACTGAGGTGTGCTGACAGAGGGCCTCTTGCCGTCCACCACGTCTGTCTTCACCTGTCCCAGCGATCTGAGGAGACACATGGTGTCAAACGCCTCTCCGCCCCCTTCCCGAAGCAGCTCTAACACCTGAGAGCAAACACAACACAACAAAAATGATTGAACATGCAAGTGTGCGCACACTCACACACATCCACACAAAACCACACACGCACATCCAAATCATAATTATGTATCTGTGCAGTACTGTGTTCAGTCCAATGAGGGCCAATGAACCTGTGAACTCAGGAATGTAAGTTACACATGCTAGCCAGAAGGTCATTAGCCACGGCCGCTAATTCATAGAAACATAAACTAAGAACATCTTTCAGCATATCACTCATGCAGCCTTCCAACTCTACATGATGGAGTTTGTCTTCTAGCATATGACATCTAGAGCTCATATCTCACCTGCAAACACTTATATGACTTGAGCTCACTCAGGTTCTCCTCCAGGAAGAGCAGGTAGAGGCTGAGGTCGTCGTAGAAGGACGTGGCAAGGTCCAACGACCCGAATGCGGGCAGCATCTCGTAGGGCCGTAGGAAGTGCGCACCTTGGCGCATGGGTGCCACGGTGGCGTACACCACCGCGGGTGCCAGCAGCACATAGACGACCAGGTTGATGTAGCTGAGGAGGCGGAAGACGCCCACGGCCACCAGCTTGCACTGCACAGCGGCGGGCAGGGTGCTGTCGTTCCCCCGCTGGCGCAGCACGCCCGAGCGGATGTCGCAGGAGAACTCGTCGCTGCTGGCAGACGACGCCAGGCGGATGTAGTAGCCCAGGTAGAGGCTGGCCAGCAGCAGCGTGAGCAAGGTCAGCGCCCGGCACAGCACGTACTTCAGCACCAGGCCCCGACTGAAGCGCTTGGTCTTCAGGTACTGCTCCACCAGCGGGTACTTAAAGCAGCTCTCGGTAAGATCCAGAGCCCTGAAGCAGTGATGAGGATGAGGATTGTGTGTATGATGATGGTAAGGAGGAGGAGGAACATAAACAAGAGTTAATAACTTTAATAACTAACTTTATAGATGGCCATCATACTATAACCTCCGATGAAAAGATACTAAGTTGTGCTTAAGTCCACAGTACCAATGAGGTGTTAGTCACGGTTTGTCACAATATCACTTTGTAGAGTATTTCCATTGTGATAAAGACTCTACCAACTAAAGACTGACCCCAAAGTGATTGCAATAACAATTCAGTCAACAGTTGACAAATAAAGGCAAATTCAATCCAGTCACTGAAAATCAGTATTTTGGATATATTTAACTGAATCCTGCCTAAATCATTAGTCAATCAGAATTGTCTTGCTTCATCACACCAGTCAGTATTCTAAGGGAAGTCTTTACCCATAGGTATCCTCTGAAGACTCCTGCACTTCTAGGCTGGAGGCCAGGTTCTTGGCCAATCCGATGGCTCGGTTGTAGGTGCGATCTAGTTCCTCCATGATAAAGCTGAGGTCGGAGGAGAGGTGTGGTGCGGCCGTGAGGCGCCAGAACACAGAAGGGACGTACATGAGGATCGCCAGCAGCAACAGAATGTAGGGAAAGAACTGTGGGGAACAGCAGGATAAAAGAAAATGGGTAACATTTTACTTGAACCCTACTTCATAAGACATTTTGTCATGGCATACGTCATATGTTGTTGTAATATATGTTGTAATAAATATTAATAATATAATAAATAATTGTCATGACTGTATGATGCTATGTCAGTTTAATAACGTGACATTAAGCTGTTAAGGCATATAACATTCTGAGGGCTGTCATGACTATTACTAATAATGGTCATGACATTGTCAAATCAATGTACATCTATTGTGTATAAAATCTGTCATGAAGCCGGGAAGTGTTTTCTGGAAAATGTAGCAGAGCACGGGAAAGAAATGCCTAAGAATGGTTGATACGGGTTTACGGGTTTAGGCATTGACTGGCTTACCTTATGCAACCACAGAGGGGCGCTGCTGGACCCATTTTCACCTGGTTGCTGATCCTGCACAGCCGCCCAGCAATAAGAGTCTACATATGCTGCCTGGCGCCAAGAAAAGTTGGTTGGTGCAAAACAGCTTATCTGCGTTCCTGTAGAACAAAGAACAATGGAGAAGTAAAGAATACAATTTCATTCCAGTCACACTCTCTCTCTTATATTAAAGTGTAAATTCACCCCCAGCTGAACACCCTTGAGCTTAACTCCACTCACTGCATAGTTTTGAAAAATGCTGAAAGGTGGGCAAGGGGCTGAGACAGGGGACAGGGAGGGGCTAAGAGTTTTCTCCATTCAAATGTATGAATATCATGATGTCCCAAACGATTCCTCTACGTCTGCATCGGTCTCGCAAGGATGATTGTAAAAAAAAGATGTCATGTTGAGCCATTTTCAATTAATAAAATATGGAGTTAGAATTGTTTCAAAATTCACAAATAAATGTCAATGCGACATTTTCTGATTCACCTTTAAATGTCGCGATTCACACAAAAAAAATTCAGTAATCCAGTCAGTCATAACTGGAGACTGCGCGGGTGTACCGCAGTGTGGTCACATTCAATCATACCTTTGAGTTTAGGTTAATCTGATTGGGCGAAATTGTTAGGGACATCTGATAGGCTGCAGAGAATGTCCTTTTGGGCGGAAAAAATATTTGTGAATCAAGCCGCGTCAGGAAAGTGTCAAAAATCCACAAATAAATGCAGGGATGTTCACAAATGGCAAGCGATTTGTAAATGCACCTTCATTGGTCTGTAAATACATGTAACAGCATTTACATTTGTGAATCGGGTGAATTTGTGACTTTTGAAACTATTTATTATCAAAATAAAACTATTATTATTGAAACTTCATCATAAAATGCAGATTTTTTTATGCAACCTTTGTCAATAGTAACACATACTAACACCACATACTAACAAAAAAAAACATATTTATGGGTGCAGTGTGTCTTTAAGGCCGGCTGTGTCCGTGAAGGTGTGTTTGTATACTGTGAGTGAGTGACAGAGAGACTGGCGGGCATCTATTATGTACGTGTGTACGCAATTGATTTAGGGTGCATTCCATGCTGAAGACAATTTTGTGATTGTTATCAGATTCTAACGGTTCGGTTTGGATTTACCATGGAATGTTGAGGGCAGCATGTGTGCATAATCCCATATAACGGGTTTTAATGTCCCACATAACGGATTTGAATGTGAATCTATTCTTTGGTGAGAAGGCAAGGTATAGAGTTGAATCATAGAAAATAACCTGATACATGGATGAACAACGGCTCAACTTAGACTCTTATGGCCTGGACCACTGTCGCCGTAGTGCATTGTGGGAACCGGGTGGTACATATGCTCTAATAGGCTACAGATAAACACAAGAACTAGCGGCACAGAGCCAACAAATGAAACGCGTTAAGAAATGAGTGTTACAAAAAGAGAAGTGGCACGGCGTCTACATTTCCCAGCTGGTCAATTCAAAGGAATGCGAGGGAAATACGTGTAACTTTTAAGTAGGCTAGGTATGTCCTCAGTATTCGACGAACATTATTCGTCACCAGGAGACATAAATAACGTCCACGCGCTTCTTTAAGCCTGTAACAAACAAAGCCACGCCGATTCATCCTACAGCTCCATTATTTCAGGACTGTTATTATCAGGTGTTCTGTGTGAGATTCAACAGCTCGCCCACTTCTCTCAACCTCTTGCTCATGTAACACTGAATCGAGAAACAGTTATGCGCTAGTATATGTACATATATGCCCTGGAACGACACTAAACGATTGTGCCTATTGTGTGCGTATTCTTCGGTCAGACATGCCGTTTTTAAAAATCATGCGTTGTGGATAACAATTGGCCACCAACAAAGCCTAAGTCAATTCTAGGTACAGCTCAGTGAAGTCACCCATTTATTGTGCTTTCTGTTTGTTTTTCATATGAAAAAGAAAGAAAATACCTAGTTTGTAGCTGGCTGATTGTGATGTCTGTTTTAGCATACTTTTGAAAGCCATGGCCGTGAGGAATACTTTCAGGCATTTTTTTCCCCCAGATATTTGTATCCTTCACTCTAGACTTGGTGGCATACTTTTCCCAGCATTCACTGGTATTCGTTGGCATTTTACATTTACTTACCGACGGACACCTCTTGAGCAAAAGCGAGAGATATTAGCAGTAAAGGGAGGCCAACAGCAATGAACGTGACTAGTTTATCCACCGCCAGGTCGAGCCGCACCCCTTTGTACTTCGAATCGTTCTGTTCCTTTAATAAGAAGTCAGAAAACACATATTCCGTTGCGACGTGAGCAATAGCCATGGTTCCAGAAAACAGCCACCGGTGTGCAGGAATCCTGTGGTCAGTTCCGGTAAGGCAGGGAGTAGTGTCAGTTGCTCAGATAAACGACTTGCATAGTATCCTTTTGAACACTACTCACCAATACCATAGGGCAAAGAACCAAGATAGCAAGCATATACCGGTCCACCAGGGGATTTTTGGTCTGCACTAAACCGGTGGTTTGCCACTTCTCGGGCCACAATCATCTTTAGTTTTACTGGGCTTGGATAATAAGTAAATAACATATAATATTAGCAAATCATGGATTTTCTAAATCATATCCCCGGCACAGTCTATTGGCACAATATTAGCCACCAAACAGAAGAATTTCATGGTAGTACAAGGCTCTCAAGGTGAAAAAAAACAATGTTATGCACTGGTAACATCTGTTAAAAATGTTAGGGTTGGGGAAAATGAATGAAGAAGCATGAATGAATAAGGAAATAAATGGTTTAAAGCTAGTGGTAAAACAGTTGGCTGTTTGTCTACCAGTGGGCAGCCAGCTCTGGTCCCCAGTGGTCTGACAGTGGTCCACTGGCCTTTTGCAGTCTCGGAAGTCAACAAGGTACCTCTTTCTCGGGGGACCCTATGTGGATTTTGTTGCCTTTGCAATATTAGTATACAGGTTATAGCCTATTCTAGTTGCTGTCAGATAGATCAGAAAAATACATTTGTAAAATACTGCCTTCTCAGTTGTTTATTTATCGATGGAAGGCATCAGTGGAATGTATGAACAAAATGGGATTGGATGAACTCACCCCAGAAGGAAGAAAAACATACAGTTTCTCTCAGTCGCTTTTGTACAGTTATCAGAACCATTTGTAGAAACAGCACCACACTATGGATTGCTCGCAAAAGCACATACCTGGCTCAAATTATTGGTTTGTGTCTCGAAAGTAAAATACAATGTCAATCAATATGTCGGTGCCAAAATAATGTAAAGTCCTCTTGTCACTGACTGGAACCAAGACAGTCAAAATGCTGAGCCATGTTGTCAGTATAAAATTGTATTCTATTCTTATTTCCAGATGTGCGTTTTACTGTACTAATTCTAACACTAATCTATCACCATACCAGATTACAGCATGCCTCAAATTAACTGAATATAATTTTGTAGCAAGATGAATGCATGCGTGCCATTGACAACAATTTCTACTCAGGGTATCAAATGATGTAGAAGTATGTAGTAGCAAGATGCAGACAATAACTTGAACTTGAGGCTTGGTGGCCTTTGAGGTTTTGCATTCCTTTTTTGCCTTTGGATGCATAAAATCAATCCTCATCGATCACATGTAAACAATAAAGGTTTGAATATCAAGTAATTTAGTAAACCCTCTAAAAATGTCACTGAAACTGATATGCAGATGGTTGACACAATGATAACTGGTTAAACCCATTTGCATGTCATGACTTGAATAGATACCTAGATGCTTTGAGGGGTAGGAATAAACAGCAGACGATTAGAACCTTTTGCATGAATGTGCAAAAGCATTCGCAAAATTTCAAAATAATGCGAAATTGCAGTTATGATGATAGGCTAATCTGCAGGGAGTGGTCTGTTTACTTATACCGAAACCATTAGGTAACGGTGGAAAACTATTGTGCAAGCCCTCAATCATCTGCGCAGTCAAACAGCCAAAAACTGCGCCCAGCAAAAATAATAATAATGATAAAAAGCGAGCCAGCAATTTTTTTTTTGCTGGGCAGAGTTTTTTGCGCCCCCTTCTATATCTCCAACCAATATTTTGACATTAAAAAAAAATCAAAAGAGGTAGGGCAGGGCTATTCAACTTCAGTACCAAGAGGGCCAAATGGGAAAATCACTGGGTTTTCGGGGGCCACATAAAATGCGACACCACTAAAAATATATTCCTATTGTGGATTGTCAAGTGGCATGTATTCATATCCAACTACATTTAAAAAAGTCAGAGTAAAAGATTCCCATAAACACTGGATATGATGCACATTCTTTTATCTTCTAATAGATAACATAGATCCAGACAATTTTTTTTTTCATTTTTCAAACATCTCATCCGACATAAGGTGCTTATGATGCCCCCATGTATTGTTTTTTTGTCAGATAAATAATCAAAACTTTCCTTAGATGGGCCATATAACTACTATTCATATGGACCTTTAGTCATTTGTAAAAGTGACAGTGAAACAGTATCCTGAAGAACAAAAGTAGGCCACATTCACATATTTGTAAAAGACATCAGCGAAACAATATCTTGACAAACAAGCAATATTCTCTCAATGAGCTACGATTAGCTATAGAACTCCAACAGGCTAAAACAGACTTTTGTCATTCATGTAAACAGATCTGGGTAGTAAAATAATAACCCAGACTAAACATATTACCATATAATTTAATTTCATTGTAATTATCATTGTAATACAGATCTTTGTGTCAGCGGGGAAAATACTGTACACTGTCTTAAAAAAAACAAAAAACATCTCATTCAGACATAGGGTGCTTAAGAAGCCCCCATTCATTGGTTATTTATCAAATATGCCAGCCAAACTGAATCAGTAGATGGACAATACACAATATCTACTATTCAGATGTAACTTTTTGTTTTGTCTTTTTTTTTGTGTGTGTAAAAGAGACTAGGAACAGTATCCTGAAAAACAAATCTTCCCTCAGCCAGGTGATAGGCTGACTAAATAAGTATACACACCAGACTTCTGTCACATTTATATTTGTAAAACAGATCAATCAACATCCTGAAAAACAACAAGCAATATTTACATGCCTATTTGGCTGTCACTCTCAGACTAAATCACTAGTACTGAACACATTCAGGCTAACCATGCCTATCATTTCAAGTCTGAATACCCTATCTGAGGACTGCATGGACATATGAGTCAGTGGGGAAAATGACACTGCCTTGATTTGGCTATGCTGCAGGAGAAGAGCACACTGCGCCCCTCTATCATTCTGGGGTCAGATGGCTTTCGCGTGGAGCTGTGCTGTCACGTGTGTTCGAGTTGGAGAGAGTAGCCTAATTAATAATAATATTTATTGGCTATATCAGTAGTACAAAAAATAACTGTTGACAAGTTGTTTTATGGTGCTCAGTTTTGGCATGAAAGCTATAAAGAGCCAATTGCCAGAGCTGCAAATACTCCACATGACCATTGGCCACAAAATATTCTAGTTGAAGCTAACCCTCTAAACCCTTACCCCCTGATTCAGACCCCTTATACTATTTCTACATTTTATTATGCTTCAGCATTATCCTAAAATCATGCCCCCCTCATCAATCTACATTCAGTATCCGATAATGACAAAACACGATTTTTAAGTAAATATAAAATAAAAAAAAGCACATTTCACCACATTTATACAGACTGATTAAATTGTGGTTTAGATAGTCATGTAAGACTTTAAATTCCTCTCTTTCTCTCTCTCCCAGATCTCTCTCTCTTTCCCATATCTCTTTTCTTGTTCTTTGCCTTAGATGCACCCACCATACTCTGGTGTCATCATCCTCCAGATCCGTGTCATGACCCCTTGACCCTTATAAAATGGTGGTGGCAAAGAAGACTCCATATGGTCTGTCATATTTGCTGGGACCTCTAATGGACGACCGCAGAGGCCTTTTCTTGCAGGTCTTGTTTTTGTTATAAATTTCAATTAAAAAGTACCCTGTTCAAAGAGAGAGAAGAAGATGACTGAGGAAAACAATATGGAAAAGAAAGAAGGAGACAAACTCCCATCTGCAAGCATAATAAATGTTGAATGTATTTATGTGTATGTATTCTTTCATGAAAAACATACTTAAGATAAGAGGATGAATACATATACATGTCTTTATGTGTGTATGTATTTTTTCAAACAAAACATCTCCCTGGAGAATTACCGCTGAAATGTCCCTCTCCTAAACACACCAACCGATGACCAGCCTGTGTGTATGTGACGGGGCAGAGGGGGGCACTTTTGAAAGTTCAGCAACTATGGGCCCTATTCTGAAAGGCAGTGACTTCAACATTAGGCCATGTGATAGGGCAACATCAAAGAAGGTGACTGAGCAGAATTTCTATTTGCACATATGCACACATAGGACAGATTGAATAGAGCAAAGCCTTTGTGGGACAGCTAAAACAGCATATTCATTTCTGTGTGTGTTGTTGAATTTGTGTCTTTTGAGCCACTCATAACATGGGGGATTCTGATAGGCACTGTGATGATTAGCGCACTTGGCACCTGTTTGATTCAAGTCGAAGACATCAGTGCATCTTATGAAAATATTTAAAATGTTAAATTGTCATTGTGAAGTCCTTAAACATCTCGTGTTAAACTGATAAAAGCCTATCTCAGCTCAAGCCTCCGAAGTGTAATCATTGCCGTGTCCTTTTGGGCCTAATAAACATGCCTGAAAGCAAGCAATTTATCCATGTGTAGACTATAGTGGAAGGGTAGGTGAAGAGGTTACTGATGCATAGCCTAATTCTCTGAAGTCTCGTTTTCTCTGTGGAGAAAAGAATGTGTGTATCAGTCAATAAGTTAAAATATTCAGGTCGTATATTGAAGTATTTTCAAGAACCTGCAACGCGCGTCTATTAGATTCTCTTCTCATTTTCTCAGGTCTTACATATAAATGCTTACCACCAACATAGTCCCACTAGTTAATGGTGGTGGCTTTGATGAAAGAAGCACCAGAGTAAATAAATACAGACACAAGCAAAGGCTAAACACCATACTTAAACGGCCAATTGACAAGTGTTGGGGGCGTTCATAGCACATAAAGCCACATTCATCTGTACACACTATAAAGAGCATTCTGAGAAAATATATAATGACAATGAATATTGACATGTCTAAAGGCAAGCTGTCAACGTGTCTATAACAAAGCATTTTATGTACTGAACTCAGTGCATGCCAACACAGAGTTATACTTACTACATGGCTCTTGAGTTTTGGCAAAAACAACAGCAATGATGCACCAGACAGCCAAACAGGGAAAGCCAGCTGTGTACATTGTTATGCCCTTAAAAGAGTCGAAAACTCCCCTCACAACACACCCTACCATGCCCTTTGTCAGCCAGTGAGGGACCATAATGAGAAATATGTGGGAAGTGCAAAGATATATTTTTTAAATATAGGTTACATTTAATTCCAAGCCTTTATTAACTCTGCCCAGTGGTGCAATGTACATATCGGGATAGTTTTTTCTGGCCTTTCAGGGAAGCCTTCTCCAGGGCCCTCATGTACAAACACTGCATAACCATCTTTCATGCTCATTGTCGGATGTATCAAGAGTGAAATGAACATGATAATGTGCATTCCTCCACGGTAATTTCATGTCTGGCGTATGCCAATTTTGAATGTTTTGTCAGTTGCCGACTCTTAGAGACTATGCAGCGCAACTACGAACACGAATATAGTTTACGAGTCTGTAGGCTCTTTGGGCAGGGAAATGATGGTCTCAGGAGACGTGTATCTGTAGCGAAGGGAGAGCATAGTCACCCCTACCGGACTCGAACCCGGTTCAACGGGGTGCCAAACATGCACTCTGACCGCAACGCCAAAGAGCCAGGCTCGTTGGTACGGCAGTCAGAGCACATACTCATGTGTAGTGACGGCACATCGTCACAGTATTCACTGGAAGGTGCAGGGGAGCTATCAGTAGTAGCTCTGGGAGGTGACAGTATCTCTGTGACTGGGAGGGGAAGTTCTGGTGGACTCCTCAGCGCTAGGTCTGTCTGTCACTCCAGATGACTCGTATTCAACATAAGCAAAGATGTTCCCATTGTAAGGGAAGATTCCAGTTGACTTAAACCGCAGACATAAATGCTGCGTCGACCAGTCCTGGTATGTCATGAATTGTGATGGTCTTTCCTGGGTTTGATTGAATCCAGCCAATCGGCTGCATGGTTGTATTATGCCTTGAGTGGGCCCAACACAGATTTGTCCAATGGCTGGAGTCGATGCGAGGTATGAGGAGGTAGTGTCAGCATCACAATGACATTCCTATTCGCCAAACTGGCAGCCTGCAGTGTGATGTGAGTCATGGTCATCTAGGATCAGCAACAGACGGTTACTTGTAGAGCAGTTGGTATGACATTATATGCTGAAGGAGTTGGACAAATGCATTTTAATCTGTCCAACCAGACTTTGTGGAACAGCCAATTGGGCAATGGGAGAACCTCTGATGAAATGATCATGGTAGCACACATCCTAAACTCATAAGGGAAATCGTATTCCCCACAGCATTCACTGCACAAATAAGTGTGACAAGCTCCCCTCTTTCTCCAGACGTCACTAAACCAACTTGCATTCTGTCCCCTCCCTGTCACCACTTACTTGGGAGCCTGCACTTTAGTGACACCTGTCTCATCAAGGTTGAAAATCATGTTGGGTGTGAACTGAAATCTAGAATGAAATTGAATGAATATTTTTGAGGATAAAAATGTAAAACTACAAAACTGTAAAATTGTTTACGGTAAGATATACAATACATATACATTGTTGAAAAGAGGTTATCATAATACTCCCCGAAAGTGTGTCTGTTAAAGGCCATGGCCCTCCCTAATCATGTGGCTTGTGGTGATTGGCAAAATAAACAGTGACGTCCTGTAAAAGAGGACAACCTGTCTCCTCCTGTCATATTTCTATAAAAACGGACCTGCTCTTTCATGTCTGGACCAGCTCTCTAGCATTTTCAAATTATTGAATTTTGCAAATTCGTATGCCAGCTGCCGACATTTCAGAGGGCTTAACCCATGAGACTGGTTTCTTAATGTGGCCAGCCAGGTCTGACTCCATACTATAACCAAACACTATGTGCATCATTGATAACCTGGCATATCCTCTCCATCCTTTCTTCTCTCTATAAACCTTTTTGAGTCATTCTGTCTATGTTTGTCTCCTTAGCGACTTATCGAATGGTTTGACTGGAATGGTTCCCTATTCCTTAAAATGCTGTCCCATGACTCATTTTGTTTATAATTTCCTAGAAAGAAGAGGTGGCTCATCTTACCCCTAGGCTCAACTTACTCTGTTCTCCTATATGCTATGCAATACAGAGTCAAATAACAATCGCAACATTAGTGTTACTAGAGGATATTGCCAATGGTACAATTAAAAGCGAACGTGTATTTAGAAAGAACGTTGATTTTTCGGTTCCATGATTGTGACTGGTTTACCATCTTACTTACGTTTCAGATCTGCAATAGCTATCTTTCTGGAAATCTGTGCGTAATTGAGTCTGGCTATAGACTGCGATGCTGCGAGGAGTCACGCATTTACCCGTTCCCTTACGAGTTTAGGACTTGTTGACAACATGGGGCATTCCAGAGGGAAGAGACAGACTGGTCAGGATGGGATAGTATCATCCGTATGTCAACCAGGTCTATAAAGTTCCGATATGATGTGGTTGACCAGGCTAACGTTAATATAACTGCTCCCAAAGATTTGCATCTACTACAGACAAAACCACGCTCCGACTGACGTTTGATACGTGTTTATGGTCTTATTTCACATTCTCAAACACAGTGAAAAATTGAAATGAAATAAACATTACATTTAATAAACATAAGCTTATCAGCGAACTCCCCTTTTGTGTCTGTGAAGATATAGTTAGCCATGTAACTTACCTAACTAAACCAGTATCAATGCCCCTTTGAAACTTGCATTACAAAACTTGTGAACCCATAAATGCATTGCACAAAAGCAGAATTAATAAAACATATTAAATACCATGTGCGCCTTCTGACCAGATATTTAAGAATGTCTTCTGTCACACTGACACTCTTCACAGGCAAAACACTTTACTCAGCCAATACATGCACTTGCTTCCCTATTCGTAAAACAGAGTTTAATAAATCTTGCAATTTTCCCATGAACTGGTAAATAACTTTTATACACCATATGTTACTCCAAATGTATATGAACTTATAAAGCAAAACCTTGTTCTAAATGTCTAAGACTATACTACTTTAAAGATGGTTTTGGAATTACTCTCAACCACTATCACTCATTTTTTAACTGGATGCTTATGAAAAGATGGTTGCATCAAGCTTTCACCTTTCTTTGCAACAAACCCATAAGTGTCAACACTGAAAGGCAGGAGGAGACAACGCACAAGGCTCACGCGAGAGCACTGATAGTATCTTCCCCTGGTATCACCTGTTTTGGTTTCAGGGCCCTTGCACAGTCATAGCCTATTAGAAGTCCTACAGTACAGTTCAGTATATCCGGCATCTCTTCTTTTATGCTGAGAGGGTGGGTCCACACTTTTGCTGTTTCATGAGTGGGAATACTATTTTGCTCCAGTGAGAGGTATTCTCAAGTGTAGAAGTACGCAGCTGGTAGCACGATAAAGATACCCTTAATCCAACCGCTCTCTGACAATTCACTATTGAACACCGGTCAGTCAGGGGTTCTGTGTCTGCTTGAATTTTTTCACAAACATCTTGGTCAGTAAATGTGTTACTGCTCTGTGTGTACAGAAATGCATACACCAAGGTTACACCGAGAGCCACCCTGGAACAATCATTGAAGTGCGATCGCTCTTGTCTAGTCTCACGCTGCAAGCGCTGCAAGTGCTTCTGAATTTACTCCTTGAACATGTTCTTCATGAAGCGGAGACTGGGTGGTAATGCCTGCAAATATTACAGTGGCCCTCAATTTTATGGAGACATGACCGACTCTGAGGTAACCAAAGCACATACGGTTATCAATTAAATTTGTTTCTTCTCCACTAAAGGCATTGCTGCAATTTTTTCACATTTGTATATAAAGTCAGTTTGCTAACAGCATATACATTATATTTGCCTTTTGTTTTGAGTGGCAAAAGGGCTGGTTTTGGAACCATTTTTTCAGATGCACTTGAGTCCTTTGTGTTTTTTTTTTTACCTTCGATGACGTGACCAAGGCGCTGGCTTTGAGATGACTGTTCCTTGCCAGATTTTTCATCTGCATGTTTAAATGCATGCAGAGAGGAAACCACAAAGTCCAGAAATTCCTTAAAAACTAGATATGGCTTCCCTTCATCCAATGCTTTACTGTGTTTTCCTGATTATAAACTGCACCGTATATAAACAGCATTACAGTGTTTATGTAATTTTATAAAACAAACCTGTGTATTGACCACACAAGTTTATACACGGATAGACAAGTATACTCAGTCTTCTAAAATACACCCAGTCACACATACTCCAATTGTCTGTGTGGGCCTTTAGATTTGTCTGCCAGTTTCAGATATGGTTAATATATGCACCACTATGACCTCAGATGTGGCATAAAATATCAAATAATGCCACTAAATTTGCATTGCCTAAATAGAGAAACAAAAACAATTATGTTACCAACTTGAGCAACTATGTAACATCTTAATGAATTTAGGTATTTTGTTTTTCAGTTTTTAAGCACTTCTGTAGCAATGGGCACAGCTATAGTGATGTGACACTGAACAGTAGCAATTTTAGTAGCAATGTAAAAAATAAAACACAGGCATAAAGCAAGTCATCTTCAAACTTGGGACTCTGGATCTTCCTTGGAATGAATCACAATGCTGGAATGCATGAATAAAAGACTAACACGTTTGGCTCAAAATGACCCTCATTGAAAATGGGAAAAGCAATCTGAATCACACAAATTGCAAGCAGGTTTTTATTTTATTTTTGAGGATTACATGGAATGGAATTTTCTTTATCTCATTTGCCTACACAGCTGAAGGCTGCAACCCCCCTTTTGTCTTTTGTAGGCCACAGACTGGATCAACAAATTTAGTTTAACTTTCGTTAACATTGCGAGAAGGCTAGTAGATGGTTTAATCAGACAGGGAACACACTGTCAACCAAACCAAACTCTGTTAATTTGTAATACACAGTTTCATGAAAGGTGTGCTTGTTTTAAGAAGACTCCAAAGAAGGTATTTCCTTCAGGTTCCAAAGGCACACCATCACAGAATGCTGGAGGTACAAACACCTGTGGGTCCTTCACTTCTTTAGTAACCTCAATAAAACTGTGGAGAGACAATCAGAGAGGGAAACTGATATACAGAACAACAGGACCGTAACAAATGCATGTTGATACAAAAATCCCACTATATATCATGTATATTAAATCCATATACATTGTATGTATTGTTTATTATAGTCTTTTACTCCTCATACCATTACCCGAACCTCTAGTGTATAGCATAAGCACAAGACCAATGTACCCACCTGAAAATAAGCAAGTCCTTTGACTGAGTGAACAGCACAGCACTAAGAGTTAAGCAGCCAACAGGGCTGGTGGTGACTACAAATACACCTGTGGGTTACAAGCAAGGAGGAATGAACACCAACAATAATGCTTAGACATACAGTATTTGATAAATCTTCAGCATACAAGTACTTGCATTTGTTCACATACATACATACATACATACATACATACATACATACATACATACATACATACATACATACATACATGCCCACAGAATAATACTCATACCCCTTTTACACCAACAGGGGATGGGTTCCGTACTGGTTCGGGCACCAAATTTTTTACCGTTTGGAGCGTTTCGACCAAAAATAAATTGGGTTGGAAACTGAAACCTGCAGCTGGAACCCGCTCACAGGTAATCAATGGCTGCAGTCGAATAGTATGTCCTATCATCTTTTCCTTTTTTATAAAAACAACCACTTTTCCTTGACCTCGATTGAAAACATCCAGGAATGTCAGATCAAGGAACGGTCTGAATAATTCATAAGCACTTAGGAAAAGTCAACTGCAGTGCTAAGAGAATCCAATTGCACTTCCACTAGGCTATGTGAAAATGTGAAGGCGGATGCTATTGACGTGGATCATGTTGGTCGGTTGTTGTTGCTGCCGCAAGGAATTGTTGGGTGTACCCTACACTAAAGGTGGCAAGAAAGGAAGTATTGAAGCACCTTTCCATAGCATTTAGAGAATTGGAACAGCTCTTATCACGGCTTGCTCTTGCATCTTGCTACTACTGTTTAGTTCTGCTGTGCATTGTGCAACGCTCTTAGTGGATGACTCATCCTTAGTTCCAATGGTTCTGCTCAAAACTGGTGGAAATGCAGGCTGGTTCGCTAGATGACAAAGTTCAAAGAATCCTGAATGAAACCGTTTCAAAAACCATGTTCCCTGTGGGTCAAAAAGGCCTAACAGAGATGTATTTAAAATGAGTGTCAAAACTTAGTTTTGTAGATTATAAAATCTATACTGTACATAGATGCATGTGGATGTTAACTCTCTTAACTCTCTGTCAGTCACTCACTCTGCCACAGATGTACTCACCATTAAGCTGTGGTACTTGCATAATCCAGTTCCTCATGTTCAACCCTTGGCCACTATCTACTCTGCTACCCAGATACATATCCTCCCCCTCGGCTGTCATATTTTGTTGGACTTCCATAGGATGAAGCAGTGACTGTAGAGGCCTTTTCTTGCAACTGCTGGTTTTGCTGTTGATCTCATAGAAAATGCCCTATCCAGATAGAGAGAGAGAGAGGTGAGGGGATGGAGGGAGAAGAGAAGATACATCCAGCTCACCAACCGAGGTTTACAAGGAGAAAAAGATTTTAGTCTGACAGGCTACCATTAACTGCAATACCTCCACACACTTATTTTACCTCTTCAAAAAGAAACAGGACATCCAGGTATTTGGCCTTCTGCGAAAGGCTTTCGTTGTCTGTGAATCGAAGTCGTTTCCCTGGAGAATCATAGAAGAAATTCCCTGCTCCTGCAGGCAACCCTTTAGCAGCAGTCTGAGTGTGTGCGTGCGTGTGAGAGTCGGAGAGAGGTCAGAAACCAGATTGAGAAACAAGAGAGCAATTGTTGTGGCAGCTGACAACCAAAAGAGAAATACTTACCACCCAGAGAAACCCACTAACTAATGGCGGTGGCTCTGGCAAAAGAAGTACATTGAACATAGTAAATCTATGCACACAACAAGCAATGGCTAAAGACCATACTTAAAAATCCATTTGGTAAGAGCGTTAGGAATTAGTAATTCTGAGGAGCCGTATAATAAAAAAGATGTAATGATATTATATGCATTTTAACATATCTAAACTTAAGTAACATATCTAAACTAAAGTAAGTAGAGTATACACTATACATAAAAATCAACATATGGTGACACAGAGTACTTACTACATGGCTGTTGACTCTGAGCAAAACCAACAGCAGTGACGCACCAAGCTGTCAAACAAAGGAATCCAATCTTACACATTGTTGCCTACTAACAAAAGCTGCAACTCAGAAGGGAGCGTCCAGACTCTCCACTTCTTATACCTTTCATAAGCCCCTCCACCCTACCACCCCCTTTGTCAGCCAATGATGTTGCTCAACAGTCTTAAAATATGTGGGGAAGGAGAGGATTGGTCCCATGGAAGGGAAGATCAAGAAAGGAGCCAACAGAAAGCATATTATCAATCCAAACACTGAAAACACAAAAAGACCCTCAGCTGATGTTAATGCATAAATCAACTCTCAGTCCTCTGAGGTAAACTCTATGTCTTTACTGATATACATCTCTTGACTCTTGAGATGAGAGAATGAAAGCCTGTTATTGACAGTTATCACACTGAGCACTCACTACCATTTTCTTTGACACCTGATACTGTATAACATTGTGCAAAAGATTGTAGAGGTTCAGTATAAGAGTGTGTTCTGTGACATTGTACATGACCCTTCTTTAGTTGAATGCAAAAGTTTGGGCAGCCCTGAGAAACTGACATTTTGTGGAGAATAATACATACAGCCCAGGGGTGACCTCACTTTTGCATACAACTGTGAATTATTAGCTTTATTATTATTATTGTGTTTGAAAATGTTGGAATATCCATCTTCTCTCAGCACATGTACACACTTGCTCTGGCATTTCTGAGAGGTCTTGATTTGGTTGCAACACAGCTTTTACGTAATAGATGACTTGCTTGTTGTTTTCGGCTGGCCATTTTAAATGCTGCTGTTGGCTCCTTACCACTGAGGTGAGAGGGTACTCTTCACCAGGGGCCCCTCGGGACCGAGCCATTCTGCCAAACAGAATTCATTACCAGTATGCTGTTGCAATTTATTTCCAGCTCTAAGGGCCACACATCTCAAACAATGGGGGCTCATCCACTTCTGAAAATGTAAAGGCTCATTTTTTTTATATTCATATTGTTGTACTCTTCACTTCAGAAAGATGTGTGTGTGTGTGTGTGTGTGTGTGTGTGTGTGTGTGTGTGTGTGTGTGTGTGTGTGTGTGTGTGTGTGTGTGTGTTAGTGTGTGTGTGTGTGTGTCTGTGTGTGTGTCTGTGTATGTGCAAATGCTTTACCACTACTACTCAGCTTAATGCGTCTAAACCAGGAGAACATACTCAATGGCACGGAACAAGAATCAATACATTTTTTTCAAGAAAGAATTTTATTTTGTTTCCAGGAACAATAAAACAACTAAGATCTACACAAGGTGTGTATCCAACGTAAAGACCCTAACATTTAGTTGAGATGATATTGTGGTGGTGATGGTAGGGCGTTTCACCATCTCAGTGAAAAAGACCAAAAAAGGTGTCGCCTTCTTCCTCCAAGGCCACTCCATCGCAGTAGGAGGGAGGCACAAACACTTCCAGTGGATTCTTCACCTTCATCTCAACATCTAGAAAACTGCAGAGGGGAAGAAAGAGAGGTAAGCATTCAGAGAATGTTTGTTTTTCACTTTTTATTTCTCTTGTCTAAGAAGTAGCAGAATCAAAGAAGATGTGGTGCCAATGACCTGAATGTTAGCACACACAAACAACATGGGAAAAGAGGTCATCACAGGACAGGAGGTATTGTTATCCTTACTGGCATGCTTTCTGGCTTTTCTAGAAGTTGCGATGAAGTAATGAAATACTGACTTTCTCTGCCAGAGCTCAGCATGAACTGCATATAAATACATATTTATATTTATGGATTGAGGATAGATTTGTGGGGGTCTTTATTGAACCAAGCCCACAGCAAGTCATTTCAGTTGAGAACTGAGCAGTTGAGAGCGAGTCATATCCCAACATGATCACATTTAAGCGATGATCGTATGGTTAGAGAACCTCACAAAGTCTCTATGGCCCTGTGGTATTAAATTCTATTATAATACCTTTGCAGCAGTTAATTAATTAAGGCATATTACATTTTTAATTATACATATAAATGTAGTTATATTTACACCAGCAGTGTGGGCTCCTCTATGTAGAGGTATGTATAAATATTAAAAAACATCCTTATTTCATTGTTAAACTGAAATTTGGGGAAATATGTATGTGATAAATGGTATTTAAACATTGTTTGACATCCAAAAAAACACCAACCGACAGACAGGCAGAAAGCAAGACAGACAGGCAGACAGACAGATACCCACTTGAACACCAGGACGTCATTAGAGTCTGTAAACAGGGTGGCAAACAGTGTCACACAGCCACAGGAGGTGGTGGCCACGGTTACAACACCTGGATGCAAGGACACAAGGACAGAACGACCGTCAGACTTGTCTTCAGAGGCAGACCATATTTAAAGAAAGCATATTTAAAGGAAAATTAGCAACTAAAATGAACCCAGCACTCACTGCATGAACTCACCACCTACATGTCAACCCACTCTGTACTCTGGATGCTATACCAGCATAACAATCCACAGTGAAGCATCCTGCAGCATCATCAAAAATCAGTGCCTCACTCACCGTCTAACTCGGGGACTCTCTTCCTCCACTTCCTCATGCGAACGCCCTGATCACCAATAAACTCGCTGCCCAGGTAGCCCTCTGTCACGTGGGTGGCGTTTGGGGGCACTTCCAGACAGTGGTAAGTTGACTGAAGGGTCTTTTTGTGACAGCTCTGATTGTGGCTGTCAATGTCATAGAAGATGCCCTACAGAATGAATGAATGAATGAGTGAATAAATAGCAAAATAAAAGAAAGAAATAATCACAAAAACATTAATTAATGAAATATTTCTAAGACAGGCATAAATAGTGATATGGGGAGGAGATGGATTGCCTCTTCGAAGAAAATAAGCATCTCCAGGTGATCAGTCTTGTTCACGTGGAGCGCATCATCTTTGAAGTGGAGCTTTCTGGCTTGAGAGTCGTAGTTGAATTCACCCACAGAAGCTGGCGCCCCCTTAGCGGCAGTCTGCGTGTATGCAAAAAAACACCAACCGAATGACAGGCAGAAAGCAAGACAGACAGGCAGACAGACAGATCAATGAGCAGCCAGGATATAAGATTTCCAATATATTGCACGTATTATTAGCTAACTACATGTCGTGTTTGTATTGCACTATGCTCCAACTCAGCAGCAGTTAGAAATGACATACACTGAGCCTGGTAACTCAACTTCATGACACTCAAGTATATGTGATAACATTGTCCATTAATATGTTGTAGAACAGGAAAGGTTCCACATGTTTGGAAAAATGTAAACTGATTGAGATTAGCCCATGGCCTGAACATTACTACTAGTGCCATGTTCTAGAATGGCTATGGCAAAAATACTCTAAGTTGTAGAGGTCTAGAATAAAAACTGTAAAAAGCAAGTAAATACTCACCACCCAAAGATTTCCATGCGTTTGTGGGGGAGGACCTAACCAAAGCAATTAGATCAGTTAATATTAGAACAGACGCAAGTGCATCGAAACAGTAAAAATCAAGCAGGGCACTACAGTTGAAGATGGTGCTAGGTTAAGGTCATAGGAAATTACTCAAGTCCTGTAAATAACCTATCCCTAAATCTCTTTAAATAGCAGATACATTTTGGGTCTAGATGCGTGTCGCCTATCAAAGTTCTAAATAACAGAAAATCAATAATTGTTCATATTTATTGACACCTTGATAATGTAATCACGCTAGATTGAAGTTTACATTTAAATCACAATGTGGTGTGTGAAGGTAAGATTACAATGCAAGTTCAAAGAGCAAGAAGACAGACAGTATAGACTATAGAGAAAGAGAAATAAATGCCATCACTTAATAAGTGCATTTATAATATATGTGGGCCTGACGAAATACATGCCCAATTTTTAACCCACACAATAACTTTCTCTCCAAGGTCCCCTATGAGCTAATCAAAATCGTTTCAAGAAAATTGAACATCTTAAAATGTAAGTATCTGTAAGTGTACTCACGGCATGGCTGATGTTCGGCAAGCACAACAGCACTGGCAGACCAGAGTGCCACGCAGAGGAAGCCAGTCAGTCGCATGGTTGCCTCTTCGAAGAATAAACTCTAACATCCTTCGCTTCAGCATCACATTTTATATACCTCTGTGTCACCCCACCCCCTCAATAGGACTCCTTTGGAGGAGAGGTGTTGCGCAAGCATCCAGAGAAGCATGGGTGGCGGTTTTGAGGTCAGATTTTTTAATTGAAATTGCATTTACTCATTTTGCAGACACTGCCATTCAATGCAACCTGCAGTACAATTTTAACCATGAGGAAACCAAGACATTCATATTGTTGTTTTACCTGTTGAGTGGGATGAGCAACAGACTTGCATGTTGGTGAATTAAGTTGGACGTATCTGAATCATTTCAGCATCTTCAACATGCCCCTGACATTGTGTGCCAATTTGGCACATTGGCAGTGAAAAATTTGCTACGAGGATGTTAAGGCTTTTGATGATATTGCTGTTATTGTTTAGATATTTGATGTATCCCTGTCTTGTCTACATCACGTAACACATAGAATAGTAACTCCACCAACCAATAGTAACTCCACTGTTGTTTTTGTGACAATGGCAATGAAGAACTTTGAACTTGAACTTGAACTTGAACTTGAACTTGTAGTGCTTAAGTGTCTTTGGAGCCTGCTGACCCTGCTATATGCATCAGATGACAGTGGTCACAGCGAAAACCCCAGAAGAGGAGGATTAGACGAAGTCACCTACAGTAACCACAGAGCACATACTCAGATTTACACGGCTCTTGATCGATTCAGATGGATGTCAAGCCCACTGATCACAAATCAGTCTTGGGGAGAGGAGGCCTCATCAAGAATATATAAACAGTTGCACTTGTGGACTATGAGGACCTGATTATGGGGTTCACTTTGTTAAGAGATCTGCTAAGTATAGTGGCTCCATGAAGCACTTATGCCTATGAGGCTGAGATGATAGATGAATCACCACCCAGGCTGCTGGTCCCTCTTGCTGCTTGTTGCTTTTACTGTGCAGTTTGGTCCGCATTGAATTCAAATTCACAAAAATCCACTGGTAATGTGTAGGGTGTGGCATGAGGGCAAGGGTAATGTTTATACTCACTGGTCGATTTGATAAATACACAAGCTTTTTAAATAGAATTTGCATCATTGCATATTGAGCTAGCATGAGCTGCAGAGGTGGAGACCAGCTGGAGCCCCAGAAAAAAAATTGAGAGGAGCAGTTCACAGAAAAGAAAAGAAAAATTAATAATCAGTGAAAAGAATAGTCATAAGTCTGTGAAAAAGGATGCTTACATGTAAAAGAGTCCAAACAAAGGGATAATATGCACGTGCATATTGACATGCATGAGAGAGAGAGAGAGAGAGAGAAAGAAAGAAAGAAAGAGAGAGAGAGAGAGAGAGAGAGAGAGAGAGAGAGAGAAAGAAAGAAAGAAATAGAGAGTGATGAGGGTTAAGGAGACTTGGGCTTAATTATGAAGGATGATAAAATTATACACAGCATGTGCCATTTACCAACTGATGTGAAATGAGTGAAGTGATTAAATCAAATAATGAATTAACAGGCTGGAAATGAATGTAAATAAATATTAGCACAGTGAAGTTAAGTGTGACAAAGGTAAAAGTGAAATCCAGTTTATCCAGGTTTTGTGACCTCAAGAAACTGCAATCAGGGCCATGACAGACACACACACACAAAAAAAGATGTTTTCATAGCTGTTTGGTCCCTGGCTGTTGTTTTCCTGCTTGGAGAGGAACCAGTGCCTTTGCACACTGAGCTTGTCTTGCGTAACATTCCCCCCATTAGCCAGCCCCATGTGGACTCCTATGCCAAACAACAGGCAGGTGGCCGGCATTGAGAGTCAGCTGTGTCCACGGGTCTAACGGGTCCAGCCGGAGCAAACCAGGCCATCGCCCCGTTTTACAGCAGTGGAGTGGGTAAGGCTACTTCCTGGAAGAAGCACAGAATGATGACTAAGCACAAGGATATGTTAAGGGAACAGCACAAAGCACAAAGGCTGAACTAGCTGAACCAACTATTCTAAGCTTATTTGTGTTGTTGGTTGTCAACTGTGTGGCAACAGCTAGTTTGCTGGTGATTCAAATTTGACAAAAATGTAAAGGGTATTAAAGCAACATTATGCAACAATTTCACCATAAAATAACTGCTTCAAAATCATTTTGGTGATACACTAACTTGTAATACAGAGAACGGCGTCAGTATAGACCTCATGGCAGAGGTGACGAAGAAACCGTGGAAGATGTAGTTGGAGGAAGCGAGGAAGAGAGAGTAACTGAACAAGAGTCAGTCCTGGATTGGCTTTTACTCGGTGAGAGCTAAAAGAGACAAAAGGATGCAAGTCAGATTTCGAACTGGCCTTCTTTCTGTTGAATTAGTAAAGTAATAACTTATTAGCTTTCTTGCAATGTCTTGTGTTGCGCTTGTTGGATGTTTGGCTGTGTTTGGAAAGATGTCAACTCGCTAGTTTTTCATCATAAATATCCCTGCCAATGAAAGAATGCGATGTAGGCTTTAACCTTATCAGTGTCATCCTTGTCTCACAGAGATTTGTAGTTTTTCAAGTCATCGACCTCAGTCCCATCTCAGGCTAGCATCCAATTAAATGAATCTCACGCGAAAAAATTAGATCAGTCTTCGTTAATCTCACGCCAAATAAAGCCTGGGAAGTTTGCATCCTTGAAAACCTAACTCAGCTTGCTTGTAATAAATTACACTGTCAAATGTATATTAGGCACAATATGTGCCTTTATCATGTCGTTTCCTGTTCCATATTCTTCAGCTTGTCAACAAATACTCATGTACCACTGTCCATTTTTGGGGTCTCGAAGTGCGATTTGTATTTACGATTGTGGTGTAAAAGTCAACTACACTCCACAACTTTAAGGAGATCTCAGTAGTAATAGAAGCAATTTTCAGTCAGTACCCATTTTCACATAATGAGGCTTTAAATAACTCAGTAATGTTCTGGTATATTCTGCTATATAATCAACATATTTTATGTTATCAGCAAGACACCACAAACATTTACTTCATTATTACAATTTCATACAGGTTTTCTTTCTTTTCCTGAAATTGTAACCATGCTTTAAAGTGGTGGTTTTATATGTAGGCTACTCCTCGAGTATCTTCTACTTTACAGCTAACGTTTCAAATGTGGGTCAGAGGGAATACAAGGACATTATCTGATCACCAAGAGCGTTTGATGTTATGTTTATGTTGAGGCATGGTGAGACAGCTGCTTTTCCAGGGCTGAGATTAAGGGTCTGTGTCCTGAGATGGCCTACAGCAGGAGATTCACTCATGGGGGGTCCCCTAGTGGTCATCAACAAGTACTGCATCTGCAGCATTCCCCTGAAATCAGAAGAGGTCTTACATAGAAACAGTTGGATGTCATATTTGTTCAATTTACATATTTGCTTGTTGTTGTTTTCCAAATGGACTACATAGAAGTCTAAGCCTAATCATATTGGCTAAAACAAAACACCTGTCATCCGTTTTCAAGAAATTGATAAAAAGTGTTGAAACAATGAGAGCATGCAAACATATTTGCAGCACTGATAGCTCATGAGTCAAAAACTTGGGGTGATGGAAATTAAATGGATCAAAGTACCTTTACAAATTTCCTGCCATCAGATTTGAATATTCCACAGGTGTTATCTATATTCATGTTGCAAGACACCTCATTCAGGTGTCTGGGTTAATGCAGGCAATGTGATGTCAGTTGAATGAACTCGCATTGAATGAACTTATTTTCATTATATAGTATCTCAGCGTTTTAAGGCTGGAGACTGTACCATCATGTTTATGCCTGTGTTTTGTTAAGGCTAAGCCTATGGCATTCTTACAATGTCATATCAATTATGCAATGTGCACTGTGAGTGCAAATGACTGTGCAAGATTGACATGCAGGTATAATACAGAAAGGGAACCGTAAAAAAACAGTACAAGTCATATAGCAGCTCACAATGTACCAAGCAAAGAGATGCATTTGTATTTAATATAAAAATTACTGGCAATGACTTAAATGACCTGAATACTATACATAAAAATGAACATAGAAGGCTCTGTTTATATATACATTAGTATTCCTCAAGTGGAACAAATGAGATGCCTTAACGAAATAACTCAATACAAAAACAGGAAACAGGAACAGGAGCTCAGTCATTTCAATTCTATATATTTGCAAATATGTTCATATAGCTGTGCTGAGAATGCACTGAGAATGCATATAAAGTATAAAAATAGGATTCCCTCAGTTCGGAAAGGTATTCCATAGAAATTTTTCCTTAAGTATTCCCACACAAATTTAGGAGCTGAGTTGATGTCTCTTTACTTTATATGCATTGTTTTTTTCTCAGATGAACTTTTTAGTGCAGATAAATGTCAACAGGCTAATCAGGGTGCTACTGAAACATTCACTAGAAGCAGTGTCACAATATGTCCACTGGGTGGCACTAGTTACCCAAACTAGGGTTAGCCCAAACTCAAAATTATGTCAATGAATGTTTTTTAATAATATCATCTTTTTCCTGCATCTACCTGACTCAATGTTCCCGACGTGTGTTGAAATAACATTATATGCTATTTTAAAATATGCACTCCATACCAACAGATTTATTTAGTATTTATTAAGGAACACATTGTTTGCAAAGTTTAAATTGATGGTCATATTGAAAAGAAGTTATAAAGCGCATAACGGTTTTTGTCCATACACCACCACCGTACACCAATTCATTATCACATCATATAACTGAAGGCCTTCACTGAGGTCAGCAGTTTGATAACAAGGAGCAACAGCTTCAAACGAGGCGGTTAAGAAGACGGTACAGGTCCTCCAGAGCAAGGACCACGCGTCTAAATTGTGTGTATGTGGAGAAGACGCAGCATTCAAAATGTCCTCCAGTATTTCAAGCAAATATTCCCTGGCATTTTCTGCCACAGTGGCCTCAGCTTTGAGGACACATATGACACAATGAATCTTTCCTCATGAGGTCATGAAAACATGTGTTTATGTCTGAGTCTGTTCATGTTTGTGGACATGTAATGCAAGCATACACACATGAAAGCATACACACATATGCGCATGTGTTCATGTTTCGCATATAAGTGTGTGCATATTTGCATGTGTGTATATGTCTGACTGTGTGTGTGTGTGTGTGTGTGTGTGTGTGTGTGTGTGTGTGTGTGTGTGTGTGTGTGTGTGTGTGTGTGTGTGTGTGTGTGTGTGTGTGTGTGTGTGTGGAATAGAATAGAATAGAAAAGCCTTTTGTGCTTTACAATAAATACAGTAACATTTTGTTTATACACATGTGTAAGGTGACTGAGATGGCATAAGTGACCGAGGCGGTGTTGTGTCTGATTTGTAGGTTTGTGATAGAGAAAACACTCATCTTTTCTGATCTGAATAAAACTCTTTGTTCTTGGTTCTTTGGTTCTTCGAAAACTTCAAGAGTCAGGCAGAATGTGGAGCAAAAAAGGTTTATTTTGCCAGTGCAATCTCAACAGCATAAACCTGAGCAAGTCGCGAGACAATACTGCCGTTACAGAGTCTCGCATTCTCTTTTATACATCTGAAGAGAACCTCCTGTCACCATAGATCACTTAAGGCCCTCCCCATGGGGAATATGTGGCCTTCTCATTGGAGTATAGAAGGCCCGGAAATACTCTTTTTCTTGGAGTCATCTTTTTGGTCAGTTATCATTGCCTCCCCCCCCCCCCCCCATGGCTGGGCCTTGGCCACCTGGACCAAAGACGTGCACTAAGTAACCCCTGGGTTGGAACCATGCCAAGTTTGGTACAGAAAGGGGGGGGATCAGGGATTCAGGCCTTTATATAGAGGATCCCCACAGCCCTCGGTGTAGTTATTCCTTACACACACTGTGCATAGACTTGTATTTAAACATAGAATGCACATAATGTAGGTCATATCAAACTTATTTTTTAGTATTACAGTACTTTTAATAGCTTGTTATCATGAATTGTTAATGTTCTACCCATACTGGTTATTATACTGATGGTTAATAATCTACACACAGGTTACTACACATTGGTTATTGATTTTTTTCTTTCACATATTTTCCACCTCAGCGGCCACCCCACGCTTTGGGATGCAAGCCGACTGGTGTTGGTGGTGAATTTAGGAAAACACACTGTGCAGGAGATGTTGGCTTTTTATAAAAATCGATCTTTTTATTCACAAGGGGATTCTCTACATTAACCCCAAAACAAGTGCACACAAAATAAACAAACATAAATGAAAAACACACAGAGTACTCATAAAACTAAGCAGACTCTAGGCACATTGGAACATTTATCTAGGCAACATTTCTCTAAGCACCCAAACTAGGCACCAAAACTAGGCACACAGTGTTCACGCATCTAAACACTCTTTCACTTCACCTCACAGTAGGTAAGTGTTTTTTCCCTCTCTCACGCCTTTCACGGCCTCTCTCATGTCTGTCCAAATCTCTCTTGCAACTAAGCAATGAGGCACACTTTAAGTAAGGCAGCCCATTGGTCTAAATTGGTCCAATTAGTTCCAATTGGACCCATCCGTTGACGTGGGGGAGACCTAGTCTCTTGCAGGGCAACATGAGTTAAACGCCCTAGCAGGAGCGTTTTTTGTCTGCCGCAGTGCAACCGGAGTACGACAGACAAGAGAGCCCTCCAAACAGTCAAATCACTGGCTGCTCACCGCCCCCTCTGGAAATCATTGTCCGCTCCCGCTACCTCGGCAGGGCCGATAACATCATGAAAGACTCATCTCACCCAGGCCACCACCTGTTTACTCTCCTGCCCTTGGGCAGACGGTATAGGTCCTCCAGAGCAAGGACCACGCGTCTAAAGTGTGTGTCTGTGTGTGTGTGTGTGTGTGTGTGTGTGTGTGTGTGTGTGTGTGTGTGTGTGTGTGTGTGTGTGTGTGTGTGTGTGCGTGAGAGAGAGAGAGAGAGAGGGAGAGAGACCAGCACTTGGGGCCAGCGCTTGGTGAACAAAGCCAATCCTTGCCCCCTTTGTCCAAAGTATGTGGTTTTTGTACACCCTGTGTGTTTCATACTTCCAGCATGTTTTTTTTTTATCTGAACTGACCTTCACTGAATCATTTGACCTTTCAATCTTTTGTCTGTCTTTTTGTCTGTTGTGTATCAGTTGTATATCAGCCTCTTTGTCTTTTTGTCTTTTTGTCTGTTGTGTGTCAGCTTCAGTTAATTCCTAAAGCATATCTAAATCAACCAAGACGAGACAGGAGATACCGATCACAACAACCCACTAATCTCTAATCTGAAGTCACAGACGTACATCGTTCAGAGCTGCATATGTACTATTACTTATCCCTCATGTGGAGAAGACGCAGCATTCAACATATCCTCTTGTATTTCAAGCAAATATTCTCTGGCATTTTCTGCCACAGTTGCCACAGCTTTAAGGACACATATGACACAATGAATATTTCCTCATTAGATCATATGTGCTGCCCTACTTGGCCTTGGCCGTCCAGTTAAAGCGGAATAGCGATTAACATGATGTATACCGAATCGGAGTTTCTCAGTTCTGACAGCCAAAACCAAACACTGACTGCAGTTACCTCCTTGTGGTTTGCAATGGAAAGTAGTTTCAATAGTTTCTCAGTTCTGAAGCTGGGCATCCCAAGCTGGGCAAACCAAGACCGATGTCACCTCCGTGCCTGAAAGTGCCTAATTCTTTTCATCCTGTGAGATGCTGGATGGAGGGGCATGAGTGTCCATGGATTACATATAAGTGTGTGTAAGAGTGGGTATGCATACATGTGTGTTTGTGCACATGATTACATGTGTTTATGTCTGAGTGTGGACATGTCTGTGGACACATGCAAGCATACACACATGTGTTCATGTTTCGCATATAAGTGTGTGCATATTTACATGTGTGTGTTTGTCTGACTGTGTGTGTGTGTGTGTGTGTGTGTGTGTGTGTGTGTGTGTATGTGGAGAAGACGCAGCATTCAACATTTCATGGGAGTTCCCCAAGACAGTTTAACCACACCACTTCCTCCAAGCCTCCGAACAGGAAGTTAGAGATTATCAGTGCTGTTATCCAACAAATTCTCTTGCTGCTTCCTATTTTGGTTGCCAGTACAACATTTTGGGCTATTTGGGGGATACCAGAGACACCACATTGGTGTTACCCCCTCAATACTTTTCAGCAATCACTGCAGACATCTTACTCAGACCTCAGTGTTTTATGTCATGGTTGCAGGCATTCTTTTTTACAGGAAACAGAAAATGAAGAAAGCTTAACGCTTAAGTTCACCACATCATTGAGATGAAATAATGGCCGAAACAAGTCTTCGGATTTATCTTTTTCAATCCATGACGCTGATGATGATGACAGTGATGACGAGAAGAAGGACACTGATGGTGATGAAGATGACAACGAATATCATAAAGAAAAAGAAGAGGAATATGAAGACATGACAGAAGGTCCGTGGATGTTTTCCCAGGAGTATGGGATAGGCTTTGCTGAGCACTTTGTGCCACATGTGGTCATCTTGGCGCCATAATAAACAGACATAAGGCAGGCCCATATTCTGCAGAAGCAGCAAACGTCACAGTCAAGAAAGAAGTCCTCTGCTATGCTGAGGCTGCAATGAGACTTCCTCAACACTGAGGTGCATTTCTGAGAAACAGGCAGTAACAGTGACAGCACATAGTAGAGGGATGACGGCCCGGCCTGAGCCCGGGCTGGGGGCGTTGGGGCGGGAGCGTGGGCGTGGGGGATTCACATGAGTCAGCTGGGTTTCAACTAGATGTGTGTCCCTTTCCTGAGTTGCGCCGTGATGCTGAAGAAGTGTAAAGGGAGAAGGAGAGAGGAACCAGTAGGAAACAGTCCCTTTTCAAAAAGTAGTATCTGCCCATGCTTTTGTCAACATTGCATCATGAGTCAGCACACTGAATGAAAACCAGTTTGTAGTCATGAGACATTTTGTTGCGTGATCTCATGACACCCCAATATGGTCTGCAATAAAATGTGAACCCAACGTACTCTGACCAGGACAAATAAAAGCCAGAAGATAGTTTGGGCATCCAAGCAATAGGTTCTGTGAGAAAGTCCCTTCAGAAAGTGACCCATCTACATCAACACTGGCCGAGTTGGTTTTGACGGGAGGGGCACTGTAGAGACCTAGAGAGCAATCAGCTAGGGATCTGCTTTTAGGCTTGCTCTTTATGGCCATTTAAGACTACACAGACAATAAAGTGCTAGTCAACGTGCTAGTGTTGTAGCGAAAGAATATTCTCACAAACCTATTCATTTTATCCAAGCTCAGCCAATCAGAATATTGTGCTCACTAATTGCCAGGGCACCTTTCAAAATTCTGACTTTTAATGAGCATCTATGTCCTTTTCAGTAGTTTCACCCCTCCCGTTTATTATATATGAGCTCTGTCTTGGGAACTTCTACCTACTCTTTGATGAATTCTGCATCCCCTATGCATACAACTTTTAATCAATATTTGGCTGCCTCTGAAGGCTTGCATCTGTGGAAACTGTGTAGTCTTGTTCTTAGAAACCAGGCGTCTCTGTTGGGCCTGACCTTCATCTCTGCACACAGGCCTCTCTCACTGGCACACAGGCCTCTCTGCACGTAGGCCTCTCTGACCTACTTTACATGACACTTGTGATGGAGATCATTTCCAAATACTGTTAATGACTTAAGAATATAATAATCAAGTGCCTTGTATTATTAATTACCTTATATGAATCATGTACTTATGTAAGCAGGAACATGGCTTTTCTGTGTTTCTGCGTGTGTGTAACTTAGATTATTAGGTGCCACTTAGTCTGCATTTGTACAAGAGTATGTTTAGACCAGAGGTGATAAGCTTCTTCCGACCTTGTGCAAAACTGCCATCCTTGCAATATAGGGAGCCTAATTTAGCTATTAGCAATGTAACTTAGCTTATGACGCATATACTAATACATTACATTGCCAGGAATGTTGTAGTTACCTCACTGAGTCTAGACTCCATGAGGTAATAGCCAAGGGGCTAACCGAAAGATTATGTCATTTTTAGCATCCAGCTTTGCATCATATGACCAGTAGAAGTTACACAGAGATGGGCAGCTGCTGTTGAGCAACACAGATACTACACCACAGTAATATACACCAAAACTGGTTTCTCTTGATCAATTCAGGAACATCAACAATGACAAAAAAAACAATGGAACTAGATAAGAAACCAATGAAACTTAAAAATAACAAATAGAGAAGCTGGCTTTTGTGTAAAGCCACACTAACACAGCCTTAAGATAAAGTTACTAAAGCGTGGCTCATCATACATTGATAAAAAAAACAATCTGAATATAACAATATTCCGTGATCAGTGTTATCCATATATTCTCTGTGTGTATGTGAAATATCTGTACCACTTAAAATTGGTATAGGCCTGGTATAACAAAGCGTTTTCTCATTTGTTCTCTGGTATTCAACAGACACTTCCCTGCCAGCTTGGCAATGTTTACACATCTCAGAATATCACAGGAAGATTCTTGGAAATATTGATCTTCCTTTTTTTTAGCCAGGTCTGAAAAAAATTATCAAATTGAACATGTATGTTCTAGGTTCCACAATGAAAACACTTTCACACACATTTGTTTTATAAACCCTAAATAACAAACAAAACAACAATCAGCAATAACTTCTTTTTATTTGAATTTTTTGATTTACTGGACAAAGAGCAATACTGTATCCGCACTGAATCAGGACCAGATCAGTTCTGAAGTCAGCTAAATGTACTATATGCATCAATGCTGTAGCCTATATATTGTGATCTATATGCATATGGCAAAAAAGCTAGTCATGAATACACTGAACATACAATGTATCTCTTCATCAGCTGTACTGCACTGTAAATACACACTTTTGAGAGTATTGAGAATATACACTGGGAATATATCATTTTGAAGGGATGTATAGGCAACATTGTTCTGTTAATTCCTGGCATCCTGGGAGACTTGTTTCCACATTAGCCAACTGTTCTCCCATTCGCTGACGGTTTCCCACAGAAATAGAGGTAAGCTGTCCACAAACACGGCACAACTGTGTCACAGGAAGGTGCCCTTCTTTAAAAAAAAAGAAAATAAGCCTTTTATTGACAGGACAGTGAAGATTAGACAGGAAGTGAGAGAGATGGCAAGTGGTCTTAAGAAATTACCTCAGGCCAAATTAAAACCTGGGTCCTCGTGGGCAATAGGCCCATGTGTGGTATGAGACACCAATGCTACTGCATTATCTATGTCTTACCCCAGGAAGATGCCTTTCTAAACAAAACAAACACCTTGAGCAGGGTGATGCCCAGAAGAAGCATTAAGCACCTGCCTGGACCCAGTCTAGGGCTTTTTTCACCTTGGACAGGGCGTAAACTTGTGATTTACTTACGTTTCACACATTAAGTGTATGCTCTGCAACCGAAATATCTAATGGACTTTTGAAAGAACAGGAAGATCTAGACTTTATAATCTGAGTGGAAATGGGCTGTACGCTTTATCAATGTGGACTTGAAATGTAACTGAGATCTGTGGTGGCCGGCAATGTGTTTTAGTTTGGTTTTATCTTCTTTTTACACCTCTTAAGGACACACATACACATTCCTGCTGATAAGACTTCTAATGTGACACAAGCAGACTGTAAAACAATAATATCAGGTGCCCATTTTCCTCAATAAATGTTAGTTTTAATCTGAAACAGCCCTGCAATAGCGCTGCTTCACCTTTAAACCAAATACGTAACAAGTACGACACAACCCAGCGACACTATAAACTACTTTTGACCCTTGTCCTGTGACACCCACACACACTTTACACCTGCAGGTATACGTTAGTTGCCCATATGATGGGCTTTAGTGTAGGAGACTCCATGCAACACGCTTGAAAAATGAAAACGTAAGCACTTTATTTCTCTTTCTCTTTGTCTGTCTGTCTCTGTGTGTGTGTGTGTGTGTGTGTGTGTGTGTTTGTGAGTATGCATTATAGGAAAGTACAGGTGGTGTGGGTGAGTGTGTGCACCTGTTCATGTACAGTATGCATGTGATACCAGGAGACTGTGTGTGTGTGTGTGTGTGTGTGTATGTGTGTATCTGTGTGTGTGTGTGTGTGCGTGTGTGTGTGTGTGTATCTGTGTGTGTGTGTGTGTGTGTGTGTGTGTGTGTGTTTGTGTGTGCATGCATGATAAGGTCCTAGAACATACAGTGGGTACGGAAAGTATTCAGACCCCTTTACATTTTTCACTCTTTGTTTCATTGCAGCAATTTGCTAAAATCGAACAAGTTCATTTTTTTCCGCATTAATGTACACTCAGCAACCCATCTTGACAGAAAAAAACAGAAATGTACCAGGCACTGCTCATCACCTGCCCAATACAATCCCAACAGTGAAACATGGTGGTGGCAGCATCATGCTATGGGAGTGTTTTTCAACTGCAGGGACAGGACGACTGGTTGCAATTGAAGGAAAGATGAATGCGGCCAAGTACAGAGATATCCTGGAAAAAAACCTCCTCCAGAGTGCTCAGGACCTCAGACTGGGCCGAAGGTTCACCTTCCAACAAGACAATGACCCGAAGCACACAGCTAAAATAACAAAGGAGTGGCTTCGGAACAAGTCTGTGACCATTCTTGACTGGCCCAGCCAGAGCCCTGACCTAAACCCAATTGAGCATCTCTGGAGAGACCTGAAAATGGCTGTCCACCAACGTTCACCATCCAACCTGACAGAACTGGAGAGGATCTGCAAGGAAGAATGGCAGAGGATCCCCAAATCCAGGTGTGAGAAACTTGTTGCATCATTCCCAAGAAGACTCATGGCTGTACTAGCTCAAAAGGGTGCTTCTACTCAATACTGAGCAAAGGGTCTGAATACTTATGACCATGTGATATTTCAGTTTTTATTTTTTAATACATTTGCAAAAAATTCTACATTTCTGTTTTTTTCTGTCAAGATGGGTTGCTGAGTGTACATTAATGCGGAAAAAATGAACTTGTTCGATTTTAGCAAATGGCTGCAATGAAACAAAGAGTGAAAAATGTAAAGGCGTCTGAATACTTTCCGTACCCACTGTATATCCACTGTGGGTGAGAGTGTAAACGTGTGATTAATTGTGGTTGTGGTTGTGACATCCATTTTTCTCAAGTGCTTGGATTGAGAGGGGAATGAACTGACCACCATTCTGATGCAATAACGACACTTTATGTTGAATTTAAGAAGTTGTGTACTTGAGGGGTACCTGAGGGGTGGGTGGGGTGTTGCCAGCGATCGCTCCCCGGGTGGTGTGGGTGGGGATGGCGGTGATTGGACATCCCCCTGGAGAGCTCTAGATACCATGTGAGACCTGACAACAAACGAAATCAGGTATAGGCTACCTCTGCCCATCCACCACAAAAGTAATCTCATAACAAGAAATCATTCTGAAAAGTAATTACAATGAGCAACTTTGTGTTGCAATGCGTTTCTTTCTCAGAAAAAAACTATTGAACTATAATATACTATTGTATAGTAACTATACTATTGAACACTCACAGATACATTTTACTCAGCATTACTGACTAAATTATTATTATTGTTGTTATAATTATCATTATTATTATTATTATTATTATTATTGCGGAAGTCTGTGTTTCATTCATTCACGCTTTGAATGTTGTGAAATATGGGATTCTCTGATCTGGGGGAACCTAACCTCAAGTTTCTTATGAGAGAAGAAACTGAAACACAAAGAGCTAATAAATAGTCAAGAATGAGCTCCTTTGAAACACGCAAGCAACGAGCTGACATCGTGCGCAGAATTGAAATTAAAGGTAAGAAATTCAAACTGTTCAAACTAGCCCATCGTAGATGGTAAAACGGAGATGTTTTCTCAGTTAATCTGCCATTTCTGGACAAAAGTCGTTTATCTGGGATAATTAATAGTTTTATTGATCATGACATTCGTCTTCGATTGTTTTTGAGTCACAGAAGAACTTATTTTATTCCTTCTTAAATAAAAAATATATTTGGCAAGAGCTGAAGATGACGATGCTCTTGTAATGTCAGGTGGATTCGAGATGTGTAGACGAGTTCTGATGATGCCACAACGGCTTCGAGGAGCACAACAACTGAAATTGCTGTTTTAGTTTTTTCGGTGTCACCTCTACCAGTTTTAAAATGATCAACACATCAAAACGCCATGACAGGAAAGGCTATGCAATTCGAAAGCTTTACATTTTTAATATATTTTTTATCGCCAAGTTTTGGTGCACCATGTGCTAACGAAGCAATACCCGTTATGTTTACCGATTCAATTGTAACAGCTTCACATTTACATTTGATATCTCCACCCCACTCTTCTTTCTTTTCTCTAATACATTTGTTTCTGTTTTGGCTTTTTAGAGTTTAAAAGTGAATGTATTGAGGATGCCAGTAATGTAGGCAGTGCATCTGTTGAAGATGAACACTGAGGAATTCTCTGAGCCTAAAGAAAACAAATGGTGGTTAATGTTATTATGCTGATTATGCATTTATCAGCATATTTTATAATGCTCTCTCTCTCTCTCTCTTTCAGATGGCAATGTGGTGGAACTCTTTCCTTGCTTTTCTGTTGTACCTAACTCACGTCGACCCATCCTGCTTGGGTGTGCGTCATCGAAGAACCTTGTCTTTCACGAACTCTCTCCGTGTCACACGTTCTGTTCGATCCAGTGTTCAAAAGCTGCTACTCACATATGTAAGGGACTGTCCGTCTATCAGACACAAACTTTCATTCTCTCGCTCTCTCTCACACACACACACACACACACACACACACACACACTTATGTCTCTAAAAATGACATCTGCATTAATGTTATCAAAGACTTTTAAAAGGTTAAATTGTATTTCACGAGTTGCCTTCCATGTCTAAATTGCAATTTCGTGGATTTTTCTTTTTATTGTTAGAAGGAGAAGCTTCTGGGTGATAAACACTTTGAGGACAGAAGCCTGGTATTAGCATCACTGCCAGCTGTAAGCTTCAACTACTCTACCTGGATACTCATTAAGGTGTGTATGTGTTTAATTACTTTGCACACAGGATTTGCACACAGGATATGACAGAATGTTTGTCTGTATTTATTGTGCATAATCATTTCATCCATAATATGATCTTAACCTAACAGCCACGTGTGCCTTTCTGTGTATCTTTGTGTGTGTCGGTGTACACCCTTTCTTATGTATGTGTGTGTGTGTTTGTGTGTGTCTGTGTGTGTGTGTGTGCGTGTTTGCATACCGTGTCTGTACTCAGGATGGGGAGCGGCTGTGCTGGGACGCAGAGGGGATTCAGACATTCTGGGCTCACCTGGAGACCCAGAGGCTTCTCCTGGAGAGTGAGGCCATGACGGAAAGGGCCAGCACCGCCAACCGGAGAGATAGACGGGGCCATCCCAACAAAGCCCTTTGCCTCTCCATCCATCATGTCCAGATGGACCTACGGGACCTCCTCAAAAAAGTCAACACACAGGTACTTATACGGCTTGTAGATTTAGAGATACAGTCTCATTGGCATGCCTATGTCCCATGCTTAAGTCAAAATTACATATGTGAACCAATGGTGACATCCACAGCTTACTCTTTAGTAGGGCACCAAACTTGAGTTCCTAGACAGGCTCCAGTGCTTAACCTTAAAGTATGTTGAAGTGTGTATGTAAGGGACCCTGAGGTATCCCTAGGTATCCTTTCCTGGCCGCCAGGGTTGTGTGCTACAGAAACTGCATGGTGTCAGACTGGCTGTTACAATGTGTCTCTCAACGTTCGTCTTGACAGCTGGCATCGCTGAACGGCACCAAAACAGAAGTGGGCTCCTCCTGCAGCACCCGAACCGTAACTCTGAGAGTGACCCAGTCTGCCAGCTCCACTGCCACGGGACGAAGGCCCACTCGCTCTCTGTGGGATCGGCGACTGGATGGGTACGTGATCCTCAGGGACCTGAACCGGTTCATGGCCCGGCTGACCCGAGACTTCACCCTTCTCAAAGCCAAACTGAAGCCCCAATGAGTCTACTTGGAGCTCCCCACAGCTGCACATTGACTAGTGACTGATTTTTTTTCTTTTAACTTCTCTATTTATCATTGGTTGCATGTATGCCATCTCAGGGATGGTTTAATTGACAGGAATGGGAGTGTGTAGTTTTATAGTTTTATAATTTTACAGGATAATTTTATATAGTTTGTTATCTTGTTCAAATGTACTTTGTAATTGTCTTTGTTAAAGACAAAGGCTTGGGCAGCTAAAATGTATTTATTTACACAATGCACAACTTTCACACTGTAAGAAACCATACTGACCTCTACATTTAGGAGCAATACAATATGCCCAAAGTAATAAGACTCAGAGGGAACGCAAGTCTGCATACATGTCTCCTGTGACATGTGAGTAAATACCCGTCCTGTTCTGTTTTAATACTGACATCTGATTAAAAATGTGTTTCTATTGCTAACCTTACCTACTGAGCAGGATAGTATTTTATGCTACAGAAAACCAGTTATGAGGGTGAATTCCTGTGAGGTTCAAGGCTTCAACAACTGACCATACTTTTCTCTTGCACAAAAAATGCCTTGGTTAAACCCAAGGACATGAATATAGAGAAGAGTGTCTGGATCTTAGTGTAGTGTTTCTTAGAAATAGGTTTCTTAGAAACCTATGACCTCCAGCTGCTGATAAGTTCCTCAACACCCTCCTTACCGGCAGTTCCCTGTACTTTCCACAATATCCAACAGTATTTATTCACTTATTTATTAACTATTATTTAAACACATTGTTTTTATAACAAAGATATGTTTTTGCAATGAGAGACTGTATACAAACTATGCAAACATATTACGTTTTTCAGGTGATATTTATTTGTTACTGTTTTAAATGTTTTGTTCTGTTAGAAGCCGTGTTATTGTATTATTTTGCTTTGTCATTTTGTTTACATTACAAAAGGAATGTGACTCAATAAAGATGCATAAGAAAGAATATGGACTTGTTTTGAGTAATGCAAAGCTTTTCAAATGGGATGTGATTCTCACTGACAATGAGGTTACTGAAGTAGAAATACATATCACAGAGAACAGGTGAATATGAACACCTTCCTACCCTAGAAGTGTCCAGAATTTCAACTTCTGTAGGTACTACCAACAAAAAGAAGTAGGGCCTATGTTCTTGCATTCGTAGTCTTTAGTAACAATACATTATTTGCAAAGACTAATTTAAGAATAGTTTATAGCATAGGAAGAGCAGATTCTGCCATTTGAACATTTAGGATTTGGTAATACTTCATGACCCTACAGCATATACAGTGAAACGTGAAAGGATTTGATGAGAAATGTTTCTAGGATAGAAAATTATACGCAAGGGCATATTCTTAGCAAATAACAAAAGATGAAGACCAAAATAGTGGGTAAACAGCTTTAAGGATTCTAACATTCAAATAATTAATGAATTAATTAATGGCATTCTGCTAGTGATGATACAATTCATCATTCTCATTAGGTTAGTCTGTTTGAAAATGAACAAAAAAAAGACATTCAGAGAAATTGCCATGTAATCAAAAATTCAGCAGAAATAAACATAAATTATTTCATACTTAAAAGCAGTGAAATGTATACAAAGAAATAAGCAACAAACTTCAACAAGCAATCACCACTTTTATGGGTCCACCCTTCTTCTTCTCCGAACAGTGAAGCAGTGAACTTAAACTAAACTGGGCTTTGTCGGCCCAAAAGTTGTGCTATGTTGCCACTGCAACAAAGAGAGAGGGGGTTTAAGATTATTGCCTGAAGATGACCGCCCTCTTCATTTAGTTGATCTTTTGAAGTCTCTTAAAAGTTTGCACCTCTTAAAAGTTTGCACGTTGTACCCTTTTCCAAAGATGGGTGCAGTAGCAAATAAAATAGAGGTTACATTTGGTATGTGGACACACTTTTCATTAGCCTTCTAAAGTCATACATTCAGTGGTTGTCTCTCTTTAGTGTTTTTATTTTCTTTTACTGAGAAGCGAAGCAAATGAGGTTAGCATTTTGTATTAAATTAAGAAGTGATGCTTTACTGTAGTCATGTGCAGTGTATGGCAGTGTAAAATACTCTAATTTCACAATTAAAAAAATCAAACAAAAATGTGGCTTTGTGCTTAGTGATTGGCTAAAGCAGGTAATCGTTCTGTGAAATAATTGGTCCACTATTACTGATCATCGCAAGCTGGCATTGGTTGGCCTTCATCAACATCATCATCATCATCTTGGAGTTGGGTTGAGCTGAGGGGCAGTCTAGAACACAGAGACATCATAAATGCTACTGCATACTAATCCCTGAACAACTGTTTTTACACACCATAAAATTTCCTGAGATATTTTAATATTTTGATCTCTTTATAGTATCCTTTCTATTAGTAATCATCTTTCAGTAGTCATTCATCTCTCCATGCACTAAACTAAGATGTGTACATCCCTGTAGTTAAAGTAAGCTGAAGTAGGTAGGCCTACACTAAACAAAATTATAAACGCAACGTATGCCTTCCCCCCATGTTTAATGAAATGAAAAAAGGAGATACAGTCATGCAGTATCCACAGTTTATTGAAATGCACTCACTGATTGCCTTTATCAGCTGTAACCCAATGAAATCCTTGAGATAGTTCCATGTTGTGTTTATATTCTTGAATCAGTGTAATTAACGGAAGGTTTTTGCCAAAATGATTTACAAAATAACAACACATATTCTGCCCTCTCCTCACCCTGCCACCTCCATAGTTAAACTCACCACAGCCAGGACGCCTCCTTTGGACTTGACCACCCTGAGCTCCGCACCGCAGGTGAACTCAATTACTCCCTCCTTGCCCCGGGCCACAGCGAACTTAATACTGCACAGGAGGGGAAGAAAAGATGGAAAGAGATAAAGCATACAGGTCGGACATACTGTGTGCAGGAGTCAAAGAGCATGTGAGGGAGGGGAAAAAAATATGAAGTGAAACAACAGGAGAGAGAAAGAAAGATAGTGTGAGAGATAACGAGATCTGAGAAAACGAGAGAGTGACTTAGAGTAAGAGAGGAAGAGACAGAAACAAAGACAAAGATACATAGAGCATGAGACTGAAGAAGATGGAGAAAGAGACAGTAAGAAAAAGAAAGAGAAATTGGGAAAGTAAGAAAGAAAAAGACAAAACAAGTAATGAAGACGAGTTGGCGATGGATGGGGAGAATGGAACGGAAGAGAGGAAACGAGTGAAATAGGAAAAGGGGGGTCAGTGACCAAAGAGCACCATATTGGTTAGTACCATGGAACAGTCTGGCCTGCTGATTCAAACTCGGGCCAGGGTCCAGTTTCAGGTTCAAGCACTGGGGACCATACTTACTGTCTATACCACCCTTGTGAAATATTTATGCCTTCTCTGTACTGCCCTCCAGCAGACATAACAGATATGTACTTTACACCTTACATGCTCGCTCTCAAACGCAAGGACACACACAAAGAGGCGGGTTGTTCACCTGTCCTCACTGACGTTGACGTTGTGGATCTTGTCAGCCATAATGGCAAGTTTGGCGACGGTCTCAATCACATAGTCACACTGCAGCACCAGGTCTCCCTGCGGACGACATGTTGGGGTGAGAGGTCAGGGGTCGTCAACCACTGCTTCCTGTGTTGCCATGACGACAGAGGGTGAGGCACAGTTGTGACAGTTTTTTTCTTACCTTCTGTTTGGTGTTTGTGGTGGGCACGTGCAGAACAAAGAAGCCATCCGAGAGGGAACTCACAGAGATACCTGATCACAAAGAGAGAGAATGAAAAAGAGAAAGGGGTGGGAAAGAGAGGGAAGGAGAGAAGGAGAAAAGTTATTATACATAGAATTAACTTTTTCATTGTGACCTGTCAGACATGACCTCTGTGACTTTTGTATAGCCCATTGACAGATCCTGCTGATGCCTACAGTCTTTGATTCCTTAAAAACCTTCCCTCATGATAAACCAGAGTTTGGATGAGATCAGGGCCTGAGTCATTTTGTACTGTGGAATCTGAAACATCACTTGACTCCCTGAAGATGACTTATGTGGCCTGTGCCTGTGCATCATGTGGCCTGATGACTTATTCCCCTGCCCCAACGCCTGTGATCCCCTGGATGCCAAGGGTGTGGGTGTGATCCTCTGGATGCCCAGGGTGTGGCGCTGTGGGCTCACCGAGCAGGGTACTGTAGTCGATCCGCTGCTTCACCTTGGCCTCCTGCACCAGAACCACAGCGGAGCTGGTCAGCAGGAGCTGCCGCGGCCGCGGCCGGAAACCGTGTCGGTCATATTTAATGACGGACGCACCATACTGAGGAAAGGGGACAGAGGGAGAGAAAAAGATGGAAAGAAAATCACAGTGTGAATCAAAGAATGATGAGAGATAATGATGAATAGAGAGTGGAGTGAGAGAGAAACAGATGAGTGGACAGAGGGACAAGTGGAGGAAGAGACAACAACACAGAGAATGTAAGGAAGATTAACAGACCAACAGGGAAAAAGGTTGCGTTCCCAACAAAAATATCGGTGCAGAAGCGAACAGTTTAACAGTAAATGAGCGGTTTGAGGAGAAGAGTCCCCAGGAAGCACACACCTTCATCTTGTCATTGCCGAGAGTCTGTATCACCTTAAGGTTGATCTCCTCTGTCTCTGTATACATTAGAGAGAAACAGTTTAACAGGGCAGTTAAGGACTGTTTGCGTGTGTGTCTGTGTGAGGGGATGTGTGTATGCCTCTAGGTTTAGATTATTTATATGTGTGTGACACAGGCACACAGACACACACACACGTAAAACTCATTATATAAATATAAATAAGTGTTACGTGTATATATATGAATGAGTGTTACGTGTGTGTGTGTGTGTGTGTGTGTGTGTGTGTGTGTGTGTGTGTGTGTGTGTATGTCTGTGTCACATAGACACAGCTATGTGTCATACCCAGTCTGGTGCCCACAAACAGCTTTGGCACACTCTGCGGGTAGCAGTCTTTTTGGTTCTTAAAGATCTGACTGGCTATAACCTTCTGCTCCATCTACACAAACAAGGAGGGCAAGTAGGAAATAAAATAAAATCTTATCGATATACAATATATATATATATACACACACATATATACATACATACAGACGTGGACAAAATTGTTGGTACCCTTCCGTTAAAGAAAGGAAAAACCCACAATGGTCACTGAAATAACTTGAAACTGACAAGCTCCAGTTTTGTCTCCTCTTTCCAAAGGACATTCTCCCAGAAGCCCTGTGGCTTGTCAATATGCATTTTGGCAAATTCCAGTCTCGCTTTTATATGATTTGCTTTCAACCAACAGTGGTGTCCTCCTCGGTCGACTTTGGCTCAAACAGCGACGTATGGTGCGATCTGACACTGACCTTGACCTTGGAGTTCACCTCTAATCTCGTTGGAAGTTGTTCTGGGCTCTTTGGTTACCATTCGTATTATCCGTCTCTTCAATTTGTCATCAATTTTCCTCTTGCGGCCACATCCAGGGAGGTTGGCTACAGTCCCCTGGACCTTAAACTTCTGAATAATATGTGCAACTGTAGTCACAGGAATATCAAGCTGCTTGGAGATGGTCTTATAGCCTTTACCTTTAACATGCTTGTCTATAATTTTCTTTCTAATCTCCTGAAACAACTCTGTCTTTAGCTTTCTGTGGTCCATGTTCAGTGTGGTACACATCCTGATACCAAACACCACAGTGACTACTTTTCACCCTTTAAAAAGGCAGACTGACTGATTACAAGTTTGAAGACACCTGTAATGCTAATTAAAGGACACACCTTAGTTTAACATGTCCCTATGGTCAAATTATTTTCAATCTTTTCTAGGGGTACCATCATTTTTGTCCAGGCCAGTTTGATTCATTTCTTTTTTTAATTATTCTGTTGAACCACAATTCAAAAGCAATGTCTGATTAGTTAATTTTCAGTACATTTGTATTTATTATTACTTTTGTCAGTTTCAAGTTATTTCAGTGACCATTGTGGCTTTTTCTTCCTTTAGCGGAAGGGTACCAACAATTTTGTCCACGTCTGTACATACACACACACACACACACACACACATACTATATATTTATATATAGTAAACGTTTAAATAATACCTGTAAGTATTTGTGCTCAGAGTCAAATTCAGTGAGTCCAATGAGTATATGGATGTTTGTGTTTATTTATTTATATGTGCATGTTTGAGCTAGGGAATCATTATTCACCTACATGTTGTGTATGTAAGGGTATGGTGTGTGCATGCATATGTGTGTGTTCACATTCCTGTGGATGTGTATGTGTGTTCCTCATACCTGTGTATGTGTGTGTGTGTGTGTGTGTGTGTGTGTGTGTGTGTATGTGTGTGTGTTCCTCATACCTGTGTCTGTGTGTGTGTATGTGTGTGTGTGTGTGTGTGTGTGTGTGTGTGTGTATGTGTGTGTGTGTGTGTGTGTGTGTGTGTGTGTGTGTGTGTGTGTGTGTGTGTGTGTGTGCGTGTGTGTATGTGTGTGTGTGTGTGTGTGTGTGTGTGTGTGTGTGTGTGTGTGTGTGTGTGTGTGTGTGTGTGCGTGCGTGTGTGTATGTGTGTGTGTGTGTGTGTGTGTATGTGTTCCTCATACCTGGTTTTTCCACTCTGGCTGCACTCTCCTGCAGTAGGCCCGCACCATGTTGCGCATGCAGAGTCTGTGCAGGTGTTCAGAAGCCTGGTGAGGGACGAGAGGAAGGGAGGTGATGACCATCTCATCACCAGCCACTGCATCAACACAACCACAACTAACCGCTATGGGTCATCTGCACAGCCTTAGATCATGACATCCAAAACAGCATACTGTCCCTGCTGGCCAGTACTCCGATTAGTAAAATGTGTTCAAACAGCAGCTGACACTGTAATGGACCAGTGGTGTGTAACACTGTCCATACTAGCACCAGAATGGACCAGTGGTGTGTAACACTGTCCATACTAGCACCAGAATGGACCAGTGGTGTGTAATACTCTCCATTCTAGCACTTGTGAAAACAGCAGTCAGCTCTGGAAAGGATCAGGCCCGGCGTTGGCAGGCTAGATCTGTCAGAGATTCAGCAGCTTTTTGGGGCAATTGTTATCGGTGTTCCCTGGGAGAGGAACACATGTACCTGGCATGTACTGCAACGTTGTACTAATTGAGCTAAAAGGACACACAATACTGCGCCCTCTGGTTGTTAAGCTAAGCACTCGAAGGCTTGGCTCTTACGCTGCTGTGTTTAACTATACATGATGGCGCTCAGGGGTGTCCGGTCCTCCTCCTGGACATCAGCCCTCCTAAAGAGTCTCACTGAAACCCTGATGATGGTGATGCATCCCATTCAGGTAATCAAGCTACTCAGGGCATACTCTAGATAGCAGGTGAGTATGGAGTAGATGCAGCCCTTATCCCAGAGACATCACTGCCAGAGCTCTGTACTGTAGTGGCATATTGTAATTAGGTAGAGTACAGAGGAATAAGATATACAGTATGTTTGTAGTTGAGGTACCTTACTTAAGGTTTTATTGTACGTTTTTCTGGGCAGTATTTGACTTCACCGTTATGCTATATTTGTCATGCATCTTCAGTTCAAAGTCCATGTATGTGTCTGAAATAAGCTGCTACAGACACTGTGGGTTGTTTAACTCACACATAGGTTTTAAGTGGTTGTGACTACTCTCTCAAGATCAACACTGTGCCCTCAACAACATTTGTCTTATTAGTCACCACCTTTGGAACAGTGGAACTTGGAAGGAGAATATCCCCTATTTTTCTTGTGAACTAGCAGCACCTTCCTTAGCTTTGGGATGCCCCCACGGACAAGACAGGGCTCATAAGCATGACTGAGAGTAAACCTGAAACCTGTCAGAGCAGCTGCTATGTGGATCATGTCCCAACTCTCAATTACATTTGAACTGACTAAATTGCCCCAAATACAGAACTCAAGTCATTGGGAGAGGGCGGAAACCTGAAAGGTAAGGTAAGCGCTTGTTCAAATTTAAAGGGGCATTATTAGCATAATTATTGGCACAAATGGAGAGGGAAATAGTTAGGGAGGAAAACCACGCTGACAGGTCAACATCAACAAGTCCTAAGTACACTCCTAGTCTCTAGTTCCAAATCTGTGCGATAGTATGCAAGCTGACACAGGGAACTTTTAAACTTTGGACAGGATGCTTTGGTACTTCCTTCCTTCCTGTGTGTGTGTGTATTTAGTACCTCTGTGAGTGCCACGGGAGGTTGGGGCCAGCTCTTGTCCAGCACAGTTTTGGGCATGTTCCTCTTCAGCGTCATGAGGAAGGAGAAGCGCATGTGATCCAAGAAGTACTCATTATCGGCACAGCGAGGCTCGTCTCTCAGGATGAAGCCTTTGATGAAACTGTGAGAGAGAGAGAGAAGGAGGGAGAGGGAGAGAGAGAGAGTGAGGGAGAGAGAGGGAGAGAGGGAGAGAGAGAGAGAAGGAGAGAGAGGGAGAGAGAGAGGGAGAGGGAGAGGGAGAGAGGGAGAGAGAGAGAGAGGTAATGGTAAAGGGTATTAATTAAGCTAGAAGGGAAAAGAGTGAATAGTCTGCTGACTGGCATCTGAATACTACGATTGAGCACCAACATAAAACACACACATGCATGCAAACACACACACACACACACACACACACACACACACACACACAACACACACGCACACACCTGCGTATGGTGTCCACTGCTTCTTTGCGACGCTTCGCCCTCCTCCGTCCTTTCACACCCCTCCACCATGACTGGATGGCGACCACTAAAGCAGGGGGATATTTAATACTCTACAGCTTTATCATGAGTATCATCATTACCTCAGCTAGGCCGCCTGTTTGACCTGGATGGGCTTGGCCAACCCCATGATGTGTAATTACCGACACATTTGACTGGTCGGCATACGCAACTTGTGTTTTTGATTGGGTAAAACATTTATCAGCGGCACATTTGATTGGCAGGTGGTCCATACCTGCTCGTCTGGTGCGGTGGTATTTGGCCCTTTCTCTGTAGCCCCTCCAGGAGGTTTGCAAAATGGTGGCTGCATAGGAGAAAAAAAGGAAGCAGCACACATAACCATATTTGCTGATTACAGGAAATGACTACCACTGATATCAATTGACAATGTTGATAATACAGTGGTGTGTATCCCCTTTCCAAATGTTCATTCTGAAAACACCTCTCTCACAGCGGGACATAATCCCCTTCAGCAGTTCATACTGAAACTGACACCGTCAAACATTCAGCAGATTCAGAATAAGTATGGATCTGCTTTTGCTTCAGAGGCGGTCAGGCAGGAGACAGATAGCGTGTTGAAATTTGAGGGAAAATGTGAAGGTGACCGGTACAGAATTCCCCCCGCACTCCGTCGCCCTGCATGGTTATCAGCGATTCATGTTACAGAGGAGCCATAGAGTTTGTGTGGGCCTCGCAGCGCCTGGATACTCAACCCAGCAATCCTCAAGTCCATTATGCAAGACTCATAATTGAATCAGAAGTGCATTTTAATCAAGATTTTTTTTATCAAACTATCAGTTTCCAACATTGGTCTAAAGGAATCTATACACTATATACATTTTAATGCCATAAGGCAGGGGTTTTCAACTGGTTTTGTCTCAGGGACCACCATTCTGACTAGAAATTAATTTGCGGCCCACTGATGTGCCTGCGCGGTGCGTGTTTGTAACCGCCACCACCACGCCCCCTCCCCCTACACAGATATTCCACCTGTAGCACTTGTAATTTCTTCGCTGAATATGGGTCTATTTTTCAGGCAATGCGACTTGGCTATTCAGACTATTTAGATTGACATATTTTTCTTATTTTAGATATTTTTCACGATACTCAAGAGTAATCGGGAAATGTGTTGAAATATCAAAGCGAATTTATACAAATAAAAAAAGTTTAACCACCTTCCACAGAACTACAGAGGGTCCACACACAATACCCTGTCTGGGAGAAGGAGACCAACACATACATACACATATAAACAGCTAATTTGCTGACTTAAAAGGTTAACAGACCACAGCACGTCGCCCACACAATGCTACCAACCTTACAAACCCACTGTGGTGACTTTAAACATCCACCACACCACACCACCTCACTCATCCCAAAGCAATGCTCTCGCAGAGAGAAACATTTAGAAATGAGAGATGAATGAAACCGAAGCAGGCACATGCACACACAAAAATTGTGCTCTTCAATTCCGCTCTCTGTTCTTTTGAGATAACTCACCCATACTGGGCTTCCTGGCCTCCAGAGCATCCTCTGTGATGAAGAGCGTCCTCGGGAAGCGGATGAAGATTTTGGACCTGCAGATGGACAGAGAAATGTGTCGTTGTGCAACCTTTATCAGGGTGTCAGATTAGGATTGTATACAGAAATGTTTTGGACAGTTTAAGAAAAATGCATCGATTGATATGATCTGCCTTGCATTGCATTATCTGATTTACTGATTATAAACAATGCTACCAGTAAGGAGCACACTACTACACATTTGCATTCTGCAGGTATACATTATACATGTGTACACCCTCTATTACTGTAAAGGTGCACTTTTACACCAAATTGCAAATCTGCCTAACATCACCAGTTGCACTGAATATTGACATTAACACAATTCACAATGTTCTTTCAATGGCATGTTTTTGTGTGCAACCTTTGACCCCCCTCCCAGCTACCCTTGCTCTCTCACCTTCCCAGTTTGTACTCCTCTGGCGTGTAGCTCAGATGTTTGACCAACGTTGCCACACCATCGGCCAGATTCCCCTCCCAGCTAGGCCAGGTGTCCGGGCAGAGGGACTTATACCTAACGGAACAGATGGCAACAGTGAAACAGCAAAAAATCCCATGTAAGAAACCACAGATATGCAATTTTCACTTCTGTGTTTTATCCAGATTCATTGAAGGGTGTGTGAATAAAAACTATGCATTACTATAAATATTGGATAAATATCTAAACCTGATAAATATCCAGTTTACAAATATCAAAACCACAAACTCATATACACACACTGAGAAACACACCAAGGCAAACACACACATACACACACAAATACACACACACACACACACAAAGACTCAGGAAGTTCCTTAAAATATACAAACACAAATGTACGGTTAGATGTCTCTCACATCCTTCAAAGTTTTTTTTATGACTTGCTGGAACTGTATGTGTGTAAAAGTGTGTCTATACTGTACAGCACGTTTGTGTGGGTGTAAGTGTGAGTGTATGTATGCATGTGTGTGTGTGTGTGTGTGTGTGTGTGTGTGTGTGTGTGTGTGTGTGCGTGTGTGGTGTGTCTCTGACCTCTGTAGGAAGGCCTGGTAATGGCGGCGGTAAGCAAAGCCTGCTCTCCTGACCCTTAGACTCTCCATCAGGCCCAGATACTTCACCTGGTGACGCACCAGCACCTCATCAAAACGACCTACAGAGAGAGGGAGAGAGAGAGAGAGAGAGAAACAGAGAGAGAGAGAGAGACAGAGAGAGAGAGAGAGGTTCAACACATCTCTTATCCTCCTTATGCACATCATCCCAAATACCACAAACATACTGTACATACACACACAACAAACAAACACACACACACACACACACACACACACACACACACACACACACACACACACACACACACACACACACACACACACACACACACACACACACACACCGGGGTTATGTAGATACCTGGCTGTTTGCCATCATTGGGTTTAATGCAGCGCATGTAGGATGGCTCCTTTGACATGAGGATCTCCATCAGCTTTGCCAGACTGAATTTAAACTGGGTAGCAGCCTGAGGACACAGGGCCAAGTTAGAGTGGAAATGTGTGTGTGTGTGTGTGTGTGTGTGTGTGTGTGTGTGTGTGTGTGTGTGTGTATGTGTGTGTGGGTGATAGAGCAAGAAAAGGACAGAGAGAGAGACATTTTGTGTGTGCATGCATGTGTACTAGATAATGTTGTCATAGACATCAAATTAAAGGCGTTGTAAAAGCAAAGACACTGACAAATGCATCACCTGAGATTCAAGAGTTTGTTTGCATGAGTGTGCAATTATTGGTATATGAATGGGTATATGAATGCGTGTGTGTGTGTGTGTGTGGGTGTGTGTGTGGGTGTGTGTGTGATGTTCGTACCGTCTCTGGCCGTTTCTGATCAATCACCTCCTCTCGATTAAAGCACTGACTCATGATCGGGTTCTCTGACTGGCACATGACCTTGGACAACAGAAACTGCAAGTCAGGACACACACTCCAAAATACCGCATCCCCCTCTCTCTCTCTCACACACGCCCACACACATCCGCAGAGGGAGTTCCTCAAAGTGTACTGAAGAGTTGGGCAAATAGCATATATTGCATGTGTGTGTGTGTGTGTGTGTGTGTGTTACAGTTAGCTCACTTCCTCCACGCTCTCACCTCCTTGAGGTTTCTGTAGAGGAGATTGTTATTTTTGTCCAGAAACCCTGCGAGTCCGTAAAAAACAAGAAGAAGGACAAGAAAGTGGACAGAAGAAGGGGAAAGAGAGGGGGAAGTTACATCTAGCCTTGAGCGGAACTGAACAGGGATTCCAAACTGTCAATCGCACATCAGGCTGGCCATGCATGCTGACTTAAGGGGTCAAGCTTGCCAGTAACCACTTCGTAATGCTGTCCTGGAAAGTTAAATAACGGAAATAAAACTGTCAAACGAAATAGCTCTATTAATTCATTGAGGGACCTCATATTCGATTATTCTGTGACTTCACATTGCTCACGAATGGTTGGATAGATGAATGAATGGATGGATGGATGGAAGGATTGATGTTTGATTTTACCATTGGTACTGTAGTTGACCTCTCCAGCATAGTGCAGTAGTCGAAATTCCTCCCTGCCAACTGCTTTACGAGTCTTCCCATTGGCCAGCTTATGACTAGAGGATACAAAACAAACAAACCAATCAGCATTCCTCATATTAAACGCATGCATGTATGTGTGTGTGTGTGTGTGTGTGTGTGTGTATGTGTCTCTGTGTGTGTGTGTTTAAGTGTACATAAGTGTAAATTTAACTAACGTGACAAAATGTGCATGGCCTCCGAGGGTGTCTTCCATTTTTTCCAGAAAGGTGATGTCACTGGCATCTCCAGGTCTGAGGCACTCCTCATCCTTAACGACACACACACACACACACACCTTTCCAGTTGGGCTCACAGAATGGTCATTAGTTAACGTCATTTAATTCAGCCCTGGTGGGCCAAACCATTCAGAACTTTATGTTAATGTTGCAATGACATCATTAGCCTGTAGATGGCACTTGTGGAGATGGAGACTCCATCAATACCTGGTTCAGCAAGTTAGCGCCTCTACTGTAAGCGGGCATACATGCACAGTGCAACATCTGCTTTTTGGCTAGATACTCCTTTCACTATTGGATTACCCCAAACACTGCGCCTAATGAAATAAAAAAGGGCTCACCAGAATAGCAATGATGCCTTTGTGCTTCTCCTCCACCAGGTCACATATGATCTTATTGTCGAAGTAATTCACAGGCTCCCACTGGATCATAGAAACATGGAGAAATGCTTGTTGTAATCATAGTGTTTTTTTAGGAGAATTGTGTATTTTTTGGTTTATTCGGTTTCTTGCTTTTACAGGAGCACTCAATACAAAGGGACTAAACACATCCCTTCCTCCTACTCTTAACCTGTTAGCTATTGCTCTTCCCCCTCCACTAGCCATGCCTATTACACCTCATCGAAACCCCTGCCCTAACCCTTATCCATTTCCATGTTTCATTGAGTCATGTGTGTATCATGTACATACGCTGCATGTGTGCTAATATGTTTTATCCCCTGATACGTGTATGAATCCATCTGCTTGTTCCTGATTCTCTCTTCTCTTTCTCTCCTCCCTTCCCTTCTGCCCACCCCTGTTCCCCCCTCCCCCTTTTCTATCTTTACCTCTCTACCCAGCCAGCCCCAAGCAGATGGGTCCCCCCTTTGAGCTGAGGTTATGCTAAAGGTATCTTCCTGCTCTGGACTCTGTAAAGCAACTATTTTTTTTTTCAATTGTTATTGACACTATATAAATAAAACTGAATTGAATTGAATTTGCAACAACTTTCTATTCCTGGAAAATAACTGACATTTTATTATCTTGTAAGTCATTTTCAGTTTTCTATCACCCTATAATTTTTTTCTCTCTCCTTACTCTCCCACTCTCTCTCTTTGCTGATTATCTTTCCTCCTTCTCTCTCTCTCTCTCTCTCTCAACCATCTCTCCTGCCCATCTCCCTCTCCCTCTCTTCTTACCGCAATCCCCTCAGCCTCGTACTCCTCCTGTTCACTCTTCAGTGTGAGCTCTATGAGCAGCTGCTGTAGTTTCTCATTGCAGTAGTTTATGCAGAACTGCTCAAAGCTACAGACAGACAGAGAGAGAGAGAGAGAGAGGGAGAGAGAGAGAGAGAAAGAGACGGAGAGAGAGAGAGAGAAATAAAGGGAAGAGGGTGAGAAAGAAATAGGGAGAAGGTTACCAATCACATGATCAATATCTACCGGTGGTTGTAAAACTAATTACAGCCAAGTCAATCTGAGTGGGAATATAAATTACCCACAAAACAAAATTCTAAAGGTACAAATTGCAGGACCCTTTATGACCAAGGAAAGAAGGACACAAGGAAACAATGCCAAGTGCCTTAACATGAGAAGAGAACTGAGGCTTGTTTTTACAGACCTGTTGATCTGAAAGACCTCAAATCCATAGATGTCCAGCAGTCCAATTACAGAGGAGCACTTGCCAGAATAGTAGATATCATCCTGAAAAAAAGAGGCTCAACTATTTATATATACACATGTGGATTTTTACTGCATCTTTTCCGTCAGTTATGCCATGTTGTGAACGAACGAACGATCAGAAAAGCATTTCTGTAACAAGTCATTTTTCAATGGTAAGCAATCTGATCTGAAAGCATGCTGAAGCCAGGTGCACTGGTGTCAATATAAACCCGTTATTGCCACTAGGTGGCATCAAAGCCTTAACAGAGTTCTGAGCCCACCAAGCAGTATGTAATCAGAGCAGGGTGGATATCTCTTTTCTTGGAGAGTGAAAATTCAACAGGATTTTGTCACTGTCATAATGTATAGCCCAGGTCGAGTTGAACAGATACTATTCAGGGCCTTGATTAATGTGTCTCTCTTTCTCTGTCTCTCTCCCTGTGTGTGTGTATTAAATATCCCCCTGCTTTAGTGGTCGCCATCCAGTCATGGTGGAGGGGTGTGAAAGGACGGAGGAGGGCGAAGCGTTGCAAAGAAGCAGTGGACACCATACGCAGGTGTGTGTGTGTGTGTGTGTGTGTGTGTGTGTGTGTGTATGTGTGTGTGTGTGTGTGTGTGTGTGTGTGTGTGTGTGTGTGTGTGTGTGTGTGTGAAAAGCAAACAACACCATACAACATATTAAGCTCAGCAGTCATAAGAGTATAACCACAAATAAATGATGTGTGTGCTAACTGCACCTTGAAAGCCAGTGATTGGTTGATTTTCGCCACAAGCCAGGTAAAGGTGCGCCGATACACCCCTTTGGCCAAGGCGTCACGAGACAATATTGCCTGCTCTAAATTCAGGGGGCTGACCATCTGAAAGACACACACACGCACACACACACGCACACACACACACACACACACACACACACACACACACACACACACACACACACACATATATCAGTATCAACTCAATGCATAAACAGCCTGAGATATTTAAAGGACACTCGGTGAGTTTGTTGCCTAGAAACCCAAACACAGAATACAAGAATTCTTGTGCGATGACTGTTGAATGTGTAAGGACTTTGGAGTGTTGTGTGTCTGAGGCCTTGGACCAGTATGGCGGAGTTAATGTTAGGTTACCTCTTCTCCTTTGGCGGTGATTTTCCTGTGGGTGAGGGCTTGACTCAGTTCTGACCCATTTACTCCTAACAGCTGTCAAAACAAGAGCAGGACACATCATTTGGAGTGTGTGTGTGTGTGTGTGTGTGTGTGTGTGTGTGTGTGTGTGTGTGTGTGTGTGTGTGTGTGTGTGTGCGTGGGGAGGGGGTGTGTGTCTGTGTATGTGTAAGTATCTATCTGGGTAGCTCAGAGAAACAGTAGCTTTAAGAGGAAAGGAAAGATCAAAGGAAGATTGAGCGTGGTTGTGTGCCTGGTGTGTTTGTGCACACATATCATATTTCAGAAAGTTTTCTTTTTAAACATCTCACACATCCTCTGTTTCTCTTGAAACACTCCCACTGCCAATGTACACCTGTCAGTCCTCTCAATTCATGGTATGGCCTTTAGGCTCCTGTAATGCCCCACAAAGACTCACCTTAGAAAGATACCTGAGCTGAGTCTCTGTAGTGATGTGGGTCTCCCCGTCTTCGTCTTCCCCAAACTGAGTATTTCCCAGATGAATGACACTGCCCACAATATCAAACAGTTTCTACAAACACACAAAAGAGGTTTAGTTATAATCTTATAATCTGTCCAACTTAGTATTTTATTTGTGTGTGTGTGTGTGTGTGTGTGTGTGTGTGTGTGTGTTTGTGGGAGACAGAGTGAGAGAGAGAGAGAGATTAACTGAAGGAGTGGTGTGTGCATTAAAGAGAAAGAGAGAGTGGGTGATAGAGAGAGAGTATGAATGCTATGAATACCCTTAGCTACCTTATGACTGCTTTGGCACAAGAGCCCTATTTGTCATATCAATAAAGCAATTTGAACTGAAATTGAGAGAGAGTGAGTCAGTGAGAGAGAGTGAGAGAGAGAGAGAGAGAGAGAGAGAGAAAGAGAGAGAGAGAGAGAGAGAGACAGTGAGAGTCTGCTGTGTTTCTATATTCACCCATCCAAGTGTTTTTCTTACCTCCACCTCCGCTTCATTAAAGCCGATAATGGTCAAGGCTTTATTTACTGTTTTCCAGTCATTCCGATCATTGATGGAACTCACTCGTGGACAACATCCCTATAATGCAAAGGGAACATGTTGAGGGAAACATTTTATAGAATATAAACATACTGAAGCCTTTCTTCACACCAGCACACACAAAAACGTATTGAGATGCAATTATGTACAGGCACGCTCACTGACACACACACCTACCCACACACACACACACACACACACACATGTGTAATATTAAATATAACTGATTGTACATTAGATTTTGTACACAATTTTTTCTTCAGAAACCCTTTGACAACAAAAGTACAGACTGATGTTCAGAGTACACATCACACACACACACACACACACACACACACACACACACACACACACACACACACACACACACACACACACACCTTCACTAGGTAGTGGTGCTGTTGGGGGTTTCTCTCCAGCCCCAGTCTCTTCAGCAGATCCTCCTCTCCTCCTTCTAGAAGCTGGTAGAACACGTGAAAGTTCCTCTCCCCATGGTTCTGGTGCACCACACGGGACTTCTCCAGCAGGTAGTTCAGGATGTGGCCTCCGATAGGACAACCCTAACAATGGGAGACAGCACGCAACAAGGGACTTAAAGGAACCTCACAGCACTGTTTTACACGAGAAAGATATCTTTTACATATGACTGCCTTTTCACTGGTACAGTAAATTAAGTTTGAAGAGATCCAAATCGAGGGCCCAGTGACAGATATTTAACCGCACCTACCTTGAAGTCAAACTGGATATCCATGTATTTCCCAAACCGGCTTGAGTTGTCATTCCGAAGAGTCTTGGCATTTCCAAAAGCCTGCGAATGCATACACAAAAAAAGAGCGGATGGATAGATGGATGAAAGATGGATGTTTAGAATGGAGGAAGAAAAAAACAACAAATAAAGGTTGATAGAGGAATGAAAAAGAGAGCAATGAAACACTCTGATCTGTGATTAAACAGAACACCAGAGGAGTTGGGGTCTGTTGCCAGGGATACTAATGGAATCTTTGTTTACTTCTCTCCAGCATGTGCTGACATTAACTCTACACAGAGCACTCATCACACAGAGATGAAGAGAGCTCATAAAACACAAACCACACTCTTTTTGTGTACTTCTATACCAACCCACCAAATGATAAACTCAATTGTTTGCACGACTGCAGTGTCTCTGGGCATCCTTCACTACTGATTCCTTCAACTACATTGTCTAATTTTGTCCCGTCTACAACTCCTCTCAGTCTGATCAACAACAGAAATGCCCCAGAAAACAATGACAATTTGGGAATTGGTGATGAAATAAATCATTAACAATGTTAGAAATTCTACTTGTCTATTTTGTTGTGCATACTACGAAAGTAAACTGATCACATAAAAACTGTAGGGACTTCTGCTTTCTGACTTTGTTAGACTCACAAGTGTGAATCTTACGTATCTGCTGTCAGCACTTGTGCAAGGTCCATGGTTAAAAATCCCTCAGCATGAAGCTAGAATGACTCAGATCTCTCAGATAAGCAACAGATCTGTTTCATAGTCAGTTCCGATCTGATTCAGGTCTACACATCACCTGATTACTTACTACTCAATAAGCTAGTTAGCTGTGAGTTGGGCCAGTCCAGTGCTGGATTAAATAAAACTGTCTGTGACCCGAGTGTGAGACTACAATGGCTTTGGTACCTCCAGCACAGGGTTGGACTGCAGCAGCCTCTCCCGAATAGAGGCGTTGTTTTCGCGGGCGGGGCAGGTGGTGGTGTAGTAGAGCAGGATCTTCTTGGAGGCCTCAGTCTTGCCTGCGCCACTCTCCCCCGAGATCAGGATGCACTGGTCTCTCCGCTCCGTGCGCAGCGCCCGGTACGAGTTATCCGCAAGGGCAAAGCTGAAAGGGAAGGAGAGGTAGGACACAGATTGGATGAGGTGCTGAAGGAAAGGGGGGAAACGTTTCAGTGATGCACAGTAGAACTGAAAAAAAAGATCTCTTTGATTTAGTATTTGCATGACCAATTATGGACATATAGTAGAATAATTCAAATCAAAACAAATCAAATCAAACTTTATTTGTATGGCGCATTTCATACTAGGAGGTAACAAACGTTTCAGCCATTCTTAGGTATTCTGGCAGAGTATTCCAAAGGCTGGGGGCATAGAAGCTAAAAGCTGCTTCTCCATGTCTCTTTGTTCTGGCTTTTGGAACTGTTAAGAGTTCAGTGCCAGAAGACCTCGGGGATCTACTGGGTGTGTACCTTGAGAGCATGTCTGTTATATATTCAGGTGCATGACTATGGAGTGATTTATAGACTAGTAAGAGAATTGTGAAATTATTTCTAATACATCGTTTTAAAGTGGACGTGAACGCCACCAAAACTGATCAGCATGTCCTACAACTGCCCCCCACTGGAGAAGAAAAGTAAAGGTTTGGAGTGGTGAAGTGTGTTATGGATTCAACATCTCAGAGGAAATTACAGTGGAAAACATTTTCACTATTTTGGGATTCCTTCTCCAGGAGTGGGAGTATAGCTCCCTAATTCAGAGGAAAAAGCCTCTACTGTGGACCCAAGAGGAGGGAGAAACAGGGAGGTCTGGAGAGACAGAGGGCTGGGTGGGAGCTTAAGTCAGGAAGTGGAACGCCGGGAGAGGCCGGGAACGGAGTGTTTCCACTCCCAGACTCCGGGATCTCCAGGAAAGCTGACTCACAGCCAGAGAATGGGCGGAATGCACACTGGTATTCCCATGCAGGGAAACACATGGCCTGGTAAGGACACACATGTACAACAGAGACCTATGCACACACTGAGGTACAGTACAGGCAAATACACATAACAGGCACAGGAACACACCTACACATGCACACAGGCCTGATATACCGACGTGCACATGAACACAAACGGTGCCGCCCAAACACCTCTTATGCAGGGATAAACACACAAATAAACATACATACACCTCTTGGCCATGCACATTAATCCATATTCATATGCATATTCACAATTCACATGCACTACAAACTCACAATCACACTAATCAAGATACACAAATACACACAAGTCAGAGACTGGCAGACAGACAGACAGAGGCCCAGTGCTGTGGGTTTGTCTCTGTCAGAGGAGAGCTCACATGTGAGGGGAGATCTCGTAGAAGTTCACTCCTCTGTAGCGCTCCATGTGCTGCCGGGAGTAGATCTCCAGCTCCTTATATGGGTTCACTGACACCAGCACTGAACCAATGTACGTCTGAGAGGCAAAACACACACACACACACACACACACACACACACACACACACACACACACACACACGTACATATACACACACACACACACACACACACACACACACACACACACACACACACATAAACATGGGGGGCAGGGGTATATATGGGGTAACTGTGTTTGTGTGTGTGCGTGTGCATGGGTGGTTATGAGTGTGTCTTTGAAAGTGTGTGATCAAGTGGTTTTGCATGTGTTAGTGTCTATATCTGTGTCTTTTGTGCGTTTTTGTATACTGTGTGTCTGTGCATGTGTATCTTTAGGTGTGTGTAAATGTGTGTGTATGCGTGTTTCTGTGTGTGCGTGTGTGTGTGTGTTTGTTTGTTGGTATGCGAGTTATGCTGGAGCTGTGACTCACATAGATGAGGTTCTCGCGGAAGCGTCTGCGCAGGTTCTCAATGAAGGCCGCCTCGCTGGTGTAGTTCTCCAGAAGCAGGAAGTCCTGCACCCCCACCCGGTCCCTCGCCGTCAGAGCACCCTCCATCACTAATCTCACCCCAACCTCCTATCAAGAGAGAGAGGGAGAAAGAGAGGGAGTGAGAGAGAGTGGATGGAGACAGAGAGGAAGAGAGATGGAGAGGAAGAGAGAGGGGGAGAAAGAGAGGGAGAATGAGTGAGAGAGAGGGGATGGAGACAGAGAGGAAGAGAGATGGAGAGGAAGAGAGAGGGGGAGAAAGAGAGGGAGAATGAGTGAGAGAGAGGGGATGGAGACAGAGAGAAAGGGAGAGGAAGAGAGATGGAGAGGAAGAGAGGGGGGGAGTAAGAAGAGGAATAGAGACAGAATGATAAAGAAGTGAGACAGAGTGAGTGTGGTTGGGAGCATGGGGAAGTATGTGGCAGAGAGTAAAGGGAAAAGGCATAGATGGATAATGGGTAAAGTAAATGATCAAAAACAAAACTATCACATTTGGTTACAACAAGAACAACAAGGCATAAGTGCAGAGACACACAACACACACATTTGAAATGTGAAAAAGAAACAGAGGTAATGCGGGTCTATGACCCTACATTCCTCATTTACCATCTCCTGCATCTATAGACCACCATCTTCCCCAATACAAGCACACTGGAGGTTCCCAACACCACATCACACTTTATTCATAAAGTTGTCATGTAAAATTGGCTCAGTTTAAGTACTGCAAAATACGTTGTAGGTTTTTAAAACTGTGTTGCATTTAAAACTGTTAGACTGCTAATGTCTGTCAAACTGGAATACGGGAATGTGGTGTCCAGTCCCGCACACATCAAGTCTCCAAATGAACACACAGGTCATGTCTGAATCCGGAGGTTCTGTCTATCTCAGTTCAGGACTAACCAGTCACAGAGCTCGGCATGCACTGTGTAAACCATACACATCACCTGCTACAAACAGACCAATCACAGCAAGCCAGGGTGTGTGTACATGTATACATCTCAGTCATCCGAATCAGATGAAAACAATCGCATCCAGGTGTGCATGCACATACAAACACACACACACACACACGCACACACACACACACACACACACACACACACACACACACACACACACACACACACACACACACTGGCACGCATTCAATGCATTCCAGACTAGACTGAGTCTAAACTGGGTAGCAGCCTGAGTGCCAAGCTTAGAGTGTGAATGTGTGCGTGAATGTGTGCCTGGGGGGGGGGGGGGGGGGGGGGGGCTGGGGTTGGGTACACAGCATGTGTAGGGGCAACAGGTTAAGGGCATGTGATCAGTTTAGGATCTTGGAAGAACACACAGTATTGTTTGGGAGCCTGTTAATCTCCTGTTGGTCTCATTTGGGGCTGGGAGCGGGGCTTTATCTCTGGCTCCTTAATGGGGGAAGAGGCTATGGAACAACAGCAAGACAACAGTGGAACACAGCCAAGGTATTTCAACGGAGGGAAACGACAGACTCCCAACTACAAACCCACACAGTAACACACACTAACACACACCATAAGGCAACCCATTAGAGTATTGCTTCAGCAGGTGGCCCAGCCTTCCTGTCCCCAGCTCCTGTACACGCAAACACTCCTTAAACACACACACACACCACACACATACACAAACACACACAACACACACACACACACACACACACACACACACACACACACACACACACACACACACACACACACACACACTCCCCAACAGCTTCTATCTATGCTGTCATATTTTCCAGTGGATAAAGCATGTGCTTTGCAGGGGTCATTCTGAAGACAGGATATAGGTGTTCTACAGGCTCTCTTTAGAAAAACACATCACAGCCACATACCGTATTTTTCAGACTATTAACCACACCATATATCAACGGCATTACAGTATACCATGTAATTTTATAAAACAAACCCATGTGTATAAACTGCAGTTTATTGAACGTTACATCATGCCATGTAGTTGTGGTGTTAGCACTACTAGCCATTTAAAAGTTGTATGAAGCCACCGCACACACACACACACGCACACGCACACGCACACGCACACGCACACGCACAAATACCCAATTCCCACTCTCAGTAAAAAACATTTCTTGAGCATTCATTTAGTGTTATGGTGTGGTGTGGGAATAGACGCTAAATGTTTCAGTCTAATTGTTAATTAGAGATGTCAATCTCATTTGTGACCATTATATTGATATCAGAGTAAGCCCTTGCTTTGTTGATGTCCCATAATTTCTCTCAGGATTGTTTAATGACTATGTAAAGCCATTTAACATCACCCACAGGTGGTTATGTTCAACAACAAGGAACTACGAATTGCTAAGATGGTTCCCTAAGCTAGAGATAGCGATAGAGATAGTTCATAGCCTCTCACACCTCTTGCGGAGGTTCAGGCGCCTTGACATCCCATTAAATACAGTCTGGTAGGAATACATGACACCTTTTACTTCATCATTATGGAAAACTGAATGTGACTGAGTGTGAATGGAAGTGTGTTCATCATCTATCCGATGTTGTGTTTCATACGTGAAATAGGGAGAGAGAGAGAGAGAGAGAGAGAGAGAGAGAGAGAGAGAGAGAGAGACCCATTCACGCTTTATCTAGCAGAATTACTGTTCATGTTACTAACTATCAGGCGGGGAAAAAAACATTTGCGTGTATAGGACGCATCTGAGGGCTGCAGGAGTTTTGCAAAATCAATGTATAACCGTCAATAGTAGGGAAATTACAGTACACACCCCCACACCCCCACACACCCACAGAGAGAAACACACTTACTGAAGTTCCCACATCCTGTTTCAGGCCCCCTCTTAACTCAGAAATCAGACCTCTGACACATCCACTTGGCCAGACGTAATGTGGCAGCTCTTTTTTTAAATCTCATCCCATGTGTCAGTCATCATATTTCATTAATTAGGCTGATTTCACGGTTTCCCTAATCCTCCATATTCCTTTGGGCAGCTACGTAATCTACACCCTCGGTTCCCAAACTGGGGTACGCGTAGTACGCGTGGGGTTCGCAGAATGTACACTTTGAAACAGAATTGCAACTTTCAGACGGAAACATCATTTTGTGCATCAAAATCGCCCAAATTCCCCTGTATTTTGTCCTGCAAGGCTGTATTTCTTTCTTATAAACACAACAACGATCGCAACGATGAACAAGCATTAATTAGAAAACAAAAATGTCACGTCTGTGCTGAACTCCGCTCCGGCCACGCCCCCCTATTCAACGATTGACACACAGACCTCCGTAGCCTGTCAAATTAATTCTTCCCAATCGCCTGCAAATAATGTTTTTTTTAGTCTTCTGTTCTGTTGATGGCTGGCAAACAACAACCTTAGAAGGTTTGGGTCACTTGTGGCACATATTATTCACTCATTTTAAGCCATCAATCTACCTCAGGGTGAACAAAGTGAGCCGAAACGGAATGAAACGGAATTAAACTAATTCAACTTTTTTATTTATTTTTTAAACGGCGGGGGGGGGGGGGGCCTTCCACACTCAATTAAGATCCCTCCTGTCTCTAAAGCATTACTATGCAATTTGCATGTTTGTACGGGCACCTAGTTTTGGCATCATGTATGGCATGCTATATGGTCATGTGAATGACACAGAAAAACACCTATTGGTACCACTAGCCGTTCAGGCTACACACTATTTAGATCTGTTAAGCACACTGTAAAAATGTAAGAAAAGCCTTCACAGTAAAACATTGGCAATTATACCACCAAAAACACACTAGTTAACACATTTTTAGGTGATGTAAGTAGTTTTGCCTTTGAGATAGTCAGTTTACTAGATTCACAAAGAGACTCCTTACTCCTGTTTTAAATAAATTGAATAAAATTCACCCTGGAATAACCCGTTGAGTAATTATAGCTGGTTCCTGCAGTGGACAAGTTTATGTCTCCCTGAAAAAAAAAATTCTGAGTTCCTTTTCACAGTGGGTGAATAGCCCATATACTCCTCCTCTGTCTCTGTGGCCAGGCAGGCAGCTGTTGGCATGTCAGCGGCCAGTGACTCATGCTGCCAGTCACTGACTGGGAGCCGTGACATGGGAGATCCCTGGGTTATCTCCGACTCCGTTTCAAGGTAAACAGGAACACGGACATGGTGTCCGGGTCACGGACCCACTGACTGTGAAGTGGCAGTCCGATACTCTCCGATACAGATACTCTCTTCTCAACTCTGTTACAATTAGAGTAGTAACGCACACATGAGATATCCACATGCTGGCACGTCAATCACTTGTGTACACATGCGTTAGTAGGACTAATCTCTTTGTTAATTAGGTTTCTTGCTGAGAGCTTAATTTGTGCTTCTACACACATGCATCCAAGAGGGTAATGATATGTGGTGCGTACAATAGCTGTGGCCTCCAGGCCTTATGAGTAATGTATCCACAATGCGGTTACTAATAAGGCACTCACAAAGTCACATCCATTTGCTAGACACATAGTCAAGTAAGGCTGGTGTTGTTTGTCAGTCAAAACGTCACAGATGAAAAGTATCTGATTTGTAGACCTAATTGTTTTGATAAAGACAAATAATTTCTTTCTGCTACACAGATTTTGGTCTTGGTTGAGTTTATGCCCAAAAATTATGCCTGGCATCATAAAAGGCCTGTGGGTGCTGCCATTCATGACCAAACGTTGGTAATAACAGCAGGAGGAGACCAGAGGCTTGTAACAACAGGAGTCCTATAAGTAAAGGTCTATGGACATAGACTCATACCAGAGGGTTGTGGGTACTGTAGTTTTAGCAACACAAGCCTATGGGTAGTGCTGCTCTAAGAACAAAAACAAATACTGAGGTGAGATAGCATTAACTATTGATATTTTACAGAGAACTTCATCAAAACCAGTGGCAACAGGCCTATGGGTAGTGTGGTCCTGTTAGCAGTGTTGTATTGTAATGTTTCTGAACTACTTTTTGAACTATTACTGTTAGAGGCTGGTACTGTAGTTCTGTCTGGGGAAAGCTAAAGGTCTGCTATGAGTCCACTATAGACCTGTGACCAAAGCCCTGTGTTCTGACAGGCATCAGTACTCCAACTGCGTGTGCAACTAGCCAAAAGGCAAAAGTGAGCCAAAGGGGTGCACGATTTTTATTCGACGGGGACAACACCGCTTTCCGTACAACTAGTGTGGCACTTCCTGCACAGAGGGGAACTTTGATGCAGCTCAGAGCACCAAAGTCAGGCGATAAATCAAATTGGTGGGCGCAGTCGAATATACGTGAGTTTTTATATGAGTGGTTTTAAGCATAAAGCCTCATATATTTTCATATATCATGTAATATTTTAGCGTACAAATGACTGTAACCTACCTTTAGATCTACCTTACCAAGTGTAGATCACAGGCATGTGCAGAAAGCGCTACACCGGGTGGTACACGGAAAGTGCATGTAGCCCCAGTAGAATAAATATCGTGCAGCACTAAAACGACCAGTCGAATAGGCCTGCAGACTGGTCAGGCTCAGTTCACTTTTGTTTCAGTGCGCAGATAGGGCGTGGTCCAGGCGAATAGAGCTTTGGGTAATGTAGTCCTTTGTGCAAAACACGATGGGTCCTGTAGTTCTTGTAAGCAGCAGCCCCAGGGGGAGAGCTCAGCTATGGGACCTGGCAGCACGCCCACCTTCACTCTGCTCCTCTGGGTTTACAGAAGTCTGCGTCTCCTTATAAGGTTGCCCTTCTCCGTCCGGGGCCCCTGCTGGGCGAGTACTGGTCTGGGTTCATAGCAGAACTGACACATACCACCAAGCTTCTCCTCCAGTACCAGCACAGCGCCAGTTTCATAGAAACTAACAGCCCCAAACACAGCCACCTTACTCCCTTGGGCAAACCCCACAAGCACAGCTAGGGTAAAAGCAATGATATTTCACTTGACGTGCTAGAAATCTGCTTGGGAAAGATCCCAGATGAGGCATGGCTGTTCACAAGTTCAAATAGAGTAACTAAGTGAAGCCTGCCAATGACAATTTGGCCATGGTGCAGCGAGAGAGGGAAAATCACATGTTTGTCATTTGATGTTGACATCGCAGCCATGACTGTACAACAGCCTCTCGGTTTCTCTGGGACACACACACCCACCCACCCACCCACACACACACACACACACACACACACACACACAAACACAAACATTCAAACACACACTCCACTGAAGGAACAACAAAATTGTATGGCTGATGTCCTGCTTACCCTCCCACGGTATCTCATCTTCCTCTTTCCTCCTCTTCCACCCCTCCTCCTCCTCCTGTCTCTGTGCTCCTCAGTTCCTGTGTGTTCTCCGTTACCGTTTGCTGGGGTCGGCAGGTGTGTGTGTCTGCCGATTACTCAAAGTCCTTCTACCGCACCGAAGCGTGTGTGTGTCTGTAGGTTAAGTTCACGTGCCTGTTAATCTCATCATGATCTCTGGCCCTCATCAAAACTACCTGCCTTTTCCTTCTTTCACTTACTCATGCCGTCTACTTCTTCCAGCTTCTTTCTACTTCTCACACTCTCTCTCTCTCTCACTCTCTCTGTTTATCTCTCCTCCCCACAGTCTCTCTATCTCCCCCTCTCTCCCTCTCTCTCCCTCTCCTCTTTTAGAAAATGTTAAGTGTCTTCCAATGACTACCAGTCGCTCTCCTGCCTGGGTCCTTTCCTATGAGGTCGGCGAACAGAGAATGATGCCCAGGCGTTAAGCTACACCAGTGGCACACTGACTGGTTCACACCTTTTCTGTCCCTCCGTGACACAGGTTAAATAAACACTTCCACTCCCCTCGCACGTTTGCTTCGTTGTTTTCCCCCCCTCCCCTCACACACACACACACACACACACACACATACACTGCTCCTCGTGACTGACTACAGCATTTCCAAATCTCTCTCTCTCTCTATTTTTCCCTTTCTCCTGAATTACAACACTAAAACACGAGCAGCCGTTTCACTCACGCATTACACAGCTGGACCGACTCGCCCTTTAAGCAGGAACGGAGAAAAAAAAAAGAGAAAAGAAAGGACAGAAAAAAGGCATCAGAAAATGTGCTGGCATAGACCCATGAAAGAAGGAGTCTGAGTCAGAGAAATAAAAGCGTTAGGAAAGTGTGGAAAAATATCCGAACAGTCTGGGACTGCTAACATTTAATCGCTATGAGACTGTAAAAAAATACAAACAAAAAAATCACATGACTAAGAGCTCTAAGCATTCTCTCTTCCTCCCTCCCTTTTTCTCTCTCTCTCTCTTCCTCTCCCTTCCTCCCTCCCTTTTTCTCTCTCTCTCTTCCCCCCTTCCTCCCTCCCTTCTGGCTGTCCCTCTCACAAGCTGGGACAGATTTGTTGTAAATGAGAGCCATGGAGCTGTCAAGAAGAGAAGATAAATATCATCTCTCTCTTGCGCAGCCGCCCGCACACACACACACACAGACACACAAACTTTCTCTCTCAAACATACAAAAAGGCACCCATATACCTACTCTCTCTCTCTTACACACACACACAGACACACACACACAAACACACACACACACAAACACACACACACACACACACACTTTTCTGAGGTCTATGTGTGAAACACAAGGCTGTTGACATGGTGACAGTGTGAAATGTGGGAATGTGTTTGTGTCACAGGGACAGATTTGCTTCTCTCTGTCTCTTTCTCTACCCTTCCCCTTCCTCACTGGGGCAAAAGTGACTAACATGTTCCCAATGCAGTGCCCAGCCTTCCGTCAGAAATTATTTATAATGCAATGTGTCCAGATATGTGACATCGTTCTCTCTTTCTCTCTCTCTCTCTTTCTCAATCCCTCACTATCGTCCTCCACAGTGGACAATGCTCTTCCCCCCTTTCTTTTGCACTTTTAAACACTTTTACTTGGCACACCTCATCTCTGAAACCTCTTCCTCCTGGTCCGCCACATCCCCTCCCTCCCCTCCCAACCTCAATCCATCTGGATTCTGCAATCCCCGTCTGACTCTTATTTATGAAATTGGCAACCAGCAGCAGCAGCAGCAGCAGCAGCAAAAACACAACACAACTGCAACTGCAAGAAATGCTCTCACACACACATATGAAATGCTCTCACACACACATATGAAAAACTGTACGCTCACACACACACAACTGAAATGCTCTCACACACACATATGAAAATCGATACGCTCACACACACAACTGAAATGCTCTCACACACACTACTGAAAAGCTATACGCTCACACACACAACTGAAATGTAAACAAAACCCTCTCAGGCCTGTTTATTCCCACAGGGACTAACATCAGGAAGATATGTAATGAAAATATGTCTTCTCAGTGTTTCAGTTTAGGAGGGTACATTGCACTACACCACATGTCTATAGCAACAACCAGAGCATGAGATTCAAGTCTAGTTTATTTCCCGACAGAGAATGTCACATTAAAGTGTTCATATTTTTTCCTTCACCTTTGGTCATTCCCTCTAATGTCATGAATGGCATAAGGAATACGCACGGCAAGACTGAAGCGCAGACAAACACACACAGGATTAAGTCATGAAAGATTAATCAGCAGAGGACATAGACACTACACTGTGATGACTGACAGCATAACCCGGGTCACTGTTTGTACAGTCTAGGACACAGACACAAATGCGACTGAATACACATATGCCTGAATTCACACACACATATCTGCAGACACGTGACATGAACACCCACACATAAACATACACATACATTTACACACACACTCACAAACACATACACACACAGACACACAGACACACAGACACACAGACACACAGACACACACACACACACACACACACACACATTGAAAGACTTACCTAGAGACTGAGAAAAGAGTGTGTATCAGGTAGAACCTTTGGCAACGCGGCAGAAGCTCATTTTCCTCAACACATGCCAGAAAAGTAATCTACATCTAATATCTCTACCGTACTCCCTTTCTCACTTACTCACACTCTCTATCTCACCAGTACTCACTGACACACAGCATCATTCAATCCACTCACGCTCTCAGTCATTCACTTAATCACTCAAACTGTCCACTTTTCCCAAACTCTCTAACTGTGTGTGTGTGTGTGTGTGTTTGTGTTTGTTCGTTTGCGAGTTATTATGAGGGGCCGTGAGGGACATTATTCAGAATACCCTCTCACACACACAACTGAAAAGCTCTCACACACACATATGAAATGCTCTCACACACACTACTGAAAAACTATACGCTCACACACACAACTGAAATGCTCTCACACACACTACTGAAATGCTCTCACACACACTACTGAAAAACTATACACTCACACACACAACTGAAATGCTCTCACACACACATATGAAATGCTCTCACACACACATATGAAAAACTGTACGCTCACACACACACAACTGAAATGCTCTCACACACACATATGAAAATCGATACGCTCACACACACAACTGAAATGCTCTCACACACACTACTGAAAAGCTATACGCTCACACACACAACTGAAATGCTCTCACACACACTACTGAAAAGCTCTCACACACACATATGAAAAGCTCTCACACACACTACTGAAATGCTCTCACACACACTACTGAAAAGCTCTCACACACACATATGAAAAGCTCTCACACACACATATGAAAAGCTCTCATACACACATATGAAAAGTTTTCATATGTGTGTATGAGAGCTTTTCAGTAGTGTGTGTGAGAGCTTTTCAGTAGTGTGTGTGAGAGCATTTCATATGTGTGTGTGAGAGCTTTTCATATGTGTGTGTGAGAGGGTATTCTGAATACTGTCCCTGAATTTCAGTGTAAACGGAAGGCATTTCACTTGAAACGGAAGGTATTTCACTTGAAACGGAAGGTGGAATGGGAAAACGGAATGAGAGCCAATCAGTTCGGCGTGTGTGTGATCTGGAAGCCTAGGGGCGGGAGTTATCAAAAAAATCGAACCAAGATGGCGGCGTCTCGGGAGCCTGTTAATGGGAAATATTTGATGTGAATAAAGCTATCTACACGACTTTTTATGTGTCTACATCGGCTCGGTTAGTTGTTCATGTGCTACACCAATGTTGCAAAGTATTGTAGGTCTTAACTGAAGCTGTCAACCGTTATTTTTTAGGTTGCTGCTAACGCTTAGACCAAAAATCCATTGGAACACATAGTAGCTAGCTAGCCTCGCTGCTAATAAGTATAACGTTAGCATGCTGACATGTTCTCATACGACCCCCTCATTGAGGCAGAGGTACTGTTTGCCTCCTGTCTCTGGGCTTTTTCACTGCCGTTTTATGTAAGGTCAGCGATTCTAAATATGTTCTACCCATACGTGAAATACATTCCCTATTCAATGGATAGAGAGCAACGCTCCCAGCATTACTCCATAGCAAATTACTTTGTCGCATGTTTGTTTGTCTGAGTTCGTTAGCAACAGTAACCATGGTTAGAAGCTGTCATCAGAAGGCCAGTAATAGTCAGGTGGCTTAACAACTCGATCGTGACAAGAGTGATAAAAGCATGAAATTTGGCACACAATTAGCTTATATCCTACTAAAAGATATTAGAAGGGGTGCCCAAGTGAAACTGCTAATTTTTTTGTTTTAATGAGATATTAAGTTTTGACCTAAATCAAGCAGTTATTTACGCATGTTTGTGTTTTCTTGTTTGTTTTAAAACTATATTTGCATTTGTATCTTTTATATGTATAAGTAGCCTACTGTAATATTTTATTAAAGATTTACTTCAACATCATTACCATAGCACCAACAAAGGCACATTACAGTACCAGTAGGCTACCGCAGAAAAACGGTAAAATTGGCGCAGATTGAGCATGTCTTTTCATCTTTTCCTACATCAAACCTGATTATATGAGGAATGTGCTGTTATAAATTGACAAATGTGACGATGAAAAATGAACAAGTCAATAGCATTTGCCGAGCTTATCGAGTACATAGAAGAATGTAGCTATTAAAAAAGGAACTCATATGTTTAAACTTTCTGAGCTGTCCTTGTACATCAAGAGGCTTGAAGATATTGGAGTTAAGAAAACTATAAATAAAACCAAATAAAAACTTTTCATATGTGTGTATGAGAGCTTTTCATATGTGTGTATGAGATCTTTTCATATGTGTGTGTGAGAGCTTTTTATATGTGTGTGTGAGAGCTTTTCAGTAGTGTGTGTGAGAGCATTTCAGTAGTGTGTGTGAGAGCATTTCAGTAGTGTGTGTGAGAGCTTTTCATATGTGTGTGTGAGAGCTTTTCACTAGTATGTGTGAAAGCATTTCAGTAGTGTGTGTGAGAGCTTTTCATATGTGTGTGTGAGAGCTTTTCAGTAGTGTGTGTGAGAGCATTTCAGTAGTGTGTGTGAGCGTATAGCTTTTCAGTAGTGTGTGTGAGAGCATTTCAGTAGTGTGTGTGAGAGCATTTCAGTTGTGTGTGTGAGCGTATCAATTTTCAGTAGTGTGTGTGAGAGCATTTCATATGTGTGTGTGAGAGCATTTCAGTTGTGTGTGTGTGAGCGTACAGTTTTTCATATGTGTGTGTGAGAGCATTTCAGTTGTGTGTGTGAGCGTATAGTTTTTCAGTAGTGTGTGTGAGAGCATTTCATATGTGTGTGTGAGAGCATTTCAGTTGTGTGTGTGAGCGTATAGTTTTTCAGTAGTGTGTGTGAGAGCATTTCATATGTGTGTGTGAGAGCTTTTCAGTTGTGTGTGTGAGAGGGTATTCTGAATAATGTCCCTCACGGCCCCTCATAAGTTATGCTGGAGCCTTGACTCACATAGATGAGTGTGTCCGTGTGTGTGTGTGTGTGTGTGTGTGTGTGTGTGTGTGTGTGTGTGTGTGTGTGTGTGTCTACATGTGTGCGTGTGTGTGTGTGTGTGTGTGTGCGTGTGTGTCTACATGTGTGTGTTTGTGTCACAATCCCAATATCTGATACTTGGGCCAACAGATGCCCTGTAGCTCAACAGCAGCATGTCGCTCCAATAAACTCTCTGTAAGATAGTCTAGCATTAAATCCCATGAAATCTGACATTTAGTCAGTTTCATGAACAAACAGTAGACATGCAAATATATCCTGCATACAAAGACCACCACAACACTGGCACACAGTTCACAAAACAGGGATACACACATGTTCACATCCCTCAGAGGACTGCTAATGGCTTGACCTTATATTATAATGTCACTTTTAGAATTAACACTCACTTACAAGTGTCTGAAGTGAGGAAGTGAGGGGGGTATTCAAATTATAAACCAATTAACCAATACTTGAATAATTGAATCAGTGCACACCCAAGTGTATCAGTGCATACCCAAGACCCTGTTTTCCAAACCCATGTGTCTTTACACCTGTCTCCATACAGTGCAGGAGCTTCATGCCAGTACTCTTCACTGGTTTACTTCAGCTAAATATGGTGTTGCAAATTTGAGTGGGTAGTTGCGAACTTCAGTGTCTGCAGGTCTTATCTTGCTCTGTAACAGGGTGCACATTTCCCTCCAAATCAAAGTGAGGCTTTTCTTTGGACATACATCTTGTGATGCAAGCCCAATCTACTCTTAAGAACACCTTCATAATATCTAAGGTGAGGCCTTACATCTTGGAATGATACAGAAAACCAGTGATTATACTATAAAGCACGTACAGTATGTGACCACCTGCCCAAGTATGTGGTCTTTCTCACAGAAACGGGGAAAGGCGAGGTTACCTTTTCAGGCCCAACTGATATTGAATACTGTCAGTAGTAACAAGGTCAAGCGCCAATCCAGAATATAATATTCTCCATTCATATGTGTCTGTGCAGAATTTGGGATGATGAGGGCAGGGTACTAGGAGGCCAGTATGACAGTAAGGTAAAGGTTTTGGATTAGGGTCTTGGGATATCTCTGCTTGCCAGAAAATGTAAACACCCGGTTATTTGGGGGGTGGGGTCACATTAAGGCCAGCCTGTATACAGTCTTCCTAAATCAGTGGTCATACCTACCGTCTCTGTCTCCATCGTGCTGGATGAGGGATGTTTGAAACAAATGGAGATTCATGTTAAGTGACACAGGTCAGATTTGCAGACAAAGAATTAAAAACGTGTTGAAGACCTACACAATTAAAGGGACCTATATAAAGCGAGTACAAAGACTTACAGTGCCGAGCCTGCAACAGGAAAGTGCATCTAGTGTGAGAATACAGCAATGAGAGAGACAGCCAATCAGGGCAGCAGCTCCAGCATTCATAGACCCTGCGCAACCATGAATAATACCACAGCAGAGCAAGAGACCTGTTACATCGCGAGGGAACCAGCCAATGAGAGACCAAGTGCTACAGGGGTGAGGCACGGGTCAGCACACGCTAATGGAGAGACTGCACTTAACCTAGAAAGTGTGAGGACAACCCCCAGGACCAGAGGACCATTAGTTTACCTTTCTCTTCTATCCGGTCCAGAAGAACTAAAATAAACTTTCTTTACAGTTATGGAGGTAAACAGACACAGGTCTTTCTGTGGGGATCCTTTCCATGTTGCAGACACGGATATGTAATAACATTATGAGCCTGTCAGTGGCAAAAACAACATGGATGCTTGCCTCATAGGATTACACTGTCAGCCGTTTGGCAGTTGCCAGTTACAGCTATCTAACTCAATGCTGGACTGATTTTATTAGTTTTTGTCCCTAGTAAAAAATGTAACCCAAAAAGATGGTAAAATAGGGTTAGGTTAAAACATACCAGAGTTTTCCTTTTAGTACTAAAAGAATAATTTTATTTGAAAATGGTTCTTCATTGAACCATTTGGGCCTACAAAGAACTTTTTAGAAAGAGGTTTTTTTGAGAACCTTTTTTTCTTGGTGGAAATCGTGCCTTAAAGATCCATTCATTTCATTCATTCTGATGGTTCTGTGAGGCACCTTTTGGGGTTCTTTAAAGAACCATTTAAGTAAATGGTTCTTTAAAGAACCTTGGTCTTCTATGGCGTCTCTCTAATGAACCGTTCCTGGTTCTGGTTATCACCTTTATTTTTCTGTGTGCTATATATTTATACAGACAACATTAAAGGTCGCTTCTCACAATGATGCTAAACATACCTAATATATTGAGAATGTGAAAACTGGTTCTTCTTAATCCCCTGCTCTCTTTCAGACCCTTAAGACATTAGTGATGGCCCTCAGGTGGGGGAGGATGTGTGGAACATACTCAAGCTATGTCAAGCTATGGCGGGATCCGACAGAGGCTGTCTTTGAGCGGGACTAATGCCAAGCTCGCTACTTGAGTGGTAAGCGATAATCCCACGTGAAGGACCTGAACTAACCAGTAAAGCCAAATGCAAATAAATGGACCACTTAAGCCATAACTGGTGAGTGCAAAGTACCTTACAGTTGAATGTTAGGTTTTAACCTCCATGTAAAACCAAATTTCTTTCAGTTTTGTGCTATAAGATACAAATGTATTGAAAATTAATTTCACTGACACTGTTATGTGGATAGGCACTGTTGTTTTCAAACTAAACTATCAATCCAAATGATTCTCTACGTAAATACTCTGACTCTCTGAAAAATGATAAACACAGCTTGTTACTATAATGAATTTGATGTTTAAATAATTGGCAGTGCATTATTTATTTATTTATTGTGTGTGTGTGTGTGTGTGTGTGTGTGTGTGTGCGTGTGTGTACGACAAATCTTCTGTTTCTAACCTGCCTGTCTTTCTTCTCTGCCATATAGTAGGACCTTAACCTGCGAATGCTGATGACTGTGACAACATTGTTACCTATCACCGTAACCTATAATTACATATACTGTACATGTAACCCAGGCAAAAAATATTAAAATAAATAAATTATTAAAATAAGTGGTGTAGTTTTAAGAACGGCAACTAAAGTCATGGAGACAAAAGTCTAATGTGAAATGTCAGGTAGGATGCAGTGTTTTGTTTTGGTTTTGCATGTGCAATGATCTGGCTAGTGATTGGCCACTATGCACGACTATCATGATTACAATATTTTGATTGGCTCAGTTCAATCCTTATCTTAGTCCCGTTCTAACGGATTGGGAAAAGTGAACTTGGATATCGTTAATATTTCATTTTAGTATTATATCGTTTTTTAATTGTGTTGACATTGATTGTACTTACATAATATGAACTGCCTTACTAACCTATTAGCCAGCTAGCTAGTAGCTAATTAAATCAGATGACAGTGTGAACTGCTTCTGCTAAGAAGACCTTGACTCTGTCCACACCCGACAAATACACTGGCTTTTAAATGTTAATAGATAAACAGAATATATCAGTAAGAGTGAAATACAGAACCCCATCGCACAACATTAGGCTGATCTTTCTCCCCCTCACTCTGCTGCCTGAAGGCTGGGGTGTTACATTCATATAAGGCAACTGAGCTCTGTCCACTCACTTAGTGGTGAGTTAGTTCCTTGAGAGGAAGGGGAAAAGAGACACAATCTCCACTGCTGCCGCCGTTCTTCCACCCAGTCTATTTACAAAAAAAACCCTGCTTACTACTGCCCATTCCGACCAAATTATTATGCACAAATCCTACTCTGCTTATAACAGATACTGTATGCCAGCCTATTTATCCGCAATATAAACAAATGCCATCATTTACATAGTTTTCTGCTTCATTGCTCTGCTTATCCTTATAATAGTAACTATGAGGACACCGTATACCTGCTAAGCTGTTCTACAACCAATACTTTGAATGCTGGCTATCTCCATGTTTATCCGCTATCAATTCTGTACATTTCATTCACATACCTTCCACTTTGTTTCTCAGTCTTGTGTGCATCATGTACACGTGTCCCATGTCTGCTAATATGTTATATTCTCTGAATCCATCCACTTGCTCCTGATCTAATGGTGAAGTCAGAATTTGTGCGCCAAGCCCCATACATTGTCAAATGTATAAACACATCTCAAGCTTTGAGACTTACGACAGATTCTCAACTATTATCTTTCTAATAATAAATGATAATGATTAACTATAATAACTCATAAAGGCATGTGCAATGCCTACGTTAACATTAACACACCGTCCACCTGTTCAGTTTTAACTGCTATCCTCCCATTTTCACAACTTCCAAGTTGGCATATGGAGGAGAGGCTACTTGTTATTTACATAAATTAATACAAATTACACTAAATTGTTCTTCTAGAGTGAAAACTGCTGTCCTATTATTTAAAGTTATGCAAACGACTCCGGAAAGCATGGGCTTTCTAACTGCTTAACAAGAATAGTAATACAACCTACCATAATTAGTTAGGCCTATTCCCTCAGCAGCACATGGTAATTAGAAACGATCTAATGGACCGTGAACGGTGTAGCCTATGCGGGATGGCACACAGTTATCTGATGTGGCTAGTAACCGAAAACTTTATACAAATGGCTTTTGTTTTGCTTGTAACCAATTGATGCTGAAATGTGATGCTCCCTAAGCTTCCGAAGCGTATGGTGCAAAAAAGCACTACGGTAAAACTGATGGGAGTTTACACGACACCAGTACTAGTATAGGCTACAGACTATAAACATAACTAAGGCAATATATTTTACATTCAAGAAACCAGAACCAATTGGATATTCACTTACCTGTTTGTGGGCAGCTAGTATAGTTGTACTTTGATATTTTTCTTGCAGTCTCTTGCTTTTGTAGACTTTTACCTGGTACTTAGTCACCTCTGCAACGTAGCGCCCGTTCCGCTTCTGTGATGTGGGCATTCCAAGCGTCACATTTCGTGACGAGTCGCCTCGTATGACCTCCCGTTACTCTATGAAATAAAATATTCAAAATCACTTGAGGTGCAGGTGAACTTTTCCAAACTATATTTCCCGTGAGTATATTTATTTTAAAATAATTGCCAGCAATATCTGCAGATTGGCGATGTAATAGAATGTATAAAGCTGCCTTCTCGCCGTCGCGACCCCTCTGATCTACCTCGAAGCCCCGCCACTGTCAGTATGTGTCAGGTAGCCTAACTATGACATCACAGTCGTAGATTCATTATCTAAGTTCAAAAGAGTTTTTGTCATTAATGTGCAGCATCGTAATGACCCATCAACAACAGTTTGGTGTGGTTTAAGTTTCAAGTGTAGAGTTAATGTAAATTATCCTACATAACAAACTGTGCAGACGATCGACAGACAAGTGTCGCTACTGTGAAAGCGTCGCCTCTTGAGGACATTTGCCTTCACCTGCGTCGATCTGAAACTATTTAAATCACACATACAGTTTTGTTAAATAGCACCTGATTTTCTTTACCTTGCTTTGTGTGTTTTCTTTGGGCCAGGTAAACCCCTTAAGATGAAAATGGTCTTTTTACGATTGTACCTATTTCCCTGCATCTGATCCCTGAGTCATTCATCTACTGGTTTTCTTCTCGACACATTCTCAATTGTATGGGCGTGGCACACTTTTGACGTTGCAAGACGTCAAGTTGCTAAACACGATATAAGATGTTCTGACTTTTCTGTAACTTTTTTCTGTCTGTCCTTTTGACCTGTCCATGTGACATTGTATACTGTATTTCATCTTGTTACCAATCACATTAAATTAAGTTAAATTAGCGAACTAACCTCATTCTATGACTTATTCTATGACTACATGAGCCTTTACACTGCCTTACCCACAACTGTTTGTCCTTTGTGCCGTAAGTGGGAAGTCACTGTATTACAACAAATGTCAAAGATTGCTGTGAAAATGCCCACAGTGTTTTCACTCGCTTGTTGATGTTGATGAGTATCACTGATTCTGACATTAGATATACATTTTATTCTAAATTAAAATAAAGCTTTCGAAAAGTTGCATATATCATTGCTATACATGACATTAACTGTATCAAAAGAGATCATTGCATTCACTAAATCATTAGTAACTGGTAACATTGACTCTGGGCGATTCATTCTGTATATTAAACTCTACTCTACAGAATGTGCCTTTAGGACCAATAAAAAGTTACATTGCAAATATAAAAGGGAGAAGTGAGGCCAAAAGGACCACATGAAAGACACAGACAGGATGCCGTCTTAGAAAGCTATCTCACCCTCCCACCTCACCAAAGCACATCATTACAGGGTTTCTCTGCAGGTTCAGGGTCACTGGCAGAGTTCCATTTAGTCATGCATTTCAGCAGTGAAGTACACTTTCTGCAGTGGATCTGGCCTCATACACTCTTCTTTGAACACTCCAGGATGATCAGCACAGCTGCCTGTGTGGTGGGGACAGTTTTTAGCTCAAGATAAAATAGTTCTCAGTAGGTCCTTACTTATTTTAAACAAAATCACACTAAACTAGGGTTGGTTGTTGAGACAGGGATGTTACACACATGGACAACACTTCACATCCCCTACATGGCCTACTGGTCAGACAACAGTGTTTCTACATGTGATTTAATCTACAATAAGCCCAGAGAGCCCCCAATGTGATTTCATTGTGGGAAAGAACTAGACTGTATAGTAGCCTGCTCCCTACTGCCGATTTGCTGCCACTGCCACATATCCTTAACAGACACATGGGGGAGGTCACTTAGGCTTCTGTTTCGTTTTCCTCACACTTGGCTAAGTTTCGTTTCTCCACTTCCCCCTTTACTTGCTCTCACAGAGCGTTGCTCGTTAAAAAAAGTTAAACGTTGGCAGTTCTCTGTACTCCCATTAGCTGGCACATCTTTAATATGACCTCTCTGTCGCGCTCAGTACTGTTGTTGCAGTACAATCAAGGGAAGAACTCAACTCAAAATATATATGTGTAACAACATTTTGAAACCACTGAGAAGCTCTATATAAAACAAATATTTTTACACACCCATTAAAACATCTAATTTTATGGTCACTGTTAAGTTGTCATTTTGAGTTTGGTTTCTTAATAAAGTGCCTGGGCTGCAAGTATTTTCCTTAACGAGTGGAGCACAAAACACAGTCCCTGCTGATCACAATAGATAACACCCTAGACACTCACAGGAAGATAGACTGAGATCCAATAAAGTGCAGATGAATTTAATGAGGCATCCTATATTTCAATCCCAGAGAGATGGAAAAGCACAGCCAGAGAGTCACAATAAATACATCAGAACTGCTTGCATAGTAGTTAGTGCAAACCAGTTTAGTTTCCCAACTTGTTGCCCCTACAGCTACAATAGTAAAGTACATTTATATTTTTCTCCATGACAATTAACTCTAAACATGATTCCAGTTACGAATTAACTGTGATCTCAGGATACATACAAAAAATGTTTTCTTTTTCTTATGCCATATATTGTAAATTTGGCTCATACACATTGTGATCATATTCCATCCTGCGTGTGTGTAGTGTGTCCTGGTCGCCTCCATATATATAACACGTGTGTGTTGCTGTGAGTTGTTCGTGCAATAAAAACTGACTGCAGTCAGCCTTGTTTGTTATGTGCTAGTTGTAGTTAATGCACAGCCAAGTTATTGTCAGCTGGACTACCTTGAGGACAATCTCCTTTTCTGACTCCAGTTCAGTGATGGGAAAAAAAAGGTAAGAAGAGGAATGGACAGACAAATGGACAAGAAACTGTCAAGTTGCAAACTAAATATGCACATATGGGATCCCATTTTGCCTGCTTGCCTTGTACTTCACTTGTATGTCATTTTGGATAAAGCATCAGTCATCAGACACAGGTACTATATGTAAATCACAATGTGATTATCTTTATTACATTTTGGGAAAGAGATTATATCCTGTAATCCTGTCCCATTCCATGTTACCAACGGTTTTCTAGTTTCTCCTTTTTGTTCTTCCATTTGCGTAGTGAGTGTTTCTCATACAGAATTTGATAAATGTGTTTGACATTCCTGTAGGAGGACTCCCATTGTTCAAACTTCTCGTAACGGATCCTTCCTTTATTAAACCTATGAAGGAAATAAATATGATATTGGGCTGGCAAATACACTCAAATTTTCCATGCTCATATCATGCTATTTAGTTTATTCCATATTCTACTTCATGTTTACGCATATTTCTATTTTCATTATGCCCATGGCAGGGAATTAAGTCAAAGTATAGCTACCCGTATAATTCCTCGATGGTATAATCCATCATAGGAACAAACTCAATGAAGTATCCACGATGAAAACCCTGAAATAAAAACAAATAAATAAATAATTTAATTGATTTGTAAAACCATTCCATATAATCTTATTCTCCCTATGTATACCCACATTTTGCAAATATAAAGCTAAATATTGCAGTCTTCAAGTGCTCTATTATGTTGACATAGTAGAACTGGATATTTAAAGAATTAAATTACTTTAGGTCTGAAGATGTGTATGTCTCTTAAAATGGCATGTCTTAAGTTTGAGTGTATACCAGTGGAAAAGACAGTTTAGTGTACACAAGAGAACTATCTTGCTGCCGGCCTCTTAATGCACCATACTGCAATGCAGATTTGGGTGCCCTTTCGTTAAAAAAGATGCCCTCTACAGTGCGCTTACGTTTGGGAAAATATCCCTGATGGGCAACCTTTCAATAATCAAAAAGCACGGTGAAGTGCCCGCTAGGGTGAACTATGTAGGTAGAGACATGGACATAGGGTGAACTATGTAGGTAGAGACATGGTTTCCAAATGCGTGCGACCTCCAGTGAAGAACATGAGACATAATAGGCCTAATGTGCCCTGTAAGGTACTGTGTCCTTACTGTGGCGGAGACCGCCCACTGCACTGCATTCTTACCTTTTTCCTTATTTAGTGCACGATTCAATCAGGACAGACACCCAGGTAAACTAAACAAACTAGTGCACTAATGATCGCCTAAATAAGAGCAGTTCCAATCGCCATGGCTTATCCAAGGTAGTCAATGTAGTCCAAAACATGCATTACCAAAATGGCTACAGGCTATGGCAGCAAAGTTTCACACAAGCCGCCACTAATGGGCTCCAGCAGATGTAAGCATCATAGCCTACCATGATTGCGAGGCATATTTTACCCTGGCAATAGCTTCTGGCTCTAAGCTACTAAATAAGCAAATAAATTGTTCCAAACGGTGTTCTTTATAGTTGTATAACAACAACGTCAGTAAGACCTGAACACACACTCTCTCTCTCTCACACACACACACTAAACAAAAAGCTACAGATAACACTGAGGGGAAACACTCATAGGCTAAAACCACAATCGCAAATTGTGATTTCAATTGAAATTGAAATTGATGCTTCACTGCATATTTATAATATATATAATTAATAATATTAAAAATTATAGGCTATAATGGAAATCTCAAAAGCCTCTGCTGTAGCCTTGTTATCATAGGACAGCATGCACAATTGTGCTCTGCTGATAGGAGCCCTCTGGATGTATCAGGTGCCCTTCATTTTTTTCCCTAGCCCCTGCCCCTGCCCCTTCCCCTGGCCCTGCCCCTGCCCCTGCCCCTGCCCCTCAGAGTTCAGTCTGCTAATGGTATACTACTATTATGCAAGGGAGTTAGTTTGAGGCTCTATCCAGTTACCTTACCCACATGACTGGATTTCTAATAACAACATTTGGACATCAAGCATCCCACTGATCAGATTGGACATGCTATGGGTTCCCAAGTGTGAGCTATTCATCACATTTCCATTCTCAGTCTTGTTGTTTTCAGATAATGGTCACTGGTGAGCCAAATGGTGGTCACTAGAGGTTGTTCATATTTGAGCTGACAGCCAATCAAATAAACCCCTCCTTTCCGTGCTCATGAAATAACATTGGACCATGAGCCTCCCTTGTTTTTGATTGGCTGGAATAATGTATGGCTTGATCTGAACCCAACTGTCTCCCATTTACAGAGTCTTAGACAGTTATTTCCTATTCTCTTTAGCATTATTGTGTTAGTATTTATTGTTACACTAGGTCTCTATTGCTACTAGCTTGACTGTTCTCTCCCTTGTATGTCGCTTTGGACAAAAGTGTCTGCTAAATGACTAAATGTAATGTAAAAAATTTAAGTAGGACATTTTCTATTTTTAAACTCTGTTTTTGGAAACGGTGAAGTATTTCAGTGAAACATTTACATGCCGTTAAAGAAAGAAAGTAACAAAGTAATAGACCACAGTATAAAAACTCAGACCAAATATTGATTTGATTTTGTGTTGCTTTTTTTGTTGTTGTTTACTGCACTTTGTATGTTGTTATTTGAGAAGTGAAAACTATTCATGTCATTATTTTTGAAAGCATCCTCACATTACAGCATTTTGCACGGTACTGTGTATATAATTCATATAGAACCACCAATTAAACTCACACACAATTAATGCATAACAAAGATCTGGAGAATCACATACCATTAAAACATAAGGATACATCTCCCAAAAGCCTATATTGATGTTGTCGATGATGACTGGATTTATTTTCCTTCTCATAGCATCCAAAGCTGAAGCACAAATACACGGTGTGTATAAAGATAATGTATATAACAATATGTAAAATGAGAAGGCATAATAATGAGAAGCAAAAATATATTTTACATGAAGACCCAGAATTTAAAAAATTACTTTACCCTTCTCCCGTGCCTCTTCATGTGCTTTCCAGAGCTTTCTGGTATCAAAGTTGACTATATTGCCACCCGGATAATCTCTAAAGTAATCATCCGTACTCACTATAACCCCATCTTCATACATTTCAGACAGAGCTCTAAAGACAAGAAGTTAGCATTTTTTTATATATATATATATATAAATAGTGTTCCACTTGAATAAACATTCCTCATGCCAACTGGTTTGTTTTATCAAGTTAAAAATCTATGTGTCTCTGAGCTTAACCAACATCAATTTCTTTTCCTTAACATTAGCATACCATGATCAAACACTTAACTTAAAACTTACTTTGCTTTGTCTGTCTTTCCTGATCCAGGCATACCTCGGAGAATGATCAGCTTTCTCAAACGTTTCTTCCCCATTTCTGTTGTGTGAGTTTGTAATTTTTTTTTTATATATATATAAATAGTGTTCCACTTGAATAAACATTCCGCATGCCAACTGGTTTGTTTTATCAAGCTAAAAATGTATGTGTCTCTGAGCTTAACCAACATCAATTTCTTTTCCTTAACATTAGCATACCATGATCAAACACTTAACTTAAAACTTACTTTGCTTTGTCTGTCTTTCCTGATCCAGGCAGACCTCGGAGAATGACCAGCTTTCTCAAACGTTTCTTCCCCATTTCTGTTGTGTGAGTTTGTACTCAGAGTTAAGTGGTATCACAGGGGTGTGTCCAACGGTTACAGCCCTTTTGAATGTGTGTTGTTAGCCTAAAACAGGTTGATGCTGCAGAGACATTGACTTCTCATTTGTGGTTTGGCTACAGGAAATAAACAAGATTGGGTCGGAACTTTTCTGTTCAGGAGGTACAACAGTCTGTATCTAACAGTTTCATACCCCTTTGATCACATATTCAATGTTGAGCACTGCATTGTTTTGGGCACCATCGTTATTGGTACTGAAGTAACTCTGACAGTAGTACAGAGACAGTGAAAGGGGGCATGCTGTGTATGAGGCTATTCAACTAAGACTCTAGAACCTTACCTTTGTTTAGGCTGGGAGTAAGGATATGTCACTCAGGCTGACTCCACTCACCTTACCAGTCACCAAATCATCAGCAGAGACATTACAAGAATTTGCCACAAATAAAGTACACACAGACCGAAATGAAAGAACATCATATTTGACGCTAACATCGTTGTACCCTGAGGAGCACTACATCAGAGTACATCAGAGCTATACACTACATCATGACATTTTTAAGACTAAGTTGATTGTGTATTACCTGTAAGATAAATTCAGTTCAGTACGAATTTATTAACAACTTATTCATATTAACAATGTATAGGCCTACAGTACCAGTCAAAAGTTTGGACACACCTTCTCATTCAATGGTTTTTCTTTATTTTTTATTTTTTATACATTGTAGAACAATATTGAAGACATCCAAACTATGAAGGAACACATATGGAATTATGTGGTAAACTAAAAAATGCTCAAAAAACCAGAATATATTTTATATTTTAGATTCTTAGATCTTTTTAGAAGTAGCCACCTTTTGCTTTGATGACAGCTTTGCACACTCTTGGCATTCTTTCAATCAGCTTCATGAGGTAGTCACCTGGAATGGTTTTCCAACAGTCTTGAAGGAGTTCCCAGAGGTGCTGAGCACTTGTTGGCTGCTTTGCCTTCACTCTGCGGTCCAACTCATCCCAGACCATCTCAACTGGGTTTAGGTTGGGTGATTGTTGAGGCCAGGTCATCTGACCCAGCACTCCATCACTCTCCTTCTTGGTCAAATAGCCATTACATAGCCTGGAGGTGTGTTTGGGGTCATTGCCCTGTTGAAATACAAATGATGGTCCCACTAAGCGCAAACCAGATGGGATGGCATGTAGCTTCAGAATGCTTTGGTAGCCATGCTGGTTTAGTATGCCTTGAATTTTGAATAAATCACAGAACAGTGTCAACAGCAAAGCACCCCCACACCATCACACCTCCTCCTCAATGTTTCACGGTGGGAACCACACATGTAGAAACCATCCGCTCACCTCTTCTGCGTCTTACAAAGACACGGCAGGTGGAACCAAAAATCTCAAATTTGGACTTATCAGACCAAAGTAGATTTCCACTGGTTTAATGTCTTTCCTTGTGTTTCTTGGCCCAAGCAAGTCTTCTTCTTGTTGTTCTTCCTCAGTAGTGGTTTATTTGCAGCAATTCCACCATGAAGGCCTGATTCACGCAGTCTCCTCTGAACAGTTGATGTTGAGATGTGTCTGCTACTTGAACTCTGTGAAACATTTATGTGGGCTCTAATCTGAGGTGCAGTTAATCGGCGGTTTCTGAGGCTGGTAACTCTAATGAACTTATCTTCTGCAGCAGAGGTAACTCTTGGTCTTCCTGTCCTGGGGCGGTCCTCATGAGAGCCAGTTTCATCATAGTGTTTGATGGTTTTCGCTACTGCACTTGAGGATACATTCAAAGTTCTTGAAATCTTCCGGATTGACTGACCTTCCTGTCTTAAAGTAATGATGGACTGTCGTTTCTCTTTACTTAGTTGAGTGGTTCTTGCCATAATATTGATTAGAATTGTAGTCGAATAGGCCTATTCACTGTATAGAACTGTGCACCAACCCTGCCTCTGCACAACACAACTGATGGTCTCCAACACATTAAGAAGGCAAGAAATTCCACAAATGAACAGTTGACAAGGCACACCTGTTAATTGAAAACCATTCCAGGTGACTACCTCATGAAGCTGCTTGAAAGAATGCCAAATGTGCAAAATTGTCATCACAGCAAAAGGTGGCTACTTTGAATAATCTAAAATATAAACCATATTCGTGTTTATTTAACACTTTTTTTGTTTACCACATAACTCCATATGTGTTCCTTCATAGTTTTGATGTCTTCAATATTAATCTACAATGTAGAAAAAAAATTTAATAAAGAAAAACCATTGAATGAGAAACAAACTTTTGACTGGTACTGTATATAGAGACACAAGTATGCATTAGGACACAGTGTGCAGAACAGAGCCTGAGAAAACAGAGAGTCATCTGCTTCAGTTTATCTGGCTGGGACAAGGTCAAGTGGGCAACCCCTTGACCATCTGCAGAAGGGAGTAGAGGTGCTCACAAAGCCATGATTGTCACCCAGAAATTTTGGTTATTGCTGCATAATATACAGTCCCAGAGAGGCGTATACCTAGAGGCCCCCAGGAAGTAACCTCAGTGGATCTGGACTTAAAAGATAGACTTTTTTGTATGTGTAGGAGAATGCATTCTGGCGTTGACTGAACTCTGTGTGAAGTCAAGTCAAGCTGTATTTGTGTCACCATTTACCAGTAAAACGTCTCTTGTTACAACCAAATGCTTCGTACTGGTGGTCTCTCTCTAAACCAACACACAAGAGTAAAAATAACTCTTACATACCGCATAAATGGTTTGTAATATAAGTATATTGTGAGCAGCTGAAATATTATTCTAAAAACTAAGCACTAATAATCATTCTTTGGGAACATTGCTTGTACTGTAGTGTTCTTTGTTAATCCAAGACAGGCTGTTTCTTTCATTTTGTTTCACTTTTATTTTGCTATTTTTTGCCATTTTTTTTCTTTTCTTCACACATTGAGGTGTTTGAGATGTACTTTGTCCCTGTATATTATATCAACTTCAACAATTGATAAAAAAGTAGTTTACATTACAGCCCATCCACTTGGAGATAGCAGCCTTGAAAACCAGTTCACAGTCAGAATAAAATTAGTATCACCCTTATATTTATCAGGTTTGTTACTATCAATAATCTATCACAGCTGAGCATACCTACCTCTAATGCCCCATATGGAGTTGCACAGTTTTCTCTGGTTGCTGGTAAACTGAACATGGAGTGTAGTGCTGTAGTCCTATGGCTGAGTCTACTGCCACAGTACTCATGAGAGACTGGGGGAAAGTCCCTCAGAAAGTGGTGATTCATGCCCGGGCATGTTCAAAAACTAGAGAGGAAGTACCTATTTAGTGTGACTACTGGGCCACTAAGACGCTTAAAGTCTTCTGTTACAAAGAAGGTTGGTAGAAGGTCTTGTGACTATAACCATAACATTTCTGATGTACGTATCTCCAAAAGTAGCTTTGTTGTCTCCTCTGGTATGTCAAGAATTTCCTAGGACCCCTCTCTCTGTCTAGATTAGACCATACATCAAGTGGAGGTGTGCCTTTGGAAGGTCTCTGACACTGAGGAAGTAACCTTTGTTCAGAACGCTGACGCTATCAGCGGCATCCAGCTGTGCACCCTATTGCGCAGGCCACTCATGGGACTTGGGGACCATAGAGAGGTCACCCAATCAGTTGATCCCAGAGTTCCATAGGGACGCATGGGCTGCAGGTGCACAGCTAATGCCCTGACAGTCATTGGCTACCCCAAGTCCGGTGTCATGGCTCCATATTCATATCATAGTCGTAATATTCATCATGTGTATACTATATTCGTTCTTGTTGTACATAATTGTTCATATTTGTATGTCTTTGTTATTTATCATTTCTGTAGAAGCCACGGTTCATCCTAATCAATATTCACGGATCATTCTATCATTTTCATCTTATTCATGTCTATCCTTTACACAGATCATGATAACACGGTTCAACAGTCTTTCTATATTCATCCTGCCATTCATGTCTCGAGAGAGTGTGTGTGTGGAAATAAATCCAGTTCTTACTTTGTCATTGGGACTTTGACATCATCTGTTCTTACCGGACAACCTGTGGCGATTGGCACCTATTCCCCTCAACTAGCATACAGATCCTTTTGGGATTCATTCAGTCAAATATCCCCCTATTTTATAACCATTCATATTTTTCTTTAAATATACAGATATAATTCAGATATAGATTGACAGTTTGATGCAATTTATAGATTCCAAGAAAGGGGTGATGGTGTAAGGAACTTGTTAGGTGAAAATTCACGCTTGGACTTGTGTATAAGTATCTCTTTTTTCAATATGCATATCGGGCTCACTCACATCTTAGCAGACGAGAGAGAAGCAAAGTTAAACAAATCACACAAGGTTTATATAGGTTGAAGTTGCCGTGATTCTGGCGCCAACACACTATCTGGCAAAGATAACCATGCGGTTGGTTCCCACATCTGAGGTCATCTTACTATGCTTTTTGCAAACGTTTGGGTATACAATGTTCCAGATAGATTCTGCTTACATATTCTAGTTTAAGCAAACATACAAAGCCAGAAAGGTCAGCACTTAAGAAAACAAAGGCATGTGATTACCACACATTCATGCTTGATTATAGTTAGAGTTTTACATTTCTCTATCAGAACTACTTTCCAGACCAGCGACAAAACTGGGAGTAAGCAAACGTTTCTGTGTGTTCATCTTTCTGCGCTTTGCTGAGTTTTATATTTAATTTAAGGACCTAATCTTTGTTAACATAATTAACCTGATTGTACCTTTTTTGGAAAGTATTCAGCACTTGTAACTGCTCTGTTAATGCAATATTATCATCAGTAAAGTCAAGATGACTTGGATGGGTAAGTCCTTTCACTAGCATGATTCGCTCTAATGAATGGTGGTGGAAGTACCTCATGTTCAATGTGCTGCTAGGTTAGTGTGACCATTAGGAAATGTCACTGTAAGACTATATATGTTCTACCCATGTTCTACCCATGTTCTACCCATGTTCTACACATGTGTATCCCATCTTATGTTGATATGTGTATTCGTTTCTCTGTCTAATTTACGCCTTTGTAGTAGTGTAATAATGTGGACATTCAAGGATGAGAGACACCTAGAGACAACTACTCCTGACTGCCTGATGTCCAGAAACCTGGCTTGATTTGGGGACTCTACCGTTAACTATGCAGTTCTATTTAATCTGTAACTCAATAAACATTTTCCAGATCCTGATTCAACAACACCTGTCAAGTCTTTTATTCAGTTATTTATTTTCAGATTGGTTCAGCTCAGTTAAGGAACACAACCGCAGTATAAATGAACTAAGGGGAAAAGTCATCTGATTTCACCAAAATCTAACACCTCTCTTGCTTTTTATTAATCTGGTTTATTCTAGGTATAGTGCCGCTTTGGATTGTGCCACGGCCTATTTCTAGATTTAGGTGTATTCCACAGACACAACTTGTTACTAAGCTGGTGTAGGCTCAGAGCCTGTAGTGCTGTTACTCCTACACTCCCAGCTTCTGTGACCAAACTAGTGCAGGGAGCAGGAGGCGGCTCAAGGTCAGGTTGACCATTCGGTCCAACCCAGAGACTGAAAGGCAGTCCACCACTGTATAGTACATTGTGAAAGTTCCTCTACAGCTTGTGATTTGTCAGGTATACCTGAAGTCTTCTATAGCTTTTCGTCATGTATTAAGCTTTGGTTTGAAACTAATCCTAGTCATGCATTACTTACTTGGGTACTGTGACTCTTGTTGATAATTTCAGCTGTAGTGGAAAGCATGAATGAAAACTCAATAATCTGTGTGTGAAGAAAATAACATTTCAGTAGAATCTCCATGGTTTGACAAACTACTGAAATGAATGAATGTGCACTCTGTGTTTAAAACGTGTGTTAAGTATAGCAAACATACTGATGTGTGAAATGTATTAAACTATTAAAATATATATATTCTAAACTGAGCTTGGAAGTAAGGTTATTAGGGGAGCTACCCACTTGTATCCGGGGAGCTGGCCTTGAAAACAGTTGCAAGAAATAGACCAAATACAAAACAAATATTTCTGGGCCAAACATAACAGAGTAACAGAGACAGAAGATAGAGATAAGAATGTCAGGAAGTGTGTCAACCCAGTGGCTCAATGGCTCAAAATTGCCGAGTCAAAACTAAAGGTTCGCCGGTGTTTTATGATCCAAAGCTCATCGGCCCTAACTTTAAGCCAGCAGGTCTTCTCTCTTAAATACATGTCTATGACAAACTCCGCTGCGATGTATGGTGGCTCTGCACTTCTGATTACAACAAACATGAACACATGTAAAAAAAATAAATAAATATGGATAACAGTATGCATAGGCTCACAATATTATCTGAATTTATTGAATGATGAGTATGAATGATGCATGACTTTCTGACAATTGTTTTTTCATTCCAATAATAACAATTCCCCCTCAAGGAGGGAACAGCACACACATGCCACACTGGAGGGTCACCAGTCGTTGTCTATCATTTCATCTGTATTCTCCCAGTCCTCTTGTGAATACTCGTCATTCAGGATGTCGAAGATGTTACTTGCTTCCTGGTATCGCGCACTCATGCTTTCCAGTTTTTTAAATGGGATTTTACGTCCACAATTCCTGAAGAATACATTTTATAGTGTGAGAAAATACACCACCAAAGTATAACATCAAAATATCAAATTAGCAAATATCTGAACTGGTGTTCTGATACAAACTGTACAAAAATATGGTTTTAGGGTCATGTGACGAGACATGGGCTCACATACCAGTATAACCTCCCAAGAGTAGCATCACGGGTCATTGCAATGAATTCAATCCAGTAGCCACGGTGAAAACCCTACCAATTCAAAATGCAATAAATCAGGACACATGATTTTAGCCTCTTAGTAAAAGTTGTCACTGTTCAAACTGATTTTTGTGTAGTGTGTGTAGGCGTCTGTTCAGATATATAATCCATGACTCATCTCTATAATGGGTTAGGTACATTTCATTAATTAACTGTCTCTATGTAGCTCAGCCATGAGTTGAGTTTGTGACATGAGCTAGCCTACTAAGCTGTCCGTGATAAATGTAGGTTACGTAGAACCAGTAACATATTATTTTAAGTTATGGTTAGTAATGGTAATTGCAGCATTGAGAGTAAGAACACATACAATGGTGAGCATCAGAACATACCATTAGGACATATGGATACATCTCCCAGAGACTCAAGTTGGTATTGTCAATGATGATTGGGTCCACCCCTTGGTCCATGGCTTGTAGAGCTGTCAGATTGTCATATTGTGTATTTTAAGCGCAACTAAATAAGTATATTTATATGCAAGAAAATGCATGTAGACTGGACTGCCACCCACAAACAAGATAGGCCTAGTGTTATTTAAATGAATACACAAACAAACAAACAAAAACATTTTGTAATTGGATTACCTCTCCCCCGTGCCCATATGTGTGCGTCGTTAAGTTGTTTAGGATCAATTCTCTCTATGAAGCCATCATCATCGCGGAAATAATCTTTAGCACTGATGATTTTTCCTCCACACTCATCCTGAATGTTTCTTACATGACAAAAAGATGATATAAACCCGAAAGAAGACAACATACTGTGTACCACAAGTTTGACTTTCATTTTCCTGACGTCACACGTACTAACCGAGGTTGTGTTTGGTGCTAAAGGTTCATAATATATAGTTTAAAGTTCATATAGTTATGGTTTCATCTGTATCTTAATGAGGTTAACAATCTGTAATGTAATGTAATGAGGGTAGCCTATATGCCGACATGGTTAAACCGTATTCTGCTTCGAAGAGGCGACGTGCAAAGCATTCGTCTCACTTTATCGTGTCAGAATTTTGAGTAGACGATGGTCACAAAACTTAAGGTTTACCTCACCTGCGTCGATGTGAAAGAATCATTCATACAGTTTGGTCAAATAGCACCTGTTTTTCTTTACCTTGCTTTGCGTGATCTTTTTGTGCCAGGTAAACCCCTGAGGATGTAAAGGGTCTTTTTACGATGGTATTTCTTCCTCCCCATCTTCCTTCCTCAACAAGTTTTCTTCTCGACACATTTTTGATCGTGGCGTGGGCGTGGCACACATTTGTCGTTGCAAGACCGTCATGTCCAATGTGTGATTGGATTCATCAAGTTGCTAAACTCGATGTAACATGTTCTGACTTTTCCTGTTTACATTTTCTTGAAATTTGTCTATGTCCATGTGACATTGTATACTCTATTTCAGCTTTTTACCAATTATGTAGTTAAATTACCATCATTCTATGCCTTCTCCTATGACTACATGAGCCTTTACACTGCCTTACCTACAACTGTCTGTCCTTTGTGCCGTTAGTGGAAAGTAACTGTGCTACAACAAATGTCAAATATTGCTATGAAAATGCCCACAGTGTTTCCACTGGCTTGTTGATGTTGATGAGTATCACAGATAGTGACAGATTAGATATACATATTTTATTCTAAATTAAAATTGATCTTTCGAAAAGTCGCATACACCATTGTGTTAGATTAATATATAGACGTTAATATGAATGAGACAGACACCAGCAATTAGAATTGATCAGCGCTTTATCTTTTGCAAAAGAGGGGGAGTGTCACAACCAAATATCATGAACAAACTCCAAAGATGAGCTGGGCGCAGCCAGTGTATATAGTTCATGTAGTTCCTCAAAACTTGTTTCATAACATTTTTCTGAGACAAGACGTTGACCCTTGTCTGACCCTTGTCTGACCCTTGTCTGAACAGTAGGTGTCTGACAGCAAAAACAACATGTATCATTTCAGCAAAGTGTCACAATCATTCATATCGCAAGAGTTGGTTCCTTAATTCAGTACATGTAAGCTTTCAGATTAAAAATAGAATAATAATGTATTACATTTCTCTATCACATTGCTGTACATTACATTCAATGTATCAAAAGTAATCATTGCATTCACTAAATCATTACTAACTGGTACCATTAACTCTGGGCAGTTTATTTTGTGTATTAAACTACTCTACAGAATGTGCCTTTAGTACCAATGAAAAGTTACATTGCAAATGTAGAAGGGAGAATGAGTGAGGCCAAAAGGACCAGGTGAAATCTATCTCACCCTCCCACCTCACCAAAGCACATCATCACAGGGTTTTACCTCAAACATTTTTTTTTCTTTCAATAGACAAAAAGCATTTTTAAGTGCCCGCTAGGGTGAACTATGTAAGTAGAGACATGGTTTCCAAATGCGAGCAACCCCCAGTGAAGAACATGAGTCATAATAGGCCTAATGTGCCCTGTAAGGTACTGTGTCCTGTTGAATGAGCCACAGAGAAATGGACACACCAGCCAAAGAATCTATCCTAATGCATTTCAGGCTTAGGCCATGTTTGATAAACATATAATAAAAATGTATGCTTGCTGAAACTGCTTAAGAGTAAAATAATAGAATAAAAAAAACAACCGTTGATAGAATAGAGCAGTGGTTCCCAAACTTTGTACAGTCCTGTACCCCTTCAGACATTCAATCTCCAGCTACGTACACCCCCCAGGGAATAGAGCATGCTGTGCTAAGATTAGTTTGAGTGTCGTAAGAAAATATGCTTGAATGTCGTGAAAATGTCGTGTGTTGAGATATACCAGACATGAGCAAGACATGAGAATAGGAAGGGGAAGGAAGTGTACATCGGGCCCCCGAGTGACGCAAATGTAGGTAAAGATAGAAAAACAAGTAGGGGAGAGGCGAACACATGCATGTTGAAGTGTATGCTGCAAGGAAGACGCTAGTGACCAATAGAGAAATAGCACGCAGGTGGCTCTCTCTCTGACTTTGGTGGACTCTTCTTTGGTGGAGACTTTAGCATCTTACGAGCTTAGTGAGGACAGTTAGACTACCACGTGGAAGAGTGGATATTCTTTAGTTAGAAAACCTAGTTGAACAGGAAACACATTTATCTTGATAGTAGTTTGCTTGTATCTTTGTACTCATTGTAATAAAACTTTGAGAAGCTTTTAAATACAAAACCTCGGTTTTGAGTTTTTAATGGAGTGAGTTCTCTCCACGCGTCTTACTGTACCCACCTCCCTTTATACACAAAGTCGAATCCATCAGTCTTCTCCAATTGTCTCTGCCTAATTGCCAGACACCATTCGGCACAGGGAGACTGACGACTGTGCGGAAAAGGTGAGTTGCCTCTCTAAAGGTTGCCTCTCTAAAGTCTAAAGGTGGCGCGTGGCCTATAACCACAAGGATTGACCGTGAAAGCACTTGAAATGCTTTAGCACTTGAAAAGCACGCGGTAATCTTGGTCGGTGGACACACCTTAGCGCAATTTCTACAGTCCTTACTGTGGCGTAAACTGCCCTGCATTCTTACCTTTTTCCTTAGTTAGTGCACGATTCAATCAGGACAGACACCCAGGTAAACTAAACAAACTAGTGCACTAATGATCGCCTAAATAAGAGCAGTTCCAATCGCCATGGCTTATCCAAGGTAGTCAATGTAGTCCAAAACATGCATTACCAAAATGGCTACAGGCTATGGCAGCAAAGTTTCACACAAGCCGCCACTAATGGGCTCCAGCAAATGCTAGCATCATAGCCTACCATGATTGCGAGGCATATTTAACGCTAGCAATAGCTTCTGGCACTAAGCTACTAAATAAGCAAATAAATTGTTCTAAACAGTGTTTTTTATAGTTGTATAACCACACTGCAGTAAGACCCGAACACACACTCTCTCTCTCACACACACACTACACAAAAAGCTACAGATAACACTGAGGGAAAACACTCATAAGCTAAAAGCACAATCGCAAATTGATGATCGATGTTTCACTGCATATTAGGCAAGGCTATAATTATAATTAATATTTTAATATTAATTTATATTATATATAATTAATAATATTAGAAATTATAGGCTATTATGAAAAGTTATCGGGTTTAGAGAGTTGTGTGATGCTTTATAGCTTGGTAATGCAGATTATTGACAGGACCTACACCAGGGGTGTCAAACTCAAATACACAGAGGAAAATTAAAAACTGGGTCCAAGTCGACGGCCGGTCTTATTCAATATGTATTGGGGGGGGAAAGATATACTATACTTTTTCATATGTGAACATGAACTTAAGTTTAACATAGGCCTAAAAGTATCCATCCATCTATTGAATCTGGGACAAGCAACCTAAAGCTTAGGCCTATTAGTCAAGGGCGTAGGTTTGCATATGGTCCATAGGGACTAGTCACGACCAAAGTTTGGGAAAGGCACAATTGTCCCCACCAATATTTAGTTAATTTGAATTGCCTGTTAGAAAAAAATATAACATAAGAGTGAAAAATAAATGTCCAAGTTTTCCAAATCGCCCTTGAGCCTGCGAGACAAGATGCTGTCATTTCATTGGCTGAAGAGGCTCACGTTCTCAGCACTACTAAAAGCTACTAAATACGCCAGGAAATAATAAAGCCTCATATTAGTATTTCTTTTGGTCTCAGCATTGATATGTTTGACCCTTTTGTGCTTTGTAGATAGGAAAATGCCACCAAAAAAGAAAAGAGACATACGAAGTTTTTTCACCACCCAGAGCGTAAGTAGCTATCAAGAAGCCCAGGTCGTTGATAGTTAGCTAGTAGGCTAACTACCCTATGGCATGCTCTTACTGATACAGTGCGACCCCCAGTGGACTGATAAGGAATAGCAGCTACTTTTATAGAAATGCAATTTATGTCTTTCTGTAATTTTCACACGTAACAAAGTCATCCGGCGGGCCGAGCTGGACTGGATGGGCCGGATCCGGGGGCCGTATGTTTGACACCCCTGCCCTACACTCTCTGGTGTGTGTGTGTGTGTGTGTGTGTGTGTGTGTGTGTGTGTGTGTGTGTGTGTTTGACCTAGACCGGTGTGTGTGTGTGTGTGTGTGTGTGTGTGTGTGTGTGTGTGTGTGTGTGTGTGTTTGAGGGTGACAGAGCCAGAGAGAGGGGAAGAGAAGGTGAAAATCCCACAAGCCTCTGCTGTAGCCTTGTTATCACAGGCCAGCATGTAAAAGGAGCCCACTAGAGGTACCAATTGCCCTTCATTTTTTTATTAAGTGTGAGCTATTCATCACATTTCCATTCTCAGTCTTGTTGTTTTCAGATAATGGGCAATGGTGAGCCAAATGGTGGTCACTAGAGAGGTTGTTCATATTTGAGCTGACAGCCAATCAAATAAACCCCTCCTTTCCGTGCTCATGAAATAACATTAGACCATGAGCACCCCTTGTTTTTGATTGGCTGGAATAATGTATGGCTTGATCTGAACCCAACTGTCTCCCATTTACAGAGTCTTAGACAGTTATTTCCTATCCTCTTTAGCATTAATGTGTCAATAGGAAATATCCTATTTTATATTTTCAAACACTGTTTTTGAAAACGGTGAAGTATTCCGGTGACACATTTACATGCCGTTAAAGAAAGAAAGTAACAAAGTAATAGACCACAGTATAAAAACTCAGACCAAATATTGATTTGATTTTGTGTTTTTTTTTTTTTTGTTTACTGCACTTTGTATGTTGTTATTTGAGAAGTAAAAACTATTCATGTCATTATTTTTGAAAGCATCCTCACATTACAGTATTTTGCACGGTACTGTGTATATAATTCATATAGAACCACCACTTAAACTCACACACACTTAATGCATAGCAAAGATCTGGAGAATCACATACTGTACCATTAAAACGTAAGGATACATCTCCCAAAAGCCTATATTGATGTTGTCGATGATGACTGGATTTATTTTCCTTCTCATAGCATCCAAAGCTGAAGCATAAAAACACGGTGTGTATAAAGATAATGTATATAACAATATGTATAATGAGAAGGCATAATAATGAGAAGCAAAAATACATTTTACATGAAGACCCAGAATGAAAAAAATTACTTTACCCTTTTAATTGGTATGTTTTATCAAGCTAAAAATCAAAGTGTCCCGAGCTTAACCAACATCGATTTCTTTTCCATAACATTAGCATAACATAAACAAGCACTTAACTTAAAACTTACTTTGCTTTGGTTGTGTTTCCTGATCCCGGCAGACCTCGGAGAATGATCAGCTTTCTCCAACGTTTCTTCCCCATTTCTGTTGTGTGCGTTTGTACTCTGGTATCACAGGGGTGTGTCCAACGGTTACAGCCCTTTTGAATGTGTGTTGTTAGCCTAAAACAGGTTGATGCTGCAGAGACATTGACATTTCATTTGTGGTTTGGCTACAGGAAATAAACATGATTGGGCCTGAAGTCAAAGTAGCTTTATTGTCAATTTACTTTGCATGTCAAGACATACAAAGGAATCGATAGGAGGTTTCCCACTCTCCCACGTCGAAACATATAAAGTGCACAGGCACAACAGGTAAGACAAGAAATGTCCTACATATAGATATACATATAGATATAAACATACTGATACACGTTGTAAGAAATATTCAGTTCAGTACAAATTGTATTTGTATAAGCGCCTGTCACGGCGAAAACCAGCCACTCAATAATCAAAAGGCCACATGGGTTGATTTGAGGTTTATTGTAGTCATTAAGCCACAAAAAGGAGATGGTCCATGGATTAGCTCGATCTCATTGTATGAATGTAGTCCAGGCAAAGTAGCGTTTTGTAAAAAGACAGACTAATTGTAAAATATTTTTTTTCAGCATAGATCATTTCTATGAGGTGTCCAGAACAACATACTAAAAGTCCTAAGAAATCCTAGTTGAGGAAATATGTTTAATTCTCATCAATCTGAATTTTTTTTTACTTTTCATGGGTACTTTCATTGTGTAAAGTTTTATTTTGATAGGAGTAAAGGAAAAAATTACATTTTTTAGGTGTATTTTTGCCATGCAATATTAGCACACATCTCAGATTGATGAGAATTAAACTTATTTCCTCAACTAGGATTTCTTAGGACTTTTAGTATGTTCTGGACACCTCATAGAAATGATCTATGCTGAAAAAAAAAAAAAAATCTCCCTGAGATCCTCCGAGACCCCCTGAGACCCCCTCCTCACCGTGGGTTTCTTGGAATGTGCCTGTGTCTTGAGGTTATGGTAGTGCAAAAAAAGCAATTGGGTAATGGCAGCAAAAAAACATCCTGTAAGATGTATTTGTTACATTAGCAGTGCAAGTAGAACAGTAAGTGGTTATGGTAAACGTAAGTGATAAAAGTGCAAGAGACAGTTTTGTTGCAGAGTCCTGAGTGATTTTAGGGGGGGGGGGGGGCTGAACAGACTGTGTGCGGGGTGGCTGGTGTCACTCGCAATCGAGGTAGCTTTCCGGGTGAGGTGGGTGGTCTATGTGTCTTGCTGTGTGTCCAGCTGTGTTCACTATGCGTTGCAGTGCTTTCCTGCGTTCTGTGCAGGAGGTAAAACAGTCTGTATCTAACAGTTTCCTACCCTTTTGATCACATATTCAATTGTGAGCACTGCACATTGTTTTGGGGACCATAGTTATTGGAGTAACTGAAGTACCTCTGACAGTAGTGCAGAGAGTGAAAGGGGGCATGCTGTGTATGAGGCTATTCAACTTAATCTCTAGAAATGTACCTTTGTTTAGGCTGGGAGGAAGGATATGTCACTCAGGCTGACCCCACTCACCTCACCAGTCACCAAATCATCAACATTAAGCAGAGACATTACAAGAATTTGCCACAAATAAAGTACATACAGACCGAAATGAAAGAACATCATATTTGAAGCTAATATCGTTGTACCCTAAGGATCACTACATCAGAGTACATCAGAGCTAAACACTACATCATGAAATTCATATGTACATATTCACATGAAAGTTGATTGTGTATTACCGCATAAATGGTTTGTAATATAAGTATATTGTGAGCAGCTGAAATATTATTCTAAAAACGAAGCACTAATAATCAATATTGTTTGGGAACATTGCTTGTACTGTGGTGTTTGTAATCTTTGCTACTCCAAGACAGGTTGTTTTTTTTTCATTTTTTTCCACTTTTATTTCCTTGACTTTGGGGTTTGGCATTTATTCCTTCTTTTCTTCACACATTGAGGTGTTTGAGATGTACTTTGTCCCTGTATATTATATCAACTTCAACAATTGATAAAAACATTGTGACAGTTCTTCTACAGCTTGTGATTTGCCAGGTATACCTAAAGTCTTCTATAGCTTTTCGTCATGTATAAAGTTTTGGTTTGAAACTAATCCTAGTCATGCATTGCGGTAGCATCACTTACCTAGGTACTGTGACTCTTGTTAATAATTTCAGCTGTGGTGGAAAACATGTGAATGAAAACTCAATAATCTGTGTGTGAAGAAAATAAAAAATCAGTAGAATCTCCATGGTAGTGACAAACTACTGAAATGAATAAGATCATGTGCACTCTGTGTTTAAAACGTGTGTAAAGTATAGCAAACGTTCGCAAGAAGAGCCTGGAATGTTCCGTAAACAGCTGGCTCAAAACTAAAGGTTCACCGGTGTTTTATGATCCAAAGCTCATCGGCCCTAACTTTGAGCCAGCAGGTCTTCTCTCTTAAATACATGTCTATGACAAACTCCGCTGCGATGTATGGTGGCTCTGCACTTCTGATTACAACACACATGAACACATGTAAAAAAAAAAATATGGATAACAGTATGCATAGGCTCACAAAGTATCAGAATTTATTGAATGATGAGTATGAATGATGCATGACTTTCTGACAATTCCTTTTTCATTCCAATAATAACAATTCCCCCTCAAGGAGGGAACGGCACACACATGCCACACTGGAGGGTCACCAGTCGTTGTCTATCATTTCATTCTCCCAGTTCTCTTGTGAATACTCGTCATTCAGGATGTCGAAGATGTTACTTGCTTCCTGGTATCGCGCACTCATGCTTTCCAGCTTTGTAAATGAGATTTCACCTCGACAATTCCTGAAGAGTACATTTTATAGTGTGAGTAAATACACTACCAAAGTATAACATCAAAATATCAAATTAGCAAATATCTGAACTGGTGTTCTGATACAAACTGTACAAAAATATGGTTTTAGGATCATGTGGTGAGACATGGGCTCACATACCAGTATAACCTCCCAAGAGTAGCATCACGGGGCATTTCAATTAATTCAATCCAGTAGCCACGGTGAAAACCCTACCAATTCAAAATGCAATAAATCAAGACACATGATTTTAGCCTCTTAGTAAAAGGTTGTCACTGTTCAAACTGATTTTTGTGTAGTGTGTGTAGGCCTCTGTTCAGATATATAAGCCATGGCTCATCTCTATACTGGGTTAGGTAAATTTGATTGATTAACTGTCTCTATGTAGCTCAGCCATGAGTTGAGTTTGTGACATGAGCTAGTCTACTTAACTGACCGTGATAAATGTAGGTTACGTAGAACCAGTAACATATTATTTTAAGTAACAACAGCTTAATAAGTGGTACGTGGATTGTCTGAATAGCGTGATGTGTACTGTTAAGTAATCTTTCAAATCATACAAGAGGAAATGTCTTGCAGCATTGAGAGTAAGAACACATACAATGCTGATCATCAGAACATACCATTAGGACATATGGATACATCTCCCAGAGCGACACGTTGGTATTGTCAATGATGATTGGGTCCACCCCTTGGTCCATGGCTTGTAGAGCTGTCAGATTGTCATAATGTGTATTTTAAGCACAACTAAATAAGTATTTCTATATGCAAGAAAATGCATGTAGACTGGACTGCCACCAACAAACAAGATAGGTCTAATGTTATTTAAATTAATAAACAAACAAACAAACAAATACATATATAAATAAGATCATCTGCATACAGACTATGTTTTTTTTGTAATTGGATTACCTCTCCACCGTGCCCATATGTGTGAGTCGTTACGTTGTTTAGGACCAATGAAGCCATGATAATCGCGGAAATAATCGGTAGCACGGATGATTTTTCCTCCACACTTATCCTGAATGTTTCTTACATGACAAAAAGATTATATAAACGCAAAAGAAGACAACATACTGTGTACCACAAGTTTGACTTTAATTTTCCTGACGTCACACGTACTAACCGAGGTTGTGTTTGGTACTAAAACACAAAGGTTCATAATATATAGTTTAAAGTTCATATAGTTATGGTTTCATCTGTATCTTAATGAGGTTAACAATCTGTAATGTAATGAGGGTTGCCAATATACCGACATGGTTAAACCTTATTCTGCTTCGAAAAGGCGACGTGCAAAGCATTCCTCTCACTTTATCGTGTCAGAATTTTGAGTAGACGATGGTCACAAAACTTAAGGTTTACCTCACCTGCGTCGATCTGAAAGAATCATTCATACAGTTTGGTCAAATAGCACCTGTTTTTCTTTACCTTGCTTTGCGTGATCTTTTTGTGCCAGGTAAACCCCTGAGGATGTAAAGGGTATTTTTACGATGGTATTTCTTCCTCCCCATCTTCCTTTCAACAAGTTTTCTTCTCGACACATTTTTGATCGTGGCGTGGGCGTGGCACACATTTGTCGTTGCAAGACCGTCATGTCCAATGTGTGATTGGATTCATCAAGTTGCTAAACTCGATGTAACATGTTCTGACTTTTCCTGTTTACATTTTCTTGAAATTTGTCTATGTCCATGTGACATTGTATACTCTATTTCAGCTTTTTACCAATTATGTAGTTAAATTACCCTCCTTCTTCTATGACTACATGAGCCTTTACACTGCCTTACCTACAACTGTCTGTCCTTTGTGCCGTTAGTGGAAAGTAACTGTATTACAACAAATGTCAAAGATTGCTATGAAAATGCCCACACTGTTTCCACTGGCTTGTTGATGTTGATGAGTATCACAGATAGTGACAGATTAGAAATACATATTTTATTCTAAATTAAAATTGAACTTTCGAAAAGTCACATATGTACCATTGCTGTACATGACATTCATGTATCAAAAGTGATCATTGCATTCACTAAATCATTAGTAAAATAAATAATTAACTCTGGGCAGTTTATTTGGTGTATTAAACTACTCTACAGAATGTGCCTTTAGTACCAATGAAAAGTTACATTGCAAATGTAGAAGGGAAAATGAATTAGGCCAAAAGGACCAGGTGAACCATGGACATTGACACAATATCGACACACTATCGACACTTTTGCACTCGTCACTTACATACACTGTCACTTTCAAATCACTGCTACTTACACTTACATACTGTCTCTTATACGACAATACATATTTATCAGAATTATTGCACTACCTGCTACTCCCATTTGTCTGTAGTTTAGTTTATTATATGTTACTATATGTGTATTATATGTTATATGTATATATGTTAGTATTATATGTATAGGTTGGTATATGTTTTAGCATATTGTATTGTATATTTATCTTGTATATTTAGTAAGGTTATTATATGTTATTACATGTAAATTATGTTCAGAGTACTTGTACAGAGTGTATGTCATGTTATGTTATGTTATATTATGTTTGCTATGTTATGCTATGGTAGGTTGTTGTTTGGTGCCTTGTCCTAAGAATTTTAGTGCCCAGTCTGACCCTGTGTCATTCTGTGCATCTGACAATAAAAGACTTGTATCTTGTAACTTGTAACTTGAAATCTATCTCACCCCCTCACCTCACCAAAGCACATCATCACAGGGTTTCTCTGCAGGTTCAGGGTCACTCAGAGTTCCATTTAGTCATGCATGTCAGCAGTGAACCACACTTTCTGCAGTGGATCTGGCTTCATACACTCTTTGTTGGACACTCCAGTATGATCAGCACGGCTGCCTGTGTGGTGGGGACTGTTTTTAGCTCAAGATAAAATAGTTCTCAGTAGGTCCTTACTTATTCTAAACCAAATCACACTAAACTGGGGTTGGTTGTTGAGAGAGGTTAATTGTCTTCTATAGGGTATAACTGAGAGAGTCATCAGGAGATAAACACTGAACATCACAGAGCCATTGCAAGGACATCTGAAGCAATGAGCTGGAAACTGCTCAACCAACACTTTAGATCTGATGGCACTGAAGTCTCTGAACTCTATCTATTATATACCTTGTGCTCAAATCAGTGAGAACAAGGAAAGCCGCTGGCCCTTACAAAGTATCTGAAAAGGTACTCAATGCCTGTGCCAACCAACTCGCTGGGGTCTTCACTAAGATCTTTAACCTTTATCTTACTCTAGCCACCATCCCACCCTGCCTAAAATCAGCTACCATAATCCCCGTCCCTAAGAAACCAGCCATCAACAGCTTGAATGACTATATACCGATTGCACTTACACCTGTAATCATGAAGTGCTTTGAGAAACTGGTTTCACGGCACATCAAATCCCCCCTTCCCCCCACATTTCACCCACATTAGTTTGCTTACAGAGTTATGCAGTTTCTGTATTTATTTTATTTGTTGTGTTATATGTTGTTGTGTTATATGTTGTCCCTCGTCGCACCAACAGGAGCAGCACTCGAAAATTCCATTACGATTACATTGCGAATACAATGACAATAAAGGCTTTTCTATTTTCAATTTCTATATTCAACCACTCTGATTTGATTTTACTCTCTATGTTAATCAACAAATGTCTTAAAATGTTGCTCCAGTGTCATCTGAAAGTCAAGGCTTCTGTTCCGGGAAATAGCCATATTTATTTTTAGTATAGCTCAGTTTAGAAACACAATGCAAAACAACAAACAACAATTTTGAGAAAAACACCGGAATCTAACAATATCTATCTAAAACCTATACATAAAAAGTGTAAACTATAATAATAAGAAGAACAGCAAATATTATTATCTTTATTATTATTATTTAATTATGTTTTAGATTATGTCCTTATTACTAATTTACTAAAATACCTGCCATTTGAGTTTAACACAGCACACCAGTGAAGTTGTTTGAATTTTTAAGTGACCTAAGACTTTGAGGATCAAGAACTCCAGCCAGTTGTGAGGCAATAAGCGGTTTATTCAACATATCAACAGGAGATCCATACTGTTTATCTCTTAAACGCTTGTGCGCGACAACTTATACAATTGTCTATCATTTCACGACTGGACCTCCACTTCTTTTGAGATCTTTCATCAGTGAAGATATCGGAGATGGGTGTTACACGCTGGTATGAACTCTTCATATATGAACTCTTCATATACGCCAGCTTTCCAAATGGGACATGACCGCTGCACCTCCAAAAAAATACATTTTATAGAGTGAAAATCAAAATACCAAAATGGTTTTATGGTATCAAAATATGATACCATAAAAATACAATTATCAGACAACAAAATAGATAGGTCGATAGATATATAGATAGATGGATACTTTATTAATCCCGAGGGAAATTTAGGTCATCCAGTAGCTTATACACATATACACTTATACACCTCACCGACATACATACATAAATCACATATACATACACATAGGGAGAACATATATACATACACATAGGGAGAACATTTTCACACAGAGTGTTTCCAGATACAGGAAACCCTATTGTAATGTGCAATGATTTTGACAGTGTCTGTGTCCAGGAGGAAAGTGATCTTGTGCTGCTGGTGTGGATAGTGCAAAAAATATAAATAATGTTCTTGTGCTTGAGAGGATGGGTAGTGCAAGATAGTGGTCTTGTGCTTGTGCTTGTGTGTGTGTGTGTGTGTGTGTGTGTGTGTGTGTGTTTGTGTGTGTGTGTGTTATGAAAGTGCAAAGAGCAAAGTGATAGTAGTGCAGAATATGTAAGTGGTAAAGTCTGTGCATGGGGCTGAGATGAGATGAGAAGGGGAGGGCAGACTGAGGTAGACTCATGCAGAGAAGTCCATCTCCCTCCCCCTCCCCTTCTCTGTGGCATTAAAAAGCTGGATGGCCCTGGGGACAAAAGACTTCCTCAGCCTGTCTGATGAGCATGACAGTGACAGGAGTCTGCCACTGAATGTGCTCCTCTGTTTGTTGAGAGTACTGTGTAGTGGGTGGTGGTCATTGTCCAAAATGGTCAGCAACCTACTCAGGGTCCTTCTCTCCGCCACTGTAGTGAGGCTGTCCAGTTCAGTGCCAACAGCTCCCGCCCTCCTCACCAGCCTGTCCAGTCGCCTTGCATCCCTCTTCTTTATGCTGCCTCCCCAGCACACCACAGCATAAAAGAGGACCCTGGCAACAACAGACTGGTATAACATGCGCAGGAGTTTGTTGCAGACATTGAAGGACCTCAGCCTCCTCAGGAAGTAAAGTCGGCTCTGACCCTTTTTGTAGATTGCATCAACGTTGGCTGACCAGTCCAGTTTATTGTCCATATGAACACCTAAGTATTTGTAGGTGTTGACCACCTCCACACTGACCCCCTCGATGGAGACTGGTAGCAGAGGAGGCTGGGACCTCCTAAAGTCCACCACCCTCTCCTTGGTCTTAGTGGCGTTCAGCTGCAGGTGGTTATTCCTACACCACTGCACAAAGTTATCCACCAGGCTCCTGTACTCACCCTCCTGTCCATCCCTGATACATCCCACAACAGCAGAGTCATCAGAGAACTTCTGGATGTGGCATGACTCCGTGTTGTAGGTGAAGTCAGATGTGTACAGGGTGAACTGGACTGGTGAGAGCACAGTCCCCTGTGGAGCACCAGTGCTGCACAACACAGTCTCAGAGACACAGTCCTTCAGTCTGACAAACTGTGGTCTCTCAGTCAGATAGTCAGTGATCCAGGAGACCAGGTGGACGTTCACACCCATCTGCAAGAGCTTGTCACTCAGTCTGAGGGGCTGGATGGTGTTAAAGGCACTAGAGAAATCAAAAAACATGATTGTTGCAGATCATTTGCAAACACTGTTAATTACTTAAGAATGTATGAATCATGTGCTTATGAAAGCAGAAACATGGCTTTTCTGTGTTTCTGCGTGTGTGTAACTTAGAATATTAGGTGCCACTTAGTCTGCATATGTACAAGAGCATGTTTAGACCAGAAGTGATAAGAAGGGTCGAACTGTGCTTCTTCCGACCTTGCAAAACTTCCATCCTTGCCTCGGACATCAGAAATCCACCACGTGGTTTTCCCTGCTGAATGCTCAACTTCTGTCTATATAAACCTTGTGCGATGTCTTTATCATTGCTTCACTTTCAGCCTTGTGCTGGGAGTGAGCCCGATTGCAATTGTTGTTTGTCTAATAAATATACTTATATGCAGCTCCGGAGTCCTGAGGTAACTAGGGTGAATTTTCACCTATCAATGATTCTCACAGCACCTTTCCCCTTATCCAGATAAGAGTGTGCCCTGTGCATTAGGTAGACGATGGCATCTTCCACGCCCACCTTCTCCTGGTAGGCAAACTGCAGCGGGTCGAGTGCATGGCGTACCTGGGGTCTGAGGATGTGAAGTAGCAGTCTTTCCATGGTCTTTGAAATGTGTGATGTTAAGGCGACTGGCCTGAAGTCATTAAGCACACTGGGGTGTGGCTTCTTTGGAACGGGGATGAGGCAGGATGTCTTCCACAGTGCAGGGACCTTCCCCAGTTGGAGGCTCAGGTTGAAGATATGCTGCAGAGGCTCACCCAGTTCCACCGCGCATGCCTTGAGAAGTCTTGGACAGACTCCATTGGGGCCGGCTGCTTTCCTGGGGCGCAGTCTCCTCAGCTCTCCTGTGACCTGAACCGCCGTGATGGTAGGGAGAAGGCTCTGTGTGGTCGCCTGGGGGAGGGGTGCAGCAGCTGTGGAGAATGGCAGAGGGCTGGAAGCTGGAGGGAGTGGGGCCACATTGGCTGTGGTCAGAGCAGGGGGGAGGGGAGGATCACAGGGTAGTGAGGGTGGGGGGGGCTGTGGCATGCAGTGAGCAGGTAACAGCAGCTGATGATGGTGTTGTAAAAATAATTGTGACGTTACGATACGTTACGATACGTTACGATACGTGGTACAAAAATATTGTTCCAAAACCTAGTGACAGGCTTACATGCCAGTGCCTTCCGTTACAAAGAATTTAATTGAATAGCCACAGCCAAAAACCCTAGCATTAAACACACACCAGTTAGTATAAGTATCACTGTGGTGTTCGGCTCTTGTGAAAGCTTCTGACTGACTGTTGCGACAACACCATACATTGTGGCCACTACAAAACCATCTTGCAATGTCATACAATAATTAACACCATTAAAACCATTTCCTGCCCTTAGTTTGACCCTTGTGTAGGAGAGCTCTGGGGAGTAACATAGACAGAAGATAGAGATAAGAATGTCAGGAAGTGTTTCAACCCAGTGGAGTAAAGTTATCAAGAAGAGCCTGGAATGTTTTTATTGGCCCGTTCTGCTTTTGCAAAGAGTTGCAAATCAGCCACGACAGACAACATAGTCTAACCATGTACAGAAATATAGGTTGACCTTTGTTAAAATGCATAAGGTTGCTCACCTCCTTTCAGAGGTCAGTGAGTTTGATTTACTAACTGTCTCTTTAGCTTTCTGCTAATGTGATCTCAGAGGTTGAGACACGTTGCAAGCTGGTTCAATCACTTTACAACAAATTTATACTGATTCATTAACTTTGCCTCTTGCCCAGCTGGAGGGTACAGATCCAGACCACAGGGAGCACAATGAATGTGGGTTTGACAGTTTGAGGCATTTTACCACAGCAACAACAACTAACAATAAAGTGCATACAATTAATAAAACAAAAACACATCAGAACATACCATCTGTACATAGGGAAACATTTCCCAAAGGGCCATGTTGGTGTTGTCGGTGATGATTGGATCCACCCCAGTGTACCCTAAAATAAGTTTATTTAAGTACAAACCACAAAAGAGCTCTGTGAAGTGTTTTAGGGATGATTCTCTCTTTTTCGCCAAGTTCATTGCTTAGATAATCATCAACACTGATGTTCACTCCACCATACAACTCCTTAGGTGCCCTTATTTGACAGAAAGTAATGGAAATGCTGAAGAAGTAAATAGGCCTAAATGGTAGTAAGTACATTTTTACTTCCATTTTTTCTCACTTGCTTTGAACTTAGATATCATGCTATAACATGGGTTGTAGGCAGTCATAAAAATTAAAAATAAACTAAGAGATGTATTTTGATCTGTATCTAAATAGTATAAGTGACAGTCCATACTGTAATGACAAATGTAGGGTTTGCCAAAGTGCCATGTTGCCAACAGGATTACCATAATGGCTGGGTCAGGCAACGTGCAAATCAGTCGTTTTTTTTAAATGTCGAAACCATTAAAAGTTTGTTCTTTGCGTACAATGTCCATACAGAAATTGGACTCAAAATGGAGGAAACTGAAAGTCTTACTCACAAGAAGCTCTCCTGACACCTGCTACAATGTGAAAGAATTAGAATTAGCCTACACATTCGTAAGAGATAGAGCGGCTTTACCTTGCTTCTCTTTTTTCCCCAGTGCCAGGGAAACCCATTAAGATGCTCATTAAGATGTAGCTAGTCTCTTCTCCTTTCCATTATCACATTACATCATTTTGTTCCTGAAAAAAATTTGTTTTAATGCTATTTAAAGTCATTGTGTGATTTGGTTTATATACAGTATTTTATTTAAACCTTATTGGTTTTCAAAACAATGTTATGTGTCTGTTTAAAAGGCAAATACATGCGTGGTCATTCTGTATCTCCTTTTTCTTTAATTACATAATTCCACAACCCACTTTCCTCTGCCATTTTGTGGAGATGGCGACCATCCAGCCCACACTCTCTGACATGGTCTGGGGTCCACTCTCGTTGATGCCTAGTAAGGATAGGAACTTTAACTTGAAACATGGGGTCGCTATGAAATGCTCATGAAAATAGACATGAAAACAATTATATGTTTTTTTTTTATTTATTTATTTTTTTACTGTGATTCAGACATGTACAGATCACCAACCCAAAGGACTTCACAAAACTGTAAAATTATTTACATGACACAAAAACCTACTCATACAATCTTCCTAAAGGAAGCTGTACAATGTGCAATATATATTTTTTTTATTGCATGCACACACACACACACACCCTTGCACACACACAAACACACGCTCTCCTACACACTTGCATGGGGAGATCTCCCTTTGTACTTTTATACAAACATATCTTCTCTCCTTTAAAATATGCATTTGTTAATAAATAGTTCTAATACAATTGACTGTAAATACAACAATGCATGCTTGGCAGTTTTAACTGACACAACATAGAACTTTGTCTCTCATAAAACTATGTTCAATGCATTTTCCTTGACATTGTGAAAACAACCCTAGAGGCAAGATACTATACAGTAGAAAGCAACACATGGGTAAAAAGGGATACTGACATGACAATTGAATCCAGTCACTTCTACAATAGCTTATCCATGTGTCCTATTCCTTTTTCAAATATTGACATGAATGCTGAATATCAGCCTAATTGTCGAGTAGCATGGAGTGAATATTCACAAAAAAATGATATGTTACAATACAGTGTTGAACCTATGAACTGGTGACAAGTTGTTTCACAAGCAAATAAGCTCATAGCCTGGACACAGAGCCACCACAACAACAAAATACGGATTTAGGTTATATTCTGTATGGTGTTACAGTCTGCATGTCCTTATTGTGAAAGCCGGGAGGAGTTTTTGAAAAAAAAGCTACAACATTCGTGTGAGCTGAGCAAGTACAGTAGAAGGCCTTACGTCAAGAGAGTAGCATTGCACGTTTCCCCGTAGGACAGTTTCAACAAAGAGTCAACGATGGTGGGAGATCAGTCCCTCTGGCTTTGGCATTTCCTCAAAAAGTCTGCAGCATTTCTTTTCAGTAGTAAAGACGCAAAACGCGACACTCCTGCCTTCTGTAATGTTTCAATGTAATGGTAATGATGGCAAAATCGGAGAAATTGTCGATGGCGACATCAACAGCAACAGCAACGACAACAGCAAAAAAAAGAAAAGAAAAACTCGATTTAGTGCAATAGAAGACGTGACTCAATGACTTCAGTCCGAAATGTCGAGCAGTAACGGTTTAGTCTCTCCGCTACTGCCACCCGCTTGGCATCCCGAGTCGGATGCCGCCTTGGCTTCCAGGAACTCGTCCCGTCTGAGCAGAGTCATGGCGGCGCGGCCCAACTTTCCCACATAGGGGAGCAGTGTCGGAGGAAACCCTGTCGGAGAGGGGCAGCTGCAGCAGCTCCCCCATGCCCCCTGCTGGCTCGGACCGGGCACACAGGGCAGAGAGAGGGAGGTGGAGGGTGGAGGGGACGGGGCAGGGAAGAAGGCAGCAGATGGATGGAAGGATGGGGGCGCGTGGAGCAGGGGGGTCGGTGTTAGGGGGGGTGGAAGGGCATGGGAGGGGGGAGCAGCGGAGGATGAGGGCCAGGCCAGGGAGGGGGGGGCGAGTGGACGCCGCACGCCTCGTGTCAGAGACTAACGCCGGAAGCGCTGGAGTCGGGGGCGAAGGCGGCGACCACCCGGTAGCCCTGGGCGATGCGGATCATGTCGCGGATCTCGCCGTTGAGCTCCATGAGCTTGGCGCAGATCTCGGACAGGTCCTGGCTCGAGCCCACCAGGGCGAAGGTGCCCGTCTGGCCCAGGGTCTGGTGCCGGAAGTAGATGTTGAGGAGGGTCTGCACCTCGTCCTCCGCGTTGCCACCGAAGATCTCATTCGGCCACGTGCGTCTTAGAGGGAGGAAGACACAGACCCGGGTTAGATCATTCTTTTTAACATCTGTTTTATTTTCTCAGTTTATTGTTTTGCTGAATTTATCCTTGTCAATCATGAATCATAAATATTGAACTCAGACTGTTCAGTCTGTTTTGTCAGTTACTTGACTTGGCAAACAAATTAATTACTCCATTATCTCCACATATGCTCTCACAAGAGAAAACAGCAGAACTGATACAGATAAAGAAGAAACATAACCGCACTCAAAACACACATGACAGAAACACTGTTTTTTTGCAGTTTGATGCATTAAAACTGAGTTAGAGTGTAATGTCAGCACATCACAGTGAGAGTAGTTTTCCTAGTAGTCAGAAAGAATGCACTCAAAACCGTTTGGAGTTAGTAGAGTTGAGCACCAGGACGCCGCTTCACATAAGCAGCGCTGACCACTCTCTTACCTGCACTGGCGGATGTATCGGATGGCGGTGGTGAACTCGCTGTTCTTTAGGCACTCCAGGACGGCCTGCACGGCTGCCTCTGTGGTGGGGAAGCTGGCCTGGGGCGGGGGCCTGTGGTGGGACACCAGGTCTCCAGACACGGCGGCCGCTGCCACCCTCAGGCTGCTCTTCAGCTCGTTCACCTCCCGGGACATGTTCTGCAGCTGCAGGGCAACACAGAGGCTTAGGCCTGGGGCTCAGAGATGGAGGCTCACCACGGTAGGTGAGGGGGCACTGTAGGTCAGTAGGTCACTGGCCTTAAATTGGAGCTCTCGTTCAGAGCTCTCGTTAACTTGCTACTCGTGCGTTATTAGACATGTAGCTGCCGAACATGCGTCATCAATAGCTCCTAAGCGGTGTCCTTGTATTGTGTTGTGCATCATTTGAGATAAAAAATGTGACTAACTGTAACTGTATGTGAAATGTAAATGTGAAATTGAACCTAACTGTATATTAAATGTAAATGTGTACAGGATGTGGGTCATGCTAAACTGTAGGTTTATTTATTTAGAAAATAATGATTTCAACAGCTACCTTTCATAAAATGACATCTGTGTGTGTGATTGTGTGTTTGTGTGTGTGTGTGTGTGTGTGTGTGTGTGTGTGTTTACCTCAGGCACAGAGCTGATGGCACTGACTTGCCCAATCAGTTTGCAGTAGGACTGAAACAGCAGCAGGAGCTGAAAGTGCAGCTTGTAGAGCCGCTGGCAGAGCTCCAGTTGCTGTGGAGGAACACAACAGATGATTGCAACCACACCTCACAAACAGACCCCTATGGGCCCTTAAACCACACCTCACAAACAGACCCCTATGGGCCCTTACAGGCCCCAAACACGTCAAGTGACTCAAGTGACTATTCATGTAGTAGGCCCTGGGATCTCTGAAGTGATTAGAAAAGGTTAACCAATAAAGATGTCATTGCTTTAGAGCATGAGGACCCACTGGAAACATTATAATGGCCAAAGGCTGTGCTACACACATGCTGTGTGCAAATTCATATGGTTCATATATGTTTGGTTACATTACATACATCTCATAGCTATCAACCTAAGTCATGTGTAGGTTTTAAAGGCATTTAAAGAGTACCTATTATGCATTTCTGTTTGTTTCTCTCTTCTGTTTAGCGTGTAGTAGCTTTTTGTGCCTGTAAACGGTCTGCAAAGTTACAGAGCCAGAGGGAGTAACTCTCACCCACAGAAGCCACTTTTCTCAGGTGCCTGAAATGCCTTGTTTAAATTTCCAGCTCCTTTCTCCTTTTGGTACAAAATGACGCAATCCTGTAGCACAATCCTTATTGCCCGCCTAGCTGACCAATCAGAGCACACTGGGCTCATCGTGAGGGGGGCTTCAAGACACAGGAACTCTAATAGAGCGTTTCAGACAAGAGGGCGAATAGAGAATAGAGAACACTGAAGCATGTACATCTATTCTAGTAGACCCCAAAACTAAAATGATGAACATAAAAAAAAGAGCATAACAGGTCTTCTTTAAAATCTGTGACGCTGAACAGGTGTCAGAGAAGCATTTCAACATGTTTGAACTTACTGCCAGAGTTTCCATTTGCTGCAGAGCAAGCATGTCACAAGACAAGAGAGAGAAAGAGAGAGAGAGGCGAGAGGGGGAAAGAGAGTGTCAGTGAAAAACCCATGCACTTAGTCAGGCACCACCATCTCCAGGAGCACAGCATTAATACAAGAGTGAGGCAGACCCAGTCATAACAACGCTAGGTTAGTGGTGCTGAACCTCCACAAAGGTTAATGACAGAGGATAGGAAAGACATAAGGATCAAATAGATGTTGGAGAGAGACTGAAAGAGGAAGAGGAATTCAATTGAAGCATGTACAAATTCTCCCTACTGAGTAGTTCAGTCCAGTCATTTTCCTGATGCATGTCATTTTCCAGAGGGCAAATATAATTCCAGAGTCTTAAGGCAATACAACAAAAAATCCTCTTCACTAATGCCCAACTGGAACTCATGGTCAATGCACTGAGGTGGTTTAATATATTTCAAGGACCACTGTTTAGTTTTTGGATGAGACAAGATTCTAAAGGGCAACAGTACTGGTCGGTTACAACGGGGAAAAAGCTTTAGAACAGTTAGACCTGACAAGAGGTAGCAGACACTGCAAGTACAGTGAGCTTTAAAGACCAAAAGCGACAAAAAAGCGACAAAAGCTTGGCAGAGTTAGCTTGCAGGAATGAGGTGTGGAGTAATCCAGGTGTGGAGTAAACTAGGTGTGGAGTAAACTCCACCATGCTGCGCTGCGCTGCGCTGTGCTGCGCTGGTGTCTAAGCACACTGACTCACCTTCTCTTCTGTGTCCCCTGGCTGACAGGTGATGACCCCATCATCAGAGCACTTGGGAAATGTGTCCTTGCAGTTTTGTAACCACTGGGGGAAGGGAGAGGTAGAGAGGAGAGAGAGATGGAGGGGGTGAGTGAAAGGGATGGAACACCGACTTATGACCAGAGAATTGGAAGGAGTGGGATGGACGTAAGCAACACTCTTTAGTGACGGTTATCACTGTGGATACTAATCAGAGCACAAACGCATCTTATGCCTGCCGTTTAAAGGTTACGAATGATCATCTGTGCCACTGGAGACC